>NC_143518.1:34459878-34787678 GCF_031878675.1 Megascapheus bottae | reverse complement strand
TGCCCAGGCATGAAAGTCTGTGAGACTCTTAGCTCCAACTAATCACCAAAAGAGCTGGGAGTAGAAGTGTGGCTCAAGTGGTAGAGACAGTTCCCAGATCCTAAGTTTCGAGCCCAGGATCAGCACAAAAATGAAATTAAATAAAATTAAATAGACTGAACTGAAAATAGGTAAAATAGGGGCTGGAAGTTTGGCCTGGTGGTAGAGTGCTTGCCTAGCAAGCATAAAGACCTGGGTTTGATTCCTCAGTACCACATACATAGAAAAGCTGGAAGTGGTGCTGTGACTCAAGTGGTAGAATGATAGCCTTGAGGAAAGCCCAAGGTCAGTGCTCAGGCCCTTAGTTCAGTTCCCAGGACTAGAAAAAAAGAAGAAAAAAAAAGAAAAGAAGTAAATTAATTAGGACCAAGAATGTGGCTCAGTGGTAGAGTGCTTGCCTAGCATTCATGAAGCCCTGAGTTTGGTTCCTCAGTGCCACATAAACAGAAAAAGCCAGAAGTGGTATGAATGTTCAAGCCCAGGACTGGGAGAGAGAGAGAGAGAGAGAGAGAGAGAGAGAGAGAGAGAGAGAGAGAGAGAGGGGGAGAGGGGGAGAGAGGGAGAGAGGGAGAGAGGGAGAGAGGGGAGAGAGGGAGAGAGGGAGAGAGGGAGAGAGGGAGAGAGGGAGAGAGGGAGAGAGGGAGAGAGGGAGAGAGGGAGAGAGGGAGAGGGAGAGAGGGAGAGAGAGAGGGAGAGGGAGAGAGGGAGAGAGGGAGAGAGAGAGAGGGACAGGGAGAGGGAGAGGGAGAGAGAGAGAGGGAGAGGGAGAGGGAGAGGGAGAGGGAGAGAGGGAGAGAGAGAGAGAGAGAGAGAGAGAGGGAGAGGGGGAGAGGGAGAGGGAGAGAGAGAGAGAGAGAGAGGGAGAGGGAGAGAGAGAGAGAGAGAGAGAGAGAGAGAGAGAGAGGAAGAGAAAGAGAAAATAAGTAAATGAATTTAAGAACTTGAACTCAAAGCCACCTCTGTCTGTCATACATGCACAAAGTACATAGTAAACCAGTCCTCATTCCACTCATGTTTTACTTTCTGAGTTACCTGGCTCCTAAAACTGACAGTTTCAGTTTCTGAGTTGCTGTTCTGAGTTATGGTTTCTCACAGTCCAAAAACAGTAAATGAAAAATTTCAGAAATAATTCTGAGTGTCAAATAGCACATGGTTCTGAATAGCATGATGAAATCTGCTATTCCCTCCAGAGCCTGGAGCCTCCATTCATTCATTCATTTTAGCAATTGTCTAGATGGACAGGGTAAGGCAGGAGAGATGAGAGAAAATGAGACATGGTGAACAACTGCCAGGAATTCAACATCTCAAGCCTGAAGCAAATACAAGAGGTATTCATCCATCTACTTCCCTTAACATTAACCTACCAGGCTGGGAATGTGGCTTAGTGGTAGAGTGCTTGCCTAGGATGCATGAAGCCTGGGTTCGATTCCTCAGTACCACATAAGCAGAAAAAGCCAGAAGTGGCATTGTGGGTTAAGTGGTAAAGTGCTAGCCTTGAGCAAAAAGAAGCTGAGTTCATGCCACAGGACTGGGGGGAAAAAAAGTATGAGGGGTCAAAGTCATTTTAGGAGAAAATGAGGTAAGAGAAATTAGGGAAAACGAGCCCAGTGAAGGCAATTCAGAAGCACCATATATGCTCCAAAGAAAAGCAACAAAATGCATTCCTTCCTGAGAGATGCATTTCTCACCCCAAGAATTATTTGTTTGCCTTCCTGAGAGAAATGCTCCCCCAAAATGTGTGTAAGCACCTACCCCACAGGAGGCCTTCCTTATCTCGGGGATAAGCATCTGTTATATAGCAGGACCCATTCTTACCTGGAAGAAATGCCCCAAATATCCAGAAACTCAGAAAGTGTAAGACTATGAGTGATTGGAGCAAAGATAAAACATCTATCTTTGCATAGTCAGACTCCCTGTCTTTACCAAATACCCCTGATGCCTAAGAGCTGTGTGTGTCTCCTTTAGAACACCTACATTCTGTTAGAGTGTGTCTCTGCCTTTCTGCTTGTCTGTCTGCATGCATACTGGATTGTTTGCTTGCATATCTGCCTAGTTAATAAAGCTCATCCAAGTTTTCTTACCATTGTGACTTGACCAGAAATTCTTTTTTTGTTTTTTGGTCAGTCGTGGGGCTTGAACTCTGGGCTATCGCCCTACCCCTTGGCCTGGGCATCATCCCTGAGCTCTTCAGCTCAAGGCTACCACCCTACCCCTTGAGTCAAGCACCACTTCCAATTTTGTCGTGGTTAACTGGAGATAAGATTCTCACGGTCTTTAATGCCCCAGCTGGCTTTGAATCGAAATCCTCATATCTCAGCCTCCTGAGTATCTAGCTAGGATTACAGGCGTGAGCAACCACGCCCGGCTTTGTCCAGAAATTCTTATTCTGCATTGAGTCAAGGACCCTAAGTGAAGAGGTTCCCTACTTTTAGATGGAAACTTCACAAACCTTCCTCTGCATCCAGTGACAAGGGCACTTAGGGTATTGTCACTGCCTAACACACATGGAAGCAGTAATATGGTGGCTAGGCACACCAGAAGGCAAATACTTGGAGGACAGGTGACTGGAGTTTGTCAGAAGTTTCCACAAGGGCAAGCACCCTGAAAAGATGCTAGGAGGCTATCATCTCCCAAAAGAGACCATCTTACAGAACTCAGATGTGAGGAAGGGGGGCTCAGTTTCCTAGAAAATCCTCTCCCATTCCCAGAAGACACTAACACTTCTCCCCTTAACTATCTTCCACCTCCTCCCCATCCCTTTCACTCTAGATCTGGAACAGAGTTCCCCTACCCCAAGAGTTGAGAGACCGACTTGCCTATTTATCTCCCTCCCAGGGTGTTCAAGGTGTGGGCAGCTTTGGGATCTTTGAAGCCTCTCTCCCTGATTTGTAGCTGGGAACTTGCCCTCCAGTATTTGGCCCTTGATATAGATATAGATATAGATATATAGATATATAGATACCACACTGAATCAGAATTCACTTCAGTGACCTCCCTTAGCCTAATGAACTCCCTAAAGGGTACGTTTCCAAAGGCAGTCACATTTGAAGGTGCTGGAGGTTAGAACTGATAAGAGTTAGTGGAAAAGCAGTCTGCAGGAGAATTGAGGCCTATACAATTTCAAGTGACAGGATAAGCTGATAAACTTAAACCTACCCGACAATTTAATGGGGGCAGAGGCCTACAAAAGAATGAAGAAATGACACCTGTTAAATAAGAACAAAGGCATGAAGAAATAAGGACAAATACTTGATGCCTTAGCCTTATACAGAACAGAAGGGGAAGTCATCAGGCAGATTACTATCTTCAAGGACTCCATTTCTCCCTATTCAACCTGAGGCCAGCCTTTGTGATGAGGAAGACAGCACAAGACGGCTGAGATGGATTGAAGTATTGTCCCCCTGTAGCTTCTCTATGCCATGTACTCTCTTTCTCTGCCATATTTCTTTCCTAATAAACCTATCACTTTTACTTATGACTGAGTCTTGCCTCAATAATTCTTTTTTGTCAAACATAAGAACCTGAGGTCACATTAATTGCCCTAAGTTTCTGATAATGGAACTTTAACATAAGGATTTATGAGTTAGAGGGGAAATAATTCATACTACACTATAATGATAGTGTTAGTGATAATATTTGTTACAACCTTGTATATATGAAAGCTCAAACACTGGTGAGATTGAAAACCTTGGAAGGATGGTATTAGAAAATCACAACCATGGCCGGGAGTTTGGCCTAGTGGTAGAGTGCTTGCCTAGCATGCACGAAGACCCAGGTTCAATTCCTTGGTACCACATACATAGCAAAAAGCCAGAAGTGGTGCTGTGGCTCAAGTGGTAGAGCCCTAGCCTTGAGAAAATCCAGGGACAGTGCTCAGGCCCTGAGCCCAAGCCCAGGACTGGCAAAAAAAAGAAAATCATAACCCAGGAGGGCAAATGGTGGCTCATGCCACTACCTCTTGCCAATAACCCCAGGAGGCGGAGATCTGAGAATCTTTGTTGGAAGACAGCCAGGGCAGAAAAGTCGGTTAGACTCTTACCTCCAATCACCAAAAAGCTGGAAGTGAAGCTGTGGTTCAAATAGAACACTAGCCAAAAGAAGCAAGGAAAGAAGGAAGGAGAGAGATAGGGAGAGAGGGGAAAGAAGGAGGGAAGGAAGGAAGGAAGAGAAGGAGGGAGGGAGGGAAGAAAGAAGAGAGCACAAAGAGAAAAGAGGGAATTTTCCTCTTCTTTTATACTTCCCACCAAAGGACATTGAAGGAATGTAATCCTCAACCTAATTAAAATGTCTTATCCTTTCTCTTTCCTCTTAGTTTCTATCATCCTGCTCCCTCACCCACCAAAAACTAGCCAATATCCCCCACCACCTGTACCAGGAAGAGTGGATTTCATGAACTTCCGCTGATTCTGGTTCAGCTCTGCATAACTCTGCATCTGGGCCAGGAGTTTAACCTAGTGGTAGTGCTTGCCTAGCATGCATGAAGACCCGGGTTTGATTCCTCGGTACCACATACATAGAAAAAAGCCAGAAGTGGTGCTGTGGCTCAAGTGGTAGAGCTCTAGCCTTGAGAAAGTCCAAGGACAGTGCTCAGGCCCTGAGCTCAAGCCCAGGACTGGAAAAAAAAATAAATTAATTAAAAAAGAACAAACAAACCTCTGCATCTGGAAGTTCAGTGCTGGTCTAGAGAAACTCGAGTCAGAAGGGCCCAGCTGACCAAGACTGTCAGGGCGGTGCAGGCTGGGGTTGCTGAGCGCTCCCGGGGGCGCAGCCACAGCTTCCCTCTGCCCCTCTTTCCCTCTTGAGTCCTGGGGGAGCCTCCCTGTCTTCCCTGGAAGATAAGAACCCCCACCTACCTTACAACCTCCTCCAGGATTAGCAACGCGGCCTCCTAGAAGCCTGGAGGACAGACAACCACTAGGGGCCCCCTGTCCACAGCTAAAGCAGTGCGCAGGGGGGCTAACCCCCAAACTTCCCACTTTCCTCCCCTAGAGTGTGTGTCCGGGAGCTACGGCTGCAGAGGTTCCTGGGGAGGCACGGGTGGACGCAGGTTAGGGACCGCCGGGTCCAACCCGAGCCCCGGAGTCACAGCACGGCGAGCAGTGGGCTCTCTGTTTCCCCTGAACTCCTCTCCAGGACCTGCTTTGGGGAAGGCCTGCCCCTGAAGCTGCGCCTCTCTCCTCCTCTCAGAGGTCGTTTTAGTTGGAAGTAATTGACAGACACTAAAATTCTGTGATCCAACCCCCAGACCGGGGGTCTTGAGTTCAAAACCCGCACCTGCCGCTTGCGCTCCTTGGCTAAGGCGCTACCCACGGGGCCTCGTCTCCAACCCCAAGGGGCTGCAGATTCTCTTACTCTACTTCCACCTCTCTGCTGACAAAGGAAATCCATTAATTTTTCTTTTATTAAAACTTTTCATTAACACTGAGTTTTTACATCGTATTTCAAATGTCATGTTCTACAAACAAGTCAAGTATTCAAGGAAAAAAAACTATATGCAATCCCTGGCACATAAATTTAAAACATAATTAAAATTAAGCTGAGTCTTTGTATGTCATACATACATATTGATCTGTGTAGATCCTGTCATAGACCTTTATGTCTATATAGATATGTCTGTATAGATATGTCTGCATTACTTTATTGTTTTGTTATAAACTCTAAGAAGAGTTTACTTCCTTTTCTAACAAAATTTATTGTAAAGGTGATGTACATAACTCAGGTGAAGCGTACATTTCTTTTTGGACGTCACCCCTTCCCTCTCCCAGTTTTTCCCTCCCATCCCACTCACAAGTTGTGTAGTTCTTTCCAACAGAGTGGGTAGTGAGTACTACTGCTGCCTTGTTTACCCTTTGTCCCTCCATCTCCGCCTCCCCCTATACTCCCAAAGAAAGAAAAACAAACAGGACAAAAATAAAACAAAAACAGCAACAAAGGGGAAAAAAAACTCCTGTTTCCATTTCCTGGAGGAAATCCAATTTTTAACTTTATTTGAAATTCATTTTGAAGCAGGATAGCTAGATTAGTGGACAAGTGAATTAAAATTAATAAAATTAATAAGTTTAAAAGCTTAGTGATGCCGAGGCAGTTGAGACTATGTTTTGTGCATGTGTGTGTGTGTATGTGTGTGTGCATGTGCATGCATGCATCACGATGCATACTAGTACTGGCTTGAACTTAGGACCTCAGTGTAGTCCCTTAGCTTTTATAGCTCAAGGTTGGTGCTCTACCACTTGAGCCATAGCTCCACTTCTGGCTTTTTAGTGGTAATTGAAGTTAATATTCTCATAGACTTTTCTACCTGGGCTGGCTTCAAATGCTATCCTGAGATCTCAGGCTCCTGAATAATACAGGCAGAAGCCACCAGTGCCCAGCCAAAAACAGCTTTTAAGCCACCTCTTACAGTAAAAATGGTAGAGTGCTTGCCTAGCAAATGTGAGGTCCTGAGTTCCAACCCCAATATAACTCAAAGAAAGAAAGGGAAAAAGATGGAAGGAGCTATTTCAAGTCAGATCATAGAGATTGCCCTTGTTAATTTTTTTTTTTTTTTTTTGCCAGTCCTGGGCTTGAGCTCAGGGCTTGAGGACTGTCCTTGGACTTTCTCAAGGCTAGCGCTCTACCACTTGAGCCTCAGCACCACTTCTGGCTTTTTGGTATGTATGTGGGGTACCAAGGAATCGAACCCGGGTCTTCGTGCATACTAGGCAAGCACTCTACCACTAGGCCAAACTCCCAGCCCCTGCCCTTGTTAATTTTTACAGTTGTACAGAATTTCATTGGGATATATCATAGCTAACTGAATCAATTTCCCATATTTGATTTAGTTTCTACCATGTTATGATTATAAATAATTCTGCAACTAAATACCTCTGTGAATGTGTATTCTCATATTGTTAAAGGTATATATCTTCAGGGCAAATACCTAGACAAGAGCTTACCAGGCCAAATGTTGAATGTTCATGTAGTTTCGCTAAGATACTGCCAAATGACCTTCCATCAGTTATATCTTTTTGTATTCCTTCCAACAAAATGAGAATGCTTGTTTCCCTACAGCCTTGGCAACAGAGTGACTGTTCAGTTTTTGAATTCCTGCCAATCAGATAGGTGATGTTATTTTTAACCCCTCATGCTCAAAGAGCACCAGTAACTCCTCCTGAAAAAAATTCCATGCCAGAGGGGTCTGGCACCACCTGGTGGTAGCACATCTAAGTAGCAGGAAAAAAAAATACCTCCTTCACAGCTGTGCCTTTTGTTTCTGATACTGTGGGGGGGGGGGGGCATTTTTTTCTAGTGTTCTACCACTTGAGCCACAGCTATACTTCCTGCCTTTTTGCTGACTAATTAGGGATGTCTCTCATGGACTTTCCTGCTGCCTGGCTTCAAACTGCAATGAACCCAGCTTCTTGAGTAGCTAGAACAGCTGTGAGCCACCTCCTGTACAAGGGTTTGAACTCAAGTACTTGCATTCCACTACTTGAGCCCCACCTCCAGCCACCCCCAGCTATATCTTTGTGTTGACTTTCATTTACCTACTAAATTTGAAAAACAAAATAAACACTATCATAACCTCTTTCCTTTGGGTTGTAGTATGACATTTCAAATTTGATGAAAGTGATTTTTTGCCTTATCTGTTGAGGTGTACTGCAGATTAGTCCAAAGCAGTGAATTTATTTCACAAACCTAGCCTACAATTCTTGAATTCCCAATGAGTAAACTTTGAACATTTGTTAGATTTTTGTACCAACAGGCTTGGTAACCTGACATTGGGCCAACAACTTTCCCCGTCTGGCCCTCCCTCCCCCCTTCCAAGTAATGAGACCCTCAGTACAGACAGTCTCCCAGACGAAGTCCTACTGCTCTCCATCCTGCAATGATAACAAGCTAACTGGTGGTGGCACAGGCCATGTGACAATGCAGTCCACTTAGCTGGAAAGATTTCCTGTGTGAAACGTAGGCAGTCAAGTGTGTGTAAGTGCGTGTGTACTCTGGTACCAGGACTTGACCCCAGGCCTGATATGCTTTGAGGTTAACTGAAGACAAAAGTATTCTAGACTGGCCAGCCTGAGCGGGCCACAAACCTTGATCCTCAGATCTCAGTCCCGTGAGTGGCTAGGATTACAGGGGTGGGCCACTGGTGACTATCTTGGTCTGAATTCTCTTGAAGGTCATCCATATTCTAACTTTCAAGTATTCAGATTTCTGTCTAGTGTCTTGCCTTGGTCTTTCTTAGCTGCCTCCACCAGCCAGAGCACTTTTTTCTGACCTTGTCTCTACTCTTAACACTTGACATCTAAGGAAGAACTTAATGCCATCAACAGTCTCTGTGACTATTCTATGTCTTCTCTACTTTACACTAGTTGACTTTAAACCCAAAGGCAGAATCTTAGACGTAGTGCTCGGGAATCATTCCCACCTATTCTGGTTCTATAAATTGATGTCTTCCTACTTTGTCACCCATCTGGTTTTCATCTGACAAAAACGTACTGATGTTTGCCCTTTATTCCAGAAGATGGCACTCACAGGCCCTCCAATCTGTTTTATTTTTCTTTTGTGGTGCTGGCTTTCTGCACACCCACTGAGCTACACCCCGTGTTTGGGCTCTCCATTTTGTCAAAAGTCTCCTGTTTAATAGTCTGACTTGTAGATCCTTCTAAGTTGGCACACTCCAGCAAAGAAACCCCAGGTGTGGTTTATTTTCAAAGTCCTCCCTCAAGTACCCTCACACCCATCTTTCAGGCTCCTCTCTTGCTGTACTCCTTCCGGTTCAGGGGCTATGATATTCTCCTCAGCAGCTGTAATTCCAGACCTACCACTTGCTGACTACCCATGGCACAAACTCTGGCAAGTTCCTTAGCATCTCTGCACCTTTTTCCTACCTGAGAAGTAAGGTTACTTGTAGTAGTGTCCAGTATGTTAATGCATGATAACAAAAAAGTTCCATCTCAATTTATTGTGTTAAAGGCGTTAATACACTAAAAGAGCCTAAGTATTAAAGTTGTTTGCTTGCTAAATGCTTTTGAAGTTCTAGCAAGGATTTGTATTCGTATTATAGATCCCAGAAAAGAGAAACCCTCAGGAATTTCCTCAAAGATAAATTGTGATTTTTGTTCTCCTTTCATCCTTTTTATTGCCGGTCGCAGGGTTTGAATTCAGGGCCTCGCACTTTGCCTGGGCTTGTTCTCACTCAGGGCTCACATTCTACCACGTGAGTGAGCCACATTTCCACTTCTAGCTTTTTAGTGGTTCATTAGAGATAAGTCTCAGACTTTCCTGCTTCTGCTGGCTTCCAACTGTCATCCTCCTATCTCAGTCTCCAGACTGGCTATGACTACAGAGCCACCAGTACCTGGTCATCTGATTACTTTATTAAGCTGTCCCCATAGTCCACAGAGCACTGTCCCCTCCTTGAAAATAGATCTATTTCCCTCCACTTTCCCTTCCTCTGGCCTTAATCTGTACATCCTCTTTAAACACAAACAGCACTGTTGCTCAGACCAGTTCTGGATATTCAAAGAACATAGGTGGAAATGGACATGCATGAGATGGGGATTTGCATTTTTCTTTCTTTTTTTTTCTGGGGATCAAACCCAAGGCCTCACAAGGCAGGCACTCTACCACTGCCTTACACCCCCACCCCAGCACTGGATGTGTTGATTTGTCACAATTATTATATCAGCTATCGCGTTTTTTAAAAAAGGAAGAAAAAGGCCTACCTCCTTAATACTCATTGTTTTTTCCCAGAGCATGGTGAGGTCTTCTCTCCAGGCAAATAACAATATCCATGAAATTGTTCCCTATCTTCCATTCCACCCCCAATTCTTCCTTTAACATAGGAAATGATAATTTCTGAGTAATTCCCATTAATGAACAAGCCAATGGAAGCAGCAGCTAAATTAAAATGCTGCTACCAAAGTTGAGCAGGGTGGTACATTCCTCCAGTCGGAGACCTGAGAGGCTGAGGTATAACCTGAGAGGCTATGCCAAAAAGTACATATGCACAACCAAGTGCTGGTGAGTCGTGCCTGCAACTATATATATATATATACATATATATGTATATATATACATATATACACACATATATATACATATGCATACATATATATATAATATACACGCACATACACACAACACACACTGTGGAGGCTGAGATCTGAGGATTCTGGCTCAAAGCCATTCCAGACAGGCAAGTCCAAGAGACTCTATTTCCAATTAATCACCAAAAAGCCAGCTGTCACTGAAGTGGTAAAATACTAGCCCTAAGAGAAAAAGCTACGAGACAGTGCCTAGGCCCTGAATTCAAGCCTCAGCAATTTCCGGCCCCCACTTCCTCCCAAGTGCATGTATGCACACACATAAAGTTAGATGGATATATGGAAAGATATCCTATGTGACTATTAGAAAGATTTTGAATGTCACATCATTCTATGAGCCCCAATTCTCTTAGAACCTTAGGGTTTATAAATAAATTCAATATTAAAAATAAGGGGTGAATTTGTCCAAAAAGAAATGTAATTGTGGGCAGGGAGTTTGGCCTAGTGGTAGAGTGTTTCCTAGCATGCACGAAGACCTAGGTTCGATTCCTCGGTACCACATACATAGAAAAAGCTGGAAATGGTGCTGTGGCTCAAGTGGTAGAGCTCTAGCCTTGAGAAAGCCCAAGGACAGTGGTTAGGCCCTGAGTTCATGCCTCAGGACAAAAAAAAAAAAAAAATTTAAAGAAAAAAGAAATGTAGGCCAGGAGTTTGGCCTAGTGGTAGAGTGCTTGCCTAGCATACACAAAGACCCAGGTTCTATTCCTCAGTACCACATACATAAAAAAAGCCGGAAGTGGTTCTGAGTGTTAGCCTTGATAAAGTCCAAGGACAGTGCTCAGGTCCTGAGCCCAAGCCCAGGACTGGCAAAATATATAGATATATTGATATATAGATAGATATAGATATAGATATAGATAGTCTTGAGCTGGGCTCTGGTGGCTCATTCACACATGTAATCCCAGCTACTCAGGAGGCTGAGATCCGAGGATGCAGTTCAATATCAGCCTGGGCAGACATGTCATGAGACTCTCTTATCTCTAATCACCAGAAAAAAATGGAGCTGTGGCTGAAAGTGGTAGAGTGTTAGCCTTGAGCAAAGAGCTCAGGGATAGTGCCCAGCCCCTGAGCTCCTTTGAGAGTGCAAGCCCCATGACTGACCAAAAAAAAGTATTGCAACTCCTCCATATATCACTTTTATAGCAATTACAAAATTTGGGGCAAAAAGGCAGTTATACTTTGGATGAAAATGGGAGGGGAAAACTGGAAGTGAATGAGGAAAGGAGTGACTTTTCCAAAAAGAAATGTGCTCATTACCTGACTTACGTTACTGTGACTTCTCTGTACATCATCTTTAAAATAATAAAATAAATAAGCATTTATTACAAAACTTGCTTTTTGACATTTTAAAATGAAAGTTGACATGATGTATTTCTCAATTCCAAGGCTATTATCTGACACGCTCATCAAAAGTGGCTCAGTGAAAAACTACTCTCACATCTCCAGCAGCCATGAATCACTCATCCTCGGGGCCTTTAATCCACATCTGTTCCACCTTGTCCTCCAACTGTAACACAGAACTGTAAACATTAAAAATCTCAGTTTCACTGAACCACTTTATAATCACCTCTTTTATGTTCATGTGGATATTATTGCCTCTGGGGAGAAAAAGTACTGGTGTGTGTCCTTCAACTAATGGTTTAATTTTTCTTCTTTTTAGATCCTTAATAGAAAACATAATTCAGTTAGGAATTCCTAGGTAGGAATTCAAAATAGGTCAAAGTAGAACCCAGCATCCTCCAAAGTATTACTTAGGCTGGGTACTGGGGGTGGTGGTACATACCTATGATCCCAGTACTAGGAAGACTAAGGCAGAAGAGTCATGAGTTCAAGGCCAGCCCAAGCTAGTGATGTGACCCTGCCTCAAATCAAATAGATTTGGGGAAATATGGTAGATGGAAAATTGAAATTTAAAGACACAAAAGGGTCCAAATGGGGAGGTAGGAAGCAATGACAATTAGGCTAATATTGCTATTCCTTCTCTAAACTATTACTAAAGTAATTCTTCAAATTACTTGAAATTGCCCCCACCCACCTCTAGGTAGATGGGGGGGGATGGGAGGGCCACTACTGAGCTTAAACTCAGGGCTTGGGGGCTAACTCTGAGCTTCTTTGCCCAAGGCTAGGGCTCTACCATTGGAGCCACAACTCCACTTTCAGCTTGTTTGGTGGTTAAATGGGGCTAAGGTTCTCATGGCCTTTCCTACCCATGCTGAACTTCAAACTGTGATCCTCAGACCACAGCATACTGATTAGTTAGAATTACAGATATGAGCCATCAGCACTTAGGAAGATATTTTCTTATTTGGACAAAGAAGGAGCCCAAGAGACATCCACAGACTTCATTTCCCCAATTCCTTATGAAAGAAAGCTTTGATAAACCAAATGTTTATTTCCAGCAACATCCAGCTAATACAAGCACACAGAAACTCAATCTCATTGAAGAGCTAAGAAACCCTCCAACATACAACCCAGTTTCAGCTAAGACCCCATGCACACACACACGTGCACATAAACATACACATACACACACACACACACACACACACACACACACACACACACACACCACTCACACAGCTCAGCAAAGAGCCAAGAGTAATACATACATCCCCACAGGCCTGCAGACATCTGCAAAGGGTCTGTCTAGTTGTTCTAGCCAAAGGAAGGCTGATGGCTACCCACTCCAGCTTTTTCATTACTTTAGTAGTCTGAAATCTTCTTTGCTCCTCATCTCCTGAATGTTGACCATGCTTTCCCATGTTCCTATGGATAAGAGTCTACTTGTGTTCAGAAGGAAGGAGCAGAAGGTTCCTCATGGTTCCTCATGGTGCTCTTCATGGAGAGATGACTGAGTGGGCTCCCGAGATGGAGGAGACAATGTTGTCACCAAACACTTCAGCTGCTCTTCTCTGCAGACCCCACTGGAGAACAGCCCTGGACACCAGTCCTCATTATGGGAAGAGAGAGCCTGACAATTAGGCTCAAATCCTTATTCAATGGTCTCCACCGGCCAGGTAGTGGTTTGTTCAATGTCTACAGGCACACCCAGAACTCCTGCCTGATCCCTCGTGGGCATGGGGGATGGGCATTTTGAACCACTCAGCAGTGGCAAAAAGAAGGAAGGCACGCATTGGTGATGTTATTAAAATCACATCCTAACTAAGATAAAGTGGGGATGGGGTTCTAAAGGACATGTAAGGCAGCCTGTGAAGGCACTGACATCAGGGGCTCGAGTCCGGTAGCACCTGAGTGTGACAAGCAGAGAGGAGCTGAACTGGGTCACACCAGGAAGGACGAGGTCTGTTTGAATTCCCCCTGGGGAAATGAGAGAATGTCCAGTCAACACTTGGTGCTCTGTAGCTAATCAACACTAACAAACACATATAATAAACACAGCCTAAAAACCCTTTGGCTTTAGCCAAGGCCTCCCTTCCCCAAGGCGAGCAAACTCACGTCACTTCGAGCAGTCGGTTGACTGTAGATCACCTTCTTGGTGGAAGCGCTGCAGACAAGCCAGAAGATGGAAGTGCTTAGGCCCTAGACATCCATTAACCCCACCTGGTCAATCCTAGAGGCCAGAGCTAAGAGCTTTTGTAAAAGTTAAGAGTGCTCAGCAGGAAGTGAGAAGAGGAAGACAAGACAGGCTCAGGGTCAACAAGAATAGAGATCCAGCTGGGAGCCTATAATCCTAGCTACTTAAGGATGACAGTTATGATGATCCTGGTTCAAAGTTAGGCAGAGCAATGTAGGGAGAGATTCTTATCTCCAGCTAACCAGCAAGAAGCTAGAAGCAAAGCTGTGGTTCAAGTGGTAGAACATCAACCTTGAAGAAAAAAAGCTAAGGGGCAGAGCCCAGACCCAGAGTTCAAGCCCCAGTACAGCAAGAAAAAAAGAGCAGAAATCAGCTCCACCTCCAATCCCTCTCCACACACACACACAAGGAGACCCCATCCCAGTTTCAAACCAGACATCCATGTTCTTATCTTCAACGAACCCCAGGGCAGCTGCTCACTCACCCTTTTTTTGCTCCTGAAAGAGGGAGAAAAAAAAAAAAAGAGAGAGACACCATGCATTTTAGCAGGACAATACATCACAGCATGGGTAGATGGGGAAATGGTGACAGACAGCACTCAATACACGTTTGACAAGTCACTTGGGCTCCCTGGGAAGAGGATGCCAGCATACAGGGCATTGTATTGGGGTACATATTCCGATGTACCCATAAACCCTGACTTGAACTGGGGACAATACAAAGGAAAGCCTCCACGGGCAAATACTTACTGTAAAAGTAGCCTCGACTATAGGCAAACCAGATGCCAAAAATCAAGACTCCAAGAAGAATCAGTGTCACTAGGACAGCTGCCACAATGGCTCCCACATTCATTTCCACTGTGAGACACAAACAAGATGTCAGGGGCCCAGATGCCAGGGGTGGATGAAAAGCAATGCCATGCCATCCCAGCTCTGAGTTCAAATCCCAGCCACACTGTCCCTCACCAGCTTCCATGTGTGCACTATCGGACAGCATGGCTATCCCATAGCCGTTGCGGGCCTCACACTTGTACTCTCCAGTATCAGAGGCCGTAACAGGATCAAAGATCTGAAAAGAAAGAAAACAGGGGGGAGGGTAATGGGTACCAAGACATGTGAAAGGGTATCAATGTATGTGAATTAATGTACCTTCTATCTGGCAAATATCATGTAACCCTTTTACTAATTACAATAAAAAAAAAAAAAAAAAAAAGAAAACAGATAGGCTTTGGTTTAAAGAAGCCAAGTTATGTATCTTCTAAGTCTCCTGTCCCTAAGTCCAAGTTCACTTTGTTACTTGTTCCTCCTCCCTACCTTCAGGGGCTCTAAATGTATGCCCCCCCCCACCTTCCACCTTCCCTTCTTTCATACCAGCTCCCCCGTCTCGGGATTCAGGGTGTAGGAGGAGTTGCTGAAGGCACGGTTCTGGGTGGGATCCAGGGGCATTTGGATCCCATTCCTGAACCAGTAGTATTGAGAAGGTGGGGATCCATCTTGTTCTGAACAAGTCAGCACAGCCCGGTTCCCAATGGTGGCAGAGGAGGGGAGGGCTAATGTAGGCTTGGATGGAGGCACTAGGATGGAAGACAAGGAGAGAAGGCACTGAACATATGGGCAAACAGGGTCACACAAGTGAAGTCACAGACGAGGATAATACCTTATTTAACGAGCTCTAAAACTCCACCCACCCGGCCAGGTGCTGGTGGCTCATGCCTGTAATCCTAGCTACTCAGGAGGCTGAGATCTGAGGATCACAGTTGGAAGCCAGTCCGGTCAGGGAAATCTGGGAGACTTATCTCCAATAAACTACTCATGTCTCCAATAAACCCACTCAGAAAGAGCTGGAAGTGGTTGCTGTGGCTCACGTGGCCTTGGGCAAAAGAATCTCAGGGACAGTACCCAGGCCTGAGTTTAATCCCCAGGACCAGTATATAAAAAACAAAAAAATTTTTTAATCCATCCACTCCCTCCCCCTCCCCCGTCCCAACCCTGTTTTTGTTGTTGTTGTTATTGTTGTTGTTGTTGTTTTGCCAGTCCTGGAGATTGAACTCAGGGGCTGGGTACTATCTCTGAGTTTCTTTTACTCAAATCTAGCACTCTATCACTTGAGCAACAGTGACACTTCTGGCTTTTTCTCTTTATGTGCTACTGAGGAATAAAACCTAGGCCTTTATGCATTCCAGGCAAGCACTCTACCACTAAGTCATATTCCCAGCCCCTCACTCCCCCTCCCCCTTTCTCTAGTGCCAGTACTAGGGCTTAAACTCAAGTCCTGGGTGCTATCCTGCTGTCCTCTTATCTTCTTCTCACAAGGCTAGCACCCTATTTCATGAGCCACAGCTTCACTTCTGCTTTGCTGGTAACTAATCAGAGATGAAAGTACAGGGATTTACCTGTGTGGGCTGTCTTTGACAGTGACTCTCGATCACAGCCCACTTAACATCTAGGATTTATAAGCTACCTGCAACCAGCTAAGCATTTATTTGTCCTTACTCCTTAGTTTTCAGTTACCCAGGTTGTCACTTCCTGCACTGGGACTCAAAACAATCTCTATTTGCGAACATTCTTAGCATCAAGGAGCTCTAAGCTTGACAAAGTCTGCTACCAATTAGTAGTGCTGGGGTTTGAACTCAGGACCTCTTCATTTGCTCAGTTTGCTTGCTTGGCTGGTGCTCTACCACTTGAGCCAAGCCTCCAGCCCAGCTGGTTATTTTGGAGATGGAGTCATGTAGACTTTCCTGCCCAGGCTGACTTTGAACTACAATCTACCACATCTCAGCTTGAGCATCTAGAATTATAGTTATAAGCCGCCAGCACCCAGCTGCTATGGGCTTTCTTTTTTATCTTTTTTAAGGGACACAGCCCAGTCTAGGCCCACACAGAAATCAGATGACACCTACCAACTACAAGGAGCTGGATGGTGACTTCCCCATAGTTATTGCCATTGTCTTCGGTGACCATACAAGTATACATCCCACTGTCTTTCCGAGTCACAGATTTGAAGGTGATGCCATCCGGTGAGAAGGTAACTCGGTCTTCATAGGATGCTACCAGAAGGAAGCAGGGGCAGAGCCAGGGTGAATTAGAGAGCTAAGAGACACTGATGAAAGTGACACCCAAGGTACAGGAGTGTTCCCCCAGTGTAAGAAGGGAACAGGGAGGTGGTGGAGCCCTGAGCAGTCAGAATGCGTGCCCCACCCCCGGAATCCAGGGGAGGCCAAGGGCCCCACAATCTCAGCAAACAGGAAGAAGGAGGGGAAACTCACCTGTGATTTTGCTGTTGTAGCAAATGAGCCTGGTGGTGTCACCTTGGACAAACTTCCACTCCACGCGGGGATTGGAGAAGCCAGAGTAGGAGCAGGACAACTTGACGGCTATCCACAGGAGCAAAAATGAGAGGGAGGAAGGAGCAGCCCAAACCCCGGGCTGGACTGCGGGTGCACCCACCCACGGCTCTGCCCACAGGTGTGGAGCCTGCATGCCCTCACACCACCCTGGCCCACCCTGCCCACTCCACAGCTCCACCCCACTCACGGTTATTCTGAGGAACTCGAACTAAAGTCTCCGAAGTGTACACCGTACCCTTGCTGAGCACCAGCGGACCTGAGGAGAAGGAAAGGAGACCCCATCAGAAGGGAACAGAGACCACCAGAGAGGGGGAATAGACCCAGCAAAGGGGCTGAAATCCTAAGGTGAAGAGAAAGCAGAGCTCCTCCCAGCTTAGTTCTCCCATTCTCTGGCCCTTATCTTGTGAACAAAGGTAGCTGTGGTACTCACTGGACACTATGTTGAAAATAAACTCCACAACTTGAGGGGAGAGGGGGATCAGAAGGGAAAACAGGGTGACACTGTTCAAAAAAGAAATGTACCCAATACCAACTTATGTAACTGTAACTCCTCTGTATATCCCTCTACAATAAGAATTTTAAAATAAAATCCACCAGGTGTGGTGGCTCACGCTAGCTACTCAGGAGGCTGAGATCTGAGAATCAAGGTTCAAAGCCAGCCCAGGCACTAAAGTCTGTGAGACTCTTATCTCCAATTAACCACCAGGAAACTGGAAGTGTTGCTGTGGCTCCAGGAGTAGGGCGGTAGCCTTGAGCTGAGGAGCTCAGGGACAACGTAGAGGACCAGAGTTCAAGCCCCACGACCGAAACATAAACCCAAGTACGTAGACATAAAAATGTAAGACTCTATAGACATAATGTTTTATTACACAGATTATTATGTATCTATGACATACAAACCCTCAGCCTAATTTTAATTATGTTCTAAAATCTAAGAGCCAGTGATTGTATATAGATTCCCTTCTTGAATACTTGTTTGTTAAACACATCATTTGAAATATGCTGTAAAAATCAATGTTAATAAATTCTTTAAATAAAAGAAATAATAATAATAGGGCCGGGAGTTTGGCCTAGTGGTAGAGTGCTTGCCTAGCATGCACGAAGACCGGGGTTCGATTCCTTGGTACCACATACTTAGAAAAAGCCAGAAGTGGTGCTGAGGCTCAAGTGGTAGTTCTAGCCTTGAGAAAAATCCAAGGACGGTCCTCAGGCCCTGAGCTTAAACCCAGGATTGGCCAAAAAAATTAATTAATTAATAATAATAATAATAATTAGAAACCAAAAAGTGTTTTATAGCAGTATGGCAGGCCAATACTACTAAGCAATGGAAACAACACATTGCTTTTAAATTTGCATTCTTTCATTTTACATCATTTCTTCCATGGCTCCAATTATCTAAGTAAATTCCTATTGGTTCAAGGGCAGCTTCCAGAAAGACATTTCATGATTTTGAGAACGCTTCCCAAGAAAAGACTGCAGCCAGTCTTCCTTCTGGAAGGAAGCCAACAAGCTGAAGGCAAAGTGAGGAGGGGAGGGAAAGACCTGTAATGAGGATAAAAATAATTCTTGACATTTGTGGAACATCTGGTGCTTTTTAAAGTATTTTCATATACATTATATTTTTTGAGCCTTGGAACAAGCATGACATATCAGCAGGACAAGTATTATTATCCTAATGTTACACAAGAAATTCAGAATATAGGAAGCAAAGCAACAGGCTTAAGAGCACATAGCTAGCTCTGAGCTGGTGCTTAGATTGGCCATTCGAATCTTTTTTTTTTTTAACTCAGGGCCTGAACACTATCCTTGGGCTTTCCTCAAGGCTAGTGCTCTACCACTGGAGTCACAGTACCACCTCCAGCTTTTCTATATATGTGATATCAAGGAATCGAACCCAGGTCTTCGTGCAAGCACTCTACCAGTAGTCCAAATCCCCAGCCATTGCAATCTTCCAAATAAAGAAAGAAGGTGCTGTGAAGTGGGGCAAACAGTAAGCATCAGAGAGCCAAATAAATAATGGGGGACACACAAGAGGAAACACATAAGACACAGAAGACAGAATGATACATCACTAAGGTAGAAGAGGCCCAAATCTACCAAATTAAAACTAGTGCTGGAAGTCAGTGCCGTGGCTCACACCTGTAATCACAGAAACAGGATGTCCAGGCCAGGCAGTAAACTAGGGGCAGTGGAAAGCACCTGAGGGCCCAGCTGCGATGAGCATGAGACTAAAAGAAGAGGAAGGCACCAGGGCAAAACCACCAAAGATCTAAAAGATAATCCAGCCACAGCCTAAAGAAAAACAGGGCTCAAATGGCAGAGGGCATCTCTAGCAAGCTGAAGGCCCTCAAGTTCAAAATCCCAGTACCAGTCAGGCACAGAGGTTCATGCTTGTAATCCTAGCTACTCGAGAGACTAGGATTTGGAAGCCAGACCCAGCAGAAAAGTTTAAAAGATTCCATCTGGTGAGTGCCAGCTATCAACAAAAAAATTGAGTTAGAATTCAGGGTGCTGAGTTCAGGCCCTGGTTTGCTGGTTTATTCAATCTCTCCCTCCCTCCCTCCCTCCCTCCTTCTCTCTCTCTCTCTCTCTCTCTCTCTCTCTCTCTCACACACACACACACACACACACACACACACACACACACACACAATTCTATACATTGCCTCAAATTTAGCTCAAAAAGTATGATTTTAGTTGTAGGTTTAAATAAATGCATAAAGATGTGTAATGCTATTATAACTGTTAACATTTTCCTTTATTTCTGTGCTTATATAACTGAATATAGTTCTTAGAGGCCCTGAGGCTCTTATTCATTTGAAATGTGATACAAATGGTCTCCAAAGTCCTTTAGTTTTCCTCTCCACACTTCTTGGCACTACTGTTTAGACTGCTTTTATGTACATTTATTTGTGTTATTTGTCATAACACTGTAAATTAGTGCAGATAAGTACAATATTTTTTGGGGGGGGGAGTTGTCATGGGGCTGAAACTCAGGGCCTATGCACTATCCCTGAGCTCTTTTGGTCAAGGCTGTATACCACAGGACCACAGCTGGTTTTGAACCGTAATCCTCAGATCTCAGCCTCCTGAGTAGCTAGGATTACAGGCATCAACACCAGTGCCCAGCAAGTAGAGTACTTTTACATATATTTTATTTTAAGCTGATAGGACAGTATGAATTGGTCCAGATAAGTAGTATTCCTCTCACTTTATAGATAAAAAAAAAAATTAACTGTCTCAAAGGTTAAGCAATGAAAGCTGGACTTGGCTCACGCCTGCAATCCTGGCTACTTCGGAGGCTGAGATCTGAGGATCAAGGCACCAAGCCAGCCCAGGCACAAAAGGACCTGAGATTCTTATCTCCAATTAACCTCTAGAAGATGGGAAGTGGGACTTGGCTCAAGGGTAAAATAGTAGCCTAGGGCTGAAGAGCTCCGGGACAACGCCCAGGCCCAGGAGTAGGGTGGTAGCCTTGAGGTGAAGAGCTCAGGGGCAGTGCCCAGGCCAATTCAAGCCCCATGACCCACCAAAAAAAAAAAAAACAAAAAAAGTTAAGTGATGGACTGGCCTTAGAATTTATAGCAAGGAGGGAGGGGGTGGGGGGAAGGGAAACAGGGACAAAAACATGAGAAAGGATAGCATTGTTTGTGAAGTGATGCACCTTCTACCTGGCGAATGTAATGTAACCCTTCTATTAACTACGATAAAAAATATATTTAAAAAAGAAATTACAGCAAGGAATAGGCTAAACTCCTCTACAGACTCCTATATTCTGTTTTCCTGTCTTCTTTCCTTCCTTCCTTCCTCCTCCTTTCTTTCTTTGCTTTTGAGACAGTTTCTTATTATATACCCTAGACTGGCCATGAACTTGATTGAGATCCCCCTGCTTCAGCCTCTTATGTACATGAGCCATTTACACATCTTGTTTTCCCCCACTATTAGGGGTTTAAATCAGAGCCTCGTGTTGGTTATTCAGGCAACACCACATGAGCCACATCCCCAGCCTCTACTACATATTTTTTAGGCAGATTCTCAAGTTTCTGCCCAAGCTTGCCTGAATGTAGATCATCATATTTCCACCTACTGAGTAGCTAGCTGAGGCAACCATGCCCATCTATTGGTCAAGATGGGGTTATAAGAGCTTTTTGACTCAATTGGCCTCAAACTATGATCCTCCCAATCTCCCCCTCCTAAACTGCCAGGATTGCAGATATACCACTTTATAAGGGAAAAAAAAAAAAAAGCAAGGTGTCAGTGGCTCACGCTTAAAATCTAGCTACCTAGAAGGTTGAGATCTGAGGATCCCAGTTCAAAGCCAGCCAGGGCACTAAAGTCCGTCACTAAAGTCCATGAAACTCATCTCCAGTTAGAAAACCAGAAGTGGTGCTGTGGCTCAAGGAGTAGAGTGACAGCATTGAGCTGAAGAGCTCAGGGACAGCACCCAGGCCCAGAGTTCAAGCCCATGACCAGAGCGGGGAGGGAGAAGAAGACTAAAAGACTTCCTGTCCCAATGGCTGGGAGCACTGCCAACACAAGGCTCCCAGGTATGGGCCCTCAGTGAGGAGAGGAAGAACTTTGTTGTCTACAGGTGCAGCCAGAACTCAATGTGGCAGGAGAGGTGAACTGGAAAGCCCCAGCTGTGTCTGCCAGCCTTGGACAATTCTGTTGGGCCTCCCCAGAACCCTTTGTGGGGCAAGCCAAGGCCCCATTTGGGACTATAGCTCATCTCAATCTCTCCCTCTGGCCACTCTTGTTTTCCTGCTTCTCCTCTCCACAGGTGCAGATCTGAGAGTGCTGCCTAATAAATGTCTTGTATGATAATTGATATCTCAGAGTAAGCTTCCCAAGAACCCAACCTGTGACATCACCCGGATAGCAAGCAACATCTAATTAAACTAAGAATTAGCTTCTGAAGTACGCACTCATAAATCACAATGTATAAATTTTATGGTTAGTCTCTATTTCTCCTGACTTTGCCTAAAGTTCTTTTTTCAGTCCTCTGAGATCATCAAATGTAAAACACATTCAGGAATTAGAGCTGGGCTACAGACACACTGCTCTTCTTACTAATCCCAACTGCCATTACCTAACCTACTCTGGAATCCTATTAAAAACAACAACATATACAGGTATCTCTACCTCATTGTCTACCCACTTCTATCTGAGGCAAGACTTCCTGTCTGCTCTGGCCCACCAGGACCATTGCTCAAAAGTGTCCTGTGACAATCACCTCATGAGTCCCCGCCTGCCTCCTATTCATCACCACAGCCCTCCTGGACCAGTTTCCCCTGCTCATTCCTGGACACACTTCTGGAACCAGAGTCCTAAACTCAGATCCTAGCTCTCTGTGTGTCCCTTGGGCAGGCCATTTAGCCACTTTGAACCCAGTTTGTTCATCTAGGGATGAAAACCATTTCTATATCAAAGTGCAGGTAAAACAAACTAATACAAATAAAATGCTTAGCACACCAAATATGTACCATATTTCCTTTTACTGAGCCAGTAGAGGGGCTTGAACTCAGGGTCTTGCATTCTTTTTTGCTCATGGTTGGTGCTCTATTTTATGAGCCATAGCTCTACTTTCCAGCTTTTTTGCTGGTTATCTGGAGATAAGAGTCTCACAAACTTCTTTGCACATTTGACTTGAAACAGGATCCTCCGATCTCAGCCTCCTGAATAAAGAGGATTCTAGGTGCAAGCATCATTGACTGGCTGTACTTTCTTATCATCATCTACCTCTAGAGCTTTCTGTATAGATTTCTCATGTTTGCTTTGAAGTATTTTTTAGCATTTATTTTGGTACTAATGGAGTTGGAACTCAGGGCCTCAAGCTTGTTAGATATGGACTTTACCATTTAGCCCAGTCAGACTCCTGGTCCTCCACTGAGATGTCTACATAAACTATAAATAATATCTGAAGCATACATTTATTCCAGCCCACTAAAACTGTCCCTCCTCTGATACTGTAACTGCCTTAGGAAGGCTGTTTCTCTAGAACCTTTATGATTCCATGGTTTATGGAAAGCAAGAGACTCACCTTCCTGGAAAACCATTGATATCAGAGGAGACAGTTTCCCTGCCAATTCTCTTCATTGATTTTTATGTATTTTCCCTTGTCTCATCATGTTCACTATGGTAAACTCAGACCTATATTTGCCATATTATACATACACATACAAATGTCTTCCTAATGCACATGTTAAGCCAAAATAGAAAGAAATGTCATCGTTTCCATTCACTTATAGGGTTCACTTATTTTTCATATTGAGTTTGTATGTGTGCACATATGTGCATGAATGCATGTACTAGGGCTTGAAACAGGACCTGCCACTGTCCCTTAGTCTTTTCACCAGAGCTAGACCTCTACCACCTGAGACATAGCTCCACTTGCTAGTTAATTGGAGATATGAGATAACAGCCTCACAGACTTTGCTGCCTATGCTGGCTTGAAACCATGATACTTACATCTCAGCCTCCAAAGTAGCGGGAATACAGGAAAGAACCACTGGTGCCCAGCTGTTTGGCACTTCTTTTATTTGTGTTCTGTTTTGGTTTCTTACAGATTTATTATGTGGCCCAAGCTCATCTTGACCTCATAATCCTGCTTCAGCATCCCAAGTGCTGGGATTACAGGCGTGCCACTGAATCCAGCTCACTGACCTTCACAATAAGAAAAGCCAGAAAGGGAAGTGGCGCTGTGGCTCAGGGGTAGAGCACTAACCTTGAGCTGAAGAGCTCAAGGACAGCACCCAGGCCCGGAGTTCAAGCCCCACGACCGACAAAATTTTAAAAAATAAATAAATAAAAAGAAAGAAAGAAAAGACAGAAAGTTTAGACTGTTGGCCTGCTCAGGTTTGTGGTCCCTGAACAGAAAATCCATCCTCCATCCCACTGCCAGATGAAAAGCTGTTATTGAGCAGTTTGTACACATCAGACACTATCAGATGCACATAATATGTACAATCATTTATCCCTACAACAACCTGAAGAGGTGGGTGATAGTATTGTCTTTTTTTTCCTTTATATTATTATCTTTAAGTAGCTGTACAAAGGAGTTGACCTTTAATAGTTTATGTTGATGAGGGTCACCCTTTCAACATTCTCGTGCATCCCTCCCCTACCCACCTCTTGCCTTACTCTTCTTAATTTTGTAGGCTATGCATTGGATTCTTGCCTGCATTCTCCACCTTGTCTTCATTTGTCTACCCTTTTCCACTTGACGCCACCCCACCCCTCTGGAGTACCCACTTCCTAGTATTTTATTTTGCTGAACTTTTATTTTTGCCATTTGAAGGAATCACAACATTTGAGATCTCCATTGAATCTACCATATTTCAGTTAATATATTTGTAGACACTTGTACACCACCCAATGTATTTACTTATAAATTTATCAGGTAAGGGGGGTGTGGGGGGGGAGGGTAATGGGTACCAAGACATGTGAAAGGGTATCAATGTAAGTGAATTAATGCACCTTCTATCTGGCAAATATCATGTAACCCTTTTATTAATTACAATAAAAAATATATTTAAAAAATTTATAAGCTAAATCTAGCTTTATACATATAAAACATGCATTCTTTGTCTCCCACTGGGCCTAACTTACTTGACTTAACACAATTTTTCTAGGTCTTTCCATTTCTTTACAAGTAGTACAATATCATTCTTTCTAATAGAAGAGTAAAATTCTATTTTGTATAGACCACATTTCCTTGATTCATTAATCTACTGAGGGATCTAGACTGATTCCTCACTATGATGAATAGTGTTGTAATAAACCTGGTTGTGCTGTGGCTTTACTGTATCCTGGTTTAAAATCTTTTGGGTAAATGCCCAAGTGAGGAAATGCTAGATAATAGGATAGCTTTTTTTTTTTGGCCAGTCTTGGGACTTGAATTCCAGGCCTGGGCACTGTTCTTAGATACTTTTTGCTCAAAGCTAGTGCTCTGCCACTTGAGCCACAGTGCCACTTCTGGCTTTTTCTGTGTATGTGGTACTAGGGAACCCAGGTCTTCATGCATGCTAGGCCAGCACTCTACCACTAGGCCACACTCCTGGCCCCATAGGATAGTTTTATGTTTAATTTTTTGAAGAACCTCCACACTGCTTTCCAGAGTGGCTGAACAAGTTCAGATTCCTACCCACAGTGTATTAGGGTTCCCTTTTGGTTACATCCTTGCCAGAATCTGTTATTGTTTGTATTCTTGATAATGGCCATTCTAATTGGGTCACTTCTATTTGGAGGGGAAGCGGGTAGAGCAGGTTAACTGGGGCTTGCACTGAGAGTCTTACACTCTCACTTGGCTTTTTCACCTAAGGCTGGTACTCTATCATTTGAGCCATATTTCTATTTCTGGCTTTTTGCAGGTTATCTGGAGATAAGAGTCTCAGTGTCTGGTGCTGGTAACTCATGCCTGTATTCCTAGCTACTCAGAAGGCGGAGATCTGTTGATGATGGTTCAAAGCCAGCCTGGACAGAAAAGTCCTTGTGAGACTCTGATCTTCAATTAACCACACACAAACCAGAAGTGGGACTGTGGTTCAAGGGGTAGTATGCTAGCCTTCAGCAAAAGAGCTCAGGAACAACACTCAGACCCTGAATTCAGCCTCCAGTCTCAGCCTCCACAGAAGCTATGATTCCTTATGAGCCACCATGCCCAGCCATCCCCTTTTCCTTAAGTGCTGAGGTAGACAGCAGTTAAGACACCTATTGGATGGCAAATAGTGCAAATAGTGGTAGAGATTCAAACCAAACAGTCTGACTACAGAATCTTTTGCCATAGTAAAAGCCTTCCTAAAAAGAAAAATCTGACCTATTCTGAGCTTTTGAAGATTCCACATTGTGTAAGATAGAATGTAGGGTTGGTTTTTGGTTTTTTGTTTTCCAATAAAGAAAGTTCTAGCGCTGGCTGGCATGTGATAAGATTACCATCTTCTCACCCAGTCTACTGTTGTAATTTACATTACACGATACAAAAGTACTTGTACTGACCAGCAAAGATAGCATTTCACAATCTCAGTCTTAGCTCTGTTATTTCTATGGTGTAGCACACTTTCCCCCCTCTTTATCAGGCTGGTGCCTCTTCTTCCAAATTATTTTCCAGGAAATGAACTACCACACCTCAATCCTTACCTAAAAGCTTAGGGTCCTTTCCTAGGCTGTCATTATCCGGTGCAAAACACTGTGAAAGCACTTCCCACATTACAATGACATCATTGTAAATACGTATGTCTCCCCTACCAGACAGAAAACTTCCAGGGAACACAAATCATGTGTTATTTATTATTCTAAGTACTCAACCCTTAGCATGATGCGTAGAACAAGCTGACATGCAATGAATGTTTGCTGATCCATGCAGAGTATTAACAAATCAGGTCACAGCAGAGGATCTACTTTAATATCTACTAGTTAAGGTTTATCCAACAAAGATAAACTCAATTTTTAAACTGACAGATGAGGCATGATCCAATGCAGAAAGGAAAAAGAAAAAGAAAAAAAGCTTGATTTAAAGTCCAATTTCCTTACAATTCTAATGGGGGGGAGGGGCAGGCCTGGGCCTGTACTTGACCTTTTTTGCACAAGGCTAACAAGCACTCTACCAGCTACACCTCTGGCTTTTCTGCGTAGTTACTTGGCTAGGAGTGTCTTGTGTGCTCTCCTGGACCCACTGGCTTCACACTCTGATCCTTAGATCTCAGCTTCCTCAGTAGCTATGTTACAGGCAAGAACCACTAATGCCCAGCTTCTGCATCTGTTTTTGTTTTCTTTCCCTCCAGCATCTTTTTTTTTTTTTTTTTTTGCCAGTCCTGGGCTTGAGCTCAGGGCCTGAGCACTGTCCTTGGACTTTCTCAAGGCTAGAGCTCTACCACTTGAGCCTCAGCTCCACTTCCGGCTTTTTTCTATGTATGTGGTACCGAGGAATCGAACCCGGGTCTTCATGCATGCTAGGCAAGCACTTTAACCACTAGGCCAAACTCCCGGCCCCAGCATCTTTTTTTTAAGTGTTCAATGTTTATTTCCAGAAAATAAAATTAAGAGCCAGGCACTGGTGGCTCACACCTGCAATCCCAGCTACTCAGGGGCCTGAGATCTGAGGATCGCAGTTCGAATATGTCAAGGAAAGGAGACTGTCACCGATTAACCACCAGAAAGCCAGAAGTGGCACTGTGGCTCAAGTGATAGAGCACTAATCTTGAGCAAAAGAACTCCGGGAGAAGACCAAGCCCCACTTCCCCAAAGTTTGAGCTTCATAACTGATTCCCCCCCCCCAAAAAAAAAACTCTATTAACCCCCTCAAACTTAAGTTTTATGACATTTTCTAATTGCCTTTAAATCTGCTTGCTTTAAAACAAAATTTAGCCAGGTGCCAGTGGCTTATGCCTGTAATCCTAGCTACTCAAGAAGCTGAAATCTGAGGTTCATGGTTCAAAGCCAGCCCAATCACAAAAGTCCATGAGACTCTTGTCTCCAATTAACCACCAGAAAACAATGTGGTGCTGTGGCTCAAGTAGTAGAGCACTTGAGCTGAAGAGTTCAGGGATAGGGCCCAGGCCCACAGTTCAAGCCTCATGGAAGAGAGAGAGTGGGAGTGGTGAGGGGAGAGAACAAAATTTAAGTTCTCTGTGCATGGCAATTCCCACTTGCTACTTTACAAACAAGACTGATCTCTGCTCCCAAACAGTCTATAGGTGTTACCTGTACAAAGCCAAGACTGTTTTCTGCAGGCAGAATGATTGTGTACCCACAGATCTCTAGGAAAGGAAACAGGGTCAAAAGTCAAAAAAAGGCCAGGCAACAGTTGGCAATGATTCATGCCCATAATCCTAGCTGGTCACTCAAGAAGCTGAAATCTGAGGATCAAGGTTCAAAGCCAGTCCAAACAGACAAATCTATGAAGCTCTTATCTGCAGTTAACTACCAAAAAGCCAAAAGTGTGGCTCAAATGGTAGAAAGCCAGGCTTGGGCAGAAAAGCCAAGCAAGAGCACCAGGCCCTGAGTTCAAGCCCAAGGAAAAGTGGGAGGAAAAGTTCTAACATGGTAGCAAAAATTCGGAGCAAGCTATGATCTTCTGTTCCAAGTCAGTAGAAAGAATGGGTAAGAGTTAGAGAAGTGTTAAGGGGAACCCACTAAAGACTCATAGTCACAGCACCCCTTGGCTACTGAAGAGGAAAGCCAGTACAAAAACCTTTGCCCTCTTATCCCCAAAGAGCATGTCTGTATCATTCAGAAAGTTCTGTTTGCTAGGAGCTGGGGACAAGTATAAACTGATGGCTTACACTTGTCATCCTAGCTTCTTGGGAGCTAAGAACAGGAGGATCATAATCTGAGGTCATTCTAGGCAGAAAAGCCCATCTCCATCTCAGCGGAAGAAACTGGCCATGGTGCCTGTCATCCTAGCGGTGCCAGGAAGCCTAAAATAAGCAGATCAAGGTCCGGGCACAGTCAAGCACCAATGACTCCCACCTGTAAGCCAACCTAAGCAACAGTACACTAGCCTCCATCTCTCCAATTAGCCAGCAAAAAGCTGGGAAAACAGTGTGGTAGAGTACAAGGTGAGCAAGCAAGCCAGTTCAAACCCTGGAAAACAGATGAGTACGGCAAGGCCCTGAGTTAAAACCCAATTACAACAACAAAAAAGTCATGATTCTGGACTCTTATCTCCAAATAACCAGCAAAAAGCCAGAAGTAGAGGTATGGCTCAAGTAAAGTATCAGCCTTGAGTGAAAAAGCTAAGGAATAAGTGGCTAGGCCCAGAGTTCAAGCTCAGTACCAGTGCAGACAAAAAGTAAACAGAAGGCATGGTGACATGCATAATGAAAGGATCAACATAAGCCTTGAGGACCAGTACAAAGATTATGCCACGCCCTTAATTCATCATATCTTACCTCCAACCATACATTACTGAGTATGCCCAAGAAAATCATTGAACAATGCCAACTAACATCTTATTTTCTAATACTCACTATGTACTAAACACTCCAAGGCCTGTAGTCATCAAACTCCTTTAAAATCTTGCAAAATATGTTGTCATAGACACTAGGAACACTTTCATCTTACACATGAGTTAATGGGATGCAGATGTTTAATGATTTGTTCAAGGTCACAAACAAAGCTAGTAGATGGCCGAGTTAAGATTGTAACTAATCTAACCTATTTCCTGTATGTGATACTGTAGCAACTACCACAACAATGCCAATGCTGTCTTACTCTTTTTAGCCTTAAGCTTTAAATGGAAACATACACAGACATTTGAGGAGAAAATATCTTCTTTTAGGCCAGGAGTTTGGCCTAGTGGTAGAGTGCTTGCCTAGCATGCACGAAGACCCCTCAGTGGTAAAATCAAGTAACAGATGAGAATGAAATGTGACACTATATCATCAAGATGTTAGACAGGCCTGGTATGAGCTCCAAAGGACAAAGGAGTGAGGAAGCCTAAAAAAAATCTTCAGCAAGACTTCATTTCAACAAGTAAACCACGCCTAGACTTCTAGCTATGTGAGAGGCATAAGTAGGAGGAACACAGTCCAAGGGTGGCCCTAAGCAAAATCATGAGATCCTATGAGGGAAAACAATGAACTAAAGCAAAAAAGGACTAGAGGTATGATTCGAGTAGTAGCAAATGTGAGGGGAAAAAGGCCGGGCCACATTGGCTTACACCTGTAATCCTAGCTACTCGAGAGGCTGAGCTCTATGGGTTGGTTCAAAGCCAGCCCAACAGGATTATCCATGAGACTCTTATCTTCAATTAGCCACCAAAAAACTGCAAGTAGCATAGTGGCTCAAAGTGGTAAAGCACTAGCCTTGAGTGAAAAAGCTCAGAGACAGCACCCAGGCCCCGAGTTCGAGCCCCACAACTAAAAAAATAAATGAACAAACAAAAATTCTGGAGAGCATATGTGAGTCTGATAAATTATAGGAAGAAAATGAGCAGAAGGAAACCAGAGCTTAAGTTAGCTTAGATACTAATTGAGACCAGCAATAAAGAAGGAAGAGAGAACCACACAGGGGATGGGAGTATATAGAAGAGAAAATGAGTTGGAAAAAGAGAAGGGGAGACGGCAAAAAAAAAAAAAAAAAAAATCAATAAAAATAACAAGGAATGGCCAGGCATGGTAGCTCACACCTATAATCCTAGCTACTCAGGAGACTGAGATCTGAGGATCAAGGTTCAAAGCCAGCCTGGGCACAAAAGGACCTGAGACTCTTATCTCCAATTAACCTGTAGAAAATGAAAAGATGGGCTTGGCTCAAGAGTAGGGCAATAGCCTTGGGCTCAAGAGCTCAGGGACAGCCCCTAGGCCAAGTTCAAGCACCATGACCCACAAAATAAAAAAATAAAGGGCCCGGAGTTTGGCCTAGTGATAGAGTGCTTGCCTAGCATACATGAAGACCCTGGTTTGATTCCTTGGTAACACCTACATAGAAAAAAACTGGAAATGGCACTGAGGCTCAAGTGGTAGAGCTCTAGCCTTAAGAAAGTCCAAGGACAATGCTCAGGCCCTGAGCTCAAGCCCAGGACTGGCAAATAAATAAATAAATAAATAACAAGGAATGAACAGCTAAATCACATTTTCACAAGAGACAGGACAGTTTTTCAAAAAAGAGTTGGTGGTACACACTCCCTCCCTTTTCTTCAGAAGGTACATGCCAAAATACTTCATGAATGCTTGAACCTTCAGCACTGCACCCCTGTGTTTCCTCCTAGACATACCTATGCTAAAATGTAATGTATAAATAAAAAAATAATTTAAAAAAGGTTCACAACAGACAGGTATAGAGGTGCACACATTCGAATTCCAGCATGTGGGAAGCAGAGGCAGGAGAATCACAGCACAAGCTATACAATGAGACCTACTCTCAAAAACAAAACAATAACAAAAACTAATAACACTAACCCAGAATAAAATAGGGCAATTTTAGTAATACGCAATAATAAAAGTTATTTCACACTCATAGTGCTGGGAATGAGCTCCATAAAATTCACAGTGGTATACACCTGCAATCCCAGCTACATGGGGGGCAAAGATCAAGGGAATCAAAGTTCAAGGATAGGCCCAGAAAAAAAAAGTTTTCCCAAGTTGGGCATCAGTAACTTACACCTATCATACTAGCTACTCTGGAGGTTGAGATCCAAGGATGGTAGTTCAAGCCCAGCCAAAAAAGAGCAAGATTCCATCTCTAATTAATAAGCAAAATGCCAGACTGAAGGCAAAGTGGTAGAGTACCTGTCTGGCAAGCACAAGCAAAGGCCCCAAGTTGAGGCCCCAGTACTGGGGTGGGGAGAACCAAAAATAAGGAGACTATCACATAAATCTGTAGCACTGATATAATTCCTGCAAAACATCATGTATTTGAATAACAATAAAACACGTGGCAAAATGATCATTTCTTTCAAAACGATCGTAATTCAAGTGATAGAGCACTTGTCTAGAAACCAACCATGAGACCCTGTTTCCAATCCCTACCACTGGAAAAAGGAGGGGTGGGTAATGCTTAACCATGTATGTCTCTCTTCTTTATGCTGTAGAAATGAAAGGAAGACTAAGTTCCCTGCCTTGAATTCTAGGCAGGCTCCTGTGATTGCCAAAGAGGAGCAGCAGGGGTGCCATAGACATAGAGCACTCATATTAGAGTCTAATACACACTTTCCCTTTCTTTTTCTTCTTTTTTTATTAAGCACAGAGTCTCGCTATGTAGCACAGGCTGGCCTCCAATCCTCCTGCCTCAACCTCCTGGGTGCTAGGATACAGCCACCATGCCCAACTTAAAATTACTTTTTTCCTGTGTATGCTCCCAAAACATTTTGTGCCCTTTTTCTCCTTCCTTCCTTCTTTCCTTCCTTCCTTTCTTCTTGTAACAGTACTGAGTTTTGAACAAGACCTATACTTGCTGGGCAGGCATTTTTGCCACTTGTCACCCATACCCCCCACCCTTTTTGCTTCTTTGAATATCGTCCTGCATTTTACCAGGGCTGACGTCACTGTGATCCATCTACGATGCTTCCCACTTACCAAGGACTATAAGCCTCACCTTACTCTGTGAGATATGCTAATTTATCTCATAACTTATGCCCAGGCAATCTTGTAACCCTGCAGTCTTCTGCAGTCTCGTAGGCTACAGGTGTGTCCTGTCACGCCCAGTGCTTTCCTGATAATCCTTGGCACCCTGCTTGGCATTCCACTTGGCAAACATATCTGGAGTTCCTGGGGGATCTGAGAAGTCACAGCATTGACTCCTCCCCAGCTCTTAGCTTGCACTTGCTTAGCTAGAGCTGCCCACCTCCACCTACACAGAGGCATTACTGAAGGAGGGAGTATCAGGTTTAGAGACCTCAGGCACTAGCCAGGCATGGTGGCTCATGCCTGTAATCCTAGCTACTCAGGAGGCTGAGATCTGAGGATCAAGGTTCAAAGCCAGCCTGGGCACAAAAGGACCTGAGACTCTTATCTCCAGTTAACCTCTAGAAAATGGAAGTGGGGCTTGGCTTAAGGGTAGGGTGGTAGCCTTGAGCTGCAGAGCTCTGGGATAACACTCAGGCTCAGGGGTAGGTCAATAGCCTTGAGCTGAAGAGCTCTGGGACAGCACCCAGGCAGAGATCAAGCCCCATGACCCACAAAAAAAAAAAAAAAAAAAAGAAAAGAGAGACCTCAAGCACTGAACACAACCACCAAAAAGTATACCTCATTTCCAACTCACAACAGAAGGCTATTTCCTTCCACCCTTTGTTTTCTCTGCATATCCTGTTAACAATTTGAATTTTCCTAAGTTGCTTCTGCACTATGAGTTTGTTTGAACTTTTTTTCTTACAGAAGGAAGGAAAAGGAGGGAAGGCAGCTAGGAAACTTCTTGGTTTTCACTAAGAATGGTATCCAACTTTTCCATCTGGGCATATGAACTTGAGAGAACTTCTCCAGCTGTTAAAAAAAAAAAAAACCAACCCACTAGTTTCCTATGCCTAATTTGCCTCTTGCTAATACTCTGGCCTGCTCTGATTCTGGACCACAGCTGACTTTCACAGCAACCCCCAAAATCTCCAGCACAGTGCTTAGAACACACTAATGTGCCAGCGTTTGTGACATTAACAAATGAATTTGATGTTTCAATACAGTACAACCAGTCCCTGGACCCGTTTGCCAGGCTCACCCATTCCTCTCTACCATATAACCTTCAGACTAAACTAAGCCCTAGAGTTAATGTACTGGTCTCAGCAAAGACCAGAGGGCAATTAGGCCCAGGAAAGAGACACACAGAGCTGGCAGACACTTTGTGGACAATGGAATGGGTCAGATACAATACGTGCCCGCGAGCTCAACTACAGGTCTGACCATGTTTAAACAGCCACCATTGTATTGGCTACACTTGGAGTGCAGGTGATGGAGCTGGCTGGGCCCTGTAACATGGCCAGCTAAAGACTGTACAATGGGACAGGAGGACTTTCACTTAGTCCCTGCCTCCTGCTCCCTCAGCAGACTTTCCAGTTCTACCTGCTTAGCCCCCTCCCCCCCAACTCCCCATTGCATGGGAAGATCATGCCTTCCCACAAAGGCCCCACTCCAGGGACCTGGCATCAAACTTCCTGCTAGCCATCTGCTTCCTCCTGCCCTACCCCCACAGTGAAAAACAAATGACACCAGCTGGACTTTAGACAGAAACCCTGCTTATCGGGAAGTCCCAGGCAGATGGAAGTCTGGGTTTTCTGTGCCTGGAAAACCACAACATTGGCCACTCACACTGTTTCCTTCTCACAGTGCTAGAAAAGTTCTTCCACAATTTATCATTGCCCTGGTCATCCATGTCTTTCCTGAATCTGGGAAAAGGGAAGTCAGTTTGAGTTCAGAGACCCACCCCCAAGTTAATGCTGAAAAACAAGCAATTCCCTAACCTATCACAGAATATCTAGTATTTCAAGTAAGGGGTAGGTGTCAGCCACCACCATGAGTAGTTACCCCTTTGAACTCCAGCTGATCGGGAGAGGGGGGCTATTAAAGTGAATCCAAGGCCATGAGTCCTAAAACACAGCAATGGCCTCCAGGATATGTTAAGTAAAATAAACAAGATGCAATCTAATATATACATATGTTTCTTTTTGTATAAAAAGATAGGGAAATGAGGTGTGTGTGTGTGTGTGTGTGTAGGTGTGTGTATCTCATAAAACTGTATGGCAAAACATTGGAAAGATACATAAACTGGGAGGGGGAAAGAATAATAAGAACAGAGTGCCGGGGAGATGCTCCGCCCCTTTACAATATTCTAAATCTCAAACTCTTGTCTACTAATTTATTCCAAACAATCTGAAAAATCACAGCAGCTCTATCCTAAACCAGAACAAGGCTGGAGATCCCAGACAAACCCCCAGTTACAAAGGAGCTAAAGACTGAAGTGAAAGCATTTCAGAGCCAAGAGGAACCTCCTGAAATCATCAGCACTCATTTCCTCCTTCCAGCAGCACTGCGCACTAGTCGCTAGCTCCAACAGAACAACTTCTTTGTGGAAGTAGAGGGAAGGAAAGTAGGGGTGATTCACCAATCTGCCCTTTTGGAGGCAAGTCCCAAGTTAGAAATGTTTCAGAGCTTGAGTCAGAAACAGCAGGAAACACCAAGACTCAAGATTGACAAACCCCACAGGTAAGTAAGGGCAGCAGTGAAAAAGCCAGGGTCCCAACCTGAGTTTGCCTTCCTTATAGCTATACTGAAAGTTAACCCATCTACCTACTAGCCACTACACCTGTGCTAAGCAGAAATGCCTCTCCAGCCTGTGCTCTCGCTCCCTCATACATTCTCTCTCCTCTTCCTCCCCCCCCCCTCTCTTTCTTCCCCTATACTATGCTCTCACTTAGCTTTTTCCACTCAAGGATAATGCTCTACCATATGAGCCACACTTTCTTTTCTGACTTTTGCTGGTTAATTAAAATTTTAAAGATTCATGTATTTCCTGCAGGAGCTACCTCCAACCTCAATCTTCAGAGCACAGTCTCGTGAAGAACTAGGATTAGAGGCATGAGCCACCAGCGCCTGGTGGTGCAGGGTCTTAGGTACAGATTCACTATGGCTCACTAGTTTCACTCTTCCAAACCCAACTCCCCCAATATGTCTCCCCTTCCCTGCCTACTATGTCCCCCAGTCTGGTGTAGGTCCTTCCTCCATGATGGCAGAGCCCAAAGTGAGGGGCAGTCCTCAAGGGAAGGAAGAATGCACAACAATTTGTAAGTGCTTCAGACTCAAAACCCATTTGGAACATCCCTGCTTCCTCTGACCTGCTGCTCTTTAAGGACAGCATTCTTCCATCCTCACAAAATCCAAAGCTACCCAACAATCACCTTTTCCTGAATATGGAAAGGAGCTATTATTCCCCACGGATCCTTGTGACCAGGATAAGACAAGTATTATTACTTCTGTTTTATAGATGAAGAGACTGAGAGACTAGCCCAAAGCCATACACAAGACAGAGAAGGGAGACAATGACAGGGTGGCCTGGCTCCCATTTTGAGCCTCATTTGCACTAACCAAATCACTCTTCTCCCCTAAGTCTATCTTGATTTAAAAGCTGCAAACAAGACCCTCGATAGCATGGATGTGACACTTCCTCAAGAACCACTGGCCTCACCCACACAAAATCACCTCCGGATCCCTTTCAAACCACAGGTGCTTGAGTTTTCAGTATGGAGTACCACACAAGGCCAGAACAACCATGACTGTCCCTGGTATTTCTAAGATTTAGACAAAAGTAAAATAAGCAAAGGAGGAAAAGAAGGGATTCAGAGGGAACAGGGAAATGGATAGGTGGAATGCAAAAGAAAAGTGAGAAGGAGGCAGAATCTGGTGGAAAAGAAAAAAAAATGAAATGACAAAGACAATAGATTCTGAAGCAAATAGTTCTTGTGCCTGATATGCTGGATCCATGTGTAGAAACAAGAAAAAAGAGAGAAAAGCAAAGGTAATAAAAATAGAATATTTTTTTTTTTGTAAAGGAAAGCACAGGAAAGAAGGGAGAAAAGAAAAGACTTTGGTTTCCAGGTTCCACCCTCTAGTCAGTGAGGAAACGTCATTTCCCTTCTTTAGACTCATTTCCTTATCTGGACAATACAGAGAATTTTAACTGCCAGTGGTCTAGTCCACCCCAAGTGTTTGCTTTTGTGTTAAGGGTCAGAGGAATGGTCTATTTAGGGTACGGAATCTCCTTCTACATTTCAAAAACACCACAAAATGAAGTGTTTTGATAAGACACCAATATTGATTACCATGAGTCCTGAAATAAAAACCGGGAAGGAAGCAGATTCACTAGAACATATTCTACTACAACTATCCACTGAAGTGTGTGTACAAACAATTCAGAAGTAAACATGACATGAAATCACCAGAAAATTAGACAGATAAGTATCCAGGTGCTGACACGGGTTGACTAAAGCCCAAACCAACTTTCCACACTCAGCCTCACACAAACACACCTAGAGCCACAGGCATGCCCCAGCAAGTGAGCCTCATTGTTCGACGGGAAAGGGAGTTTACTGAGGAAACAAGAACTCCCATGCCCGGCCAGGGGGAGGGCAGGGTTCTGGCTCCGAGGAGAGTCTAGCCAACCAACAGACCCATCCTCCCCAGGGGAAGAGTCATTGGGTCAACAACATTTCTTAAGGACTTCGCGGTCGTCATCCCAGAAAAGGAATTCTGAATGCTACGCTGGGAGAAATTCCAGTTTCACTCCACTTCAGACTTTGCACCTGGCCACTTTTCCCGGGGCGTTTGCCCTGGTTTCAGGGCAACCCAGAGGCCCCACTCTGCAGAAGCCAGGGAAGATTCCCACCCCATCTCTCACCCCGCCCTGCCCCCCACCAGCTTCCCCCCGATTATCCGCCGGGAGCCCGGAAAACCCCAGGGGTGAGAGGCTCTGGCTGGTCCGCGGGAGTCGGAAGGGCAGGATGGCCCTTCCCAAGTGATGTGGAGGAGGGAAGTGGCTGTGTAGGTAGGTGTGATGGAGGGGTCCCGCCTTTCGCAGTAAATGGAGGAGGGGTCGCCACTCACGGCGTGGGGGAGGGGAGCCGGCGACTCTCCAGGGCTGGGGGAGGGGAAGAGAAGGAAGGCTCCTAGGCCGGGGTGGAAGAATACGGTGAGCTGAAGCAGGTAGGAGTTGTGGACTCCTCCCCTCCCGCGGGCCTGGGGCCGGGGCAGCGCCTCCCTCCCTCCTGGGACCTGACCTACCGACACTCTGGGAACTTACACAAGATCACTGAGGTGAAGAACAGCAACCGATGCCTCCCAGCTTTCGCCTGGATCCCCATCCCGACCGAATCCCAGACAGGAGAATCCGCCGCCCCAGTCCTGGAAACCAGACAACTCAACAACCTGCAGCCGCAGCAGCGGGGGGGACTGCGGACTCCAGCCGCCAGGTCTAGCCCCGCCCGGGCCCGCCCTCTGCGTCCGATTGGCCAATCCTCGACCCTGCGCACGTGCTGATTCGCTCAGGGATCCGCCCTTCCACGGAGGGGGCAGCACCGCCGCCAGGTGCAGCCCTTTCCACCCCGCCCCTTCTTCCCGGGTACAGACTTCTGATTGGCCCGGAGGATGGTCGCGTAGGGAAATGAATTCCTCACCTTAGGCAGGTAAGGGCTCCTGATTGGACGGGTGGCGGTCCCGAAGCAGGCACGTCCTGCCTGGCCCGGGTCTAACCTGCAGCTGCGGGCGACCTCGTCGGTTTGCCCCCGGAGGTCAGGCCGGGTCCTGGAGCTGGGAACCCGCTCTGAGCTCAGAACTCGGTGTTGCTCCACCCTCCCCCGGGGGCGGCCGCTGGTTCTCAGAAAAACCTCGCCCCTGACCTGATCTGAAGGCTGAATCTGACCGAGCGAGGGGGCGGTGTCCGCTGGGCAGGCGGATACCCCTCGCAGGAAACCCCAAACAGGACTGTTTGCCCTGTAAATCCCAAACTGGACAGATGGGACCATCAATCCCCCACAGGACAGGACAAAGAAATTCCACGGGAGAGCCTCACACTAGAATGTACACAAAACGAAAACGCCCCACACGCCCCGCTCCTGGCGTCTCCGACCCTCTGCAGCCATGGTGAAAGCCTGTCCGGCTTCCTCTCTGCCTTCTTTGTCTCCTCTCGTCCTCTTGATCTTCCCTAACACCTGGGACCATGTGACTCAGCCACACTGGGTAGGTTACGTTTTGTGTTGTTTGAATGGAAATTGCTTGGTCTCATTGCCTAACCCGTGAAAAATAAACATTATTAGGAGAGGGTGGAAAGATACCTAAACACCCCCCCACACACACACACACACAACCAGGTTCTCTGTCCATCCCACTAGAAACTTTTACGGACTTTGAGAGAGCTGTAGGAGCGGAGGAGTGCTGAAGTCCAGTGGAGAAGGCAGAATTGTACAAAACACACCCAGATAATAATGTTCTACAAACATCCCTGGCAGGCAGTGAGTGACTAAGTCCTGTGCACACGTCTGATCTGTTAGCCGAGCCATAAATGTCAGAATTACTGTTCTTCACATTGTGACTAATGGTTGGGTGCTGACTGTGACTCCTAATTTTCTATAGATAATGTTGCTATCCATGCTTACTGCTCATATTTATGTCATTAGATCATTTGTAATTGAAATGAATGGCCAGCATCTTTACCATTTGTAGTTTCTATGTTACAGTAATTTCATTGTAATTATGCTAACTATACTCAAGTTGCCTGTGGAAAAAACTTATCATTGCAAGTGGAAACTGAACAATTTTTCTTGAGGTTGCTGGTACTAGGAGTTGAACACTTCCCCACCCCCCAAAAAATGTTGTGCTTTACCACTTGAGTTATCCCTCCACATTAGGCCTTTTGATAGTCAGAGATAAGATTCTGACAGATGGCCAGGCACAGTGGCTCACGCCTGCAATCCTAGCTACTCAGGAGTCTGAGATCTTGGGATCGAGGTTCAAAGCCAGATGGGGCACAAAAGAACATGGGACTCATCTCCAATTAACCTCTAGAAAATGGGAAATGGGACTTGGCTCAAGGGTAGGGCAGTAACCTTGAGCTGAAGAGCTCAAGGACTACGCCCAGGCCTAGTTCAAATGAAGCCCCATGACCCACAAGAAAAAAAAAAGTAATCTGACAGATGATTTTTCTGCCTAGGCTAGCTTCAAACTGGGACCCTCAGCCTCCTGAGAAGCTAGAATGACAGGAGTGATCCACCTCTGCTGAAAGAACACACTTTTGTCAAAAGGGTGATTTTTGTTTCACCTTTGTCATTGTTAGAAAATGGAGAATGGAAAAGGACTAGGCGAGACTTGATCCTCCAAGGTGGGGGCTATTTATTGCCAGTGAGGAACAGAAAATAAAAATGGCCCATGATTTCTTTGGGGCCAACGGCGGTGTCTTTGGCCAGGCCCAGAGTGGCATGCTCCATCTGGCGTATGGGGGCTACTGTCTCCTGAAGAGCAAGGTCAGACTGACCTTCCTGCTGACAAGCAGGTGAGCACATACCTGGTGCTTTGCTTTACCCTGGGGAATAAGGCAGGAGTCAATCCTTCAGTCATATTTCATATTTCACTCCTTGTTTACATCTCATGAGCCAAAAATCCCACATCTGGTTCCACCCAATTTAAAGCAATGTTTATCAATAACCTATTGAGTGCTGTAGGAAAATACATATAAATATAAACCACAGTCCCTGATGTCAAAGTTCACAGTCTACCTCTCAGAGGAAACTAGACACATCCTCAAAGTTAGATAAAGAGAGGAGAGGAGAGGAAGAGAAGGGAGGGGAAGGGAGAGAAGTGGCAGACAAATGGAGACAGGAAAGATGGGTGAATAGAGTCATAATATTTAATGTACATATATGAAAATGGAACCAGGTAGGCCGGCAGTTTTGCCTAGTGGTAAAGTGCTTGTCTAGCATGCATGAAGACCCAGGTTCAATTCCTTGATACCACATACACAGAAAAAAAAAAAAAAAAAAAAAAAAAGGTGAAAATGGGACTGTGGCTCAAGTGGTAGAGCTCTAGACTCGAGAAAGCCCAAGGACAGTGCTCAGGCCCTGAGTTCAAGGCCAGGACTAGCAAAAAAAAAAAAAAACGGAACCAGGTAATTTGAAGGGGTGGGTAAGCTTGGGAGAAATGGGGGAGAATAATGAAAAGGGTGACATTGATTAAGATATAGTGCACTCATAAATTGATATGTTGAACTGAAATCTTTTTGTACAACTACTTAAAGTTTTGGGGGTTTTTTTTGGCCAGGCCTGGACTTGCGCTCAGGGCCTGAACACTGTTGGGGTTTTTTCTCAAGGTTAGAATCCTACCACTGGAGCCACAGCACCACTTCTGGCTTTTTCTATGTGTGTGGTATCAAGGAATCAAACTCAGGTCTTTGTGCTTGCTAGATAAGCACTCTACCACTAGGCCAAACTCCCAGCCCCTTAGAGATAATTTTACAGATAAATTTTAGACATGACTTTTGTAACTACACATGATATCTATAATAATAATTAAAATGTAACAAATACATTTTAGAAAAAGAGTAGAGAAAAAAGTTTTATTTAGGCTGTAATTATAAAAGAAACAAAAAGGAAGAAAGAAAGAAAGGAAAGAAAAAAACACCTTCAAAAATCTGAAGAGGGTCTTAAAGAGACCCTAAGATTGGTAAAATTGTGGCATCACTTAAGCAGTTAGAGCACTTGCATAGCATATCCAGTTCCCAAGATTTCAAACCCTAGGACTGAATGATAAATATAAGAAAAAGAAAAGAAACTTTAAAACTCTTAACAAAGCTAGGTGCAGTGGCTCACACCTGTAACCCTAGCTACTCAGGAGGCTGAGATCTGAGGATGTGGTTCAAAGCCAGCCCAGGTACTACAGACCATTAGACTCTTATCTGCAATTAATCACTAGAAAACCAAATGGCACTGTGGCTCAAGGGGTAGGGTGGTAGCCTTGAGCTGAAGAACTCAGGGACAGCACCCAGGCCCAGAGTTCAAGCCCCATGACTGACCCAAAAACAAACAAACGAACAAAAAAAACCTCATCACAGATTTTAGGTAGGAGAGGCCATCTTAGAGATGACCTTCTCAGTGCTCTGTGATAGACTATACATATTCTGCCTAAACTAAAAATCCTCACAGTAGACCTTCTTCCCTCAAGTACAACTCTTTTTTATTTAATATTTTTAGTTTGGGTTGGTTGGGCTTGTATGTTTTGAAACATGATAGACAGGCACCACCACTCTCAGCGGTATATAACTCTTTTTTTTTTTTTTTTGCCCTAGTACTAGGGATTGAACCCAGAATCTCATACCTGCTAGGCAATCACTCTACTATTCTACCAGTGAGCAATATCCCCAGCCTTGTGTTATAATTCTTTTACCCCTTACTGAAATTTGAACTCAGAGCCTCATGATTGCTCAGCTAGCTTGTTAGGTTGGTGCTCTAACATTTTTGTCCCACCTCAAGCTCGTTTTGCTGGTGGTTATTTTGGACACGGAATCTCAAGGATTTTTCTGCCTGGCTGGTTTTAAACTTCAGTCATCTGGATCTTAGCTTCTTGAGTAGCTAGGATTACAGATATTAGCCACAGGAACCTGGCTGTGTATCAGAATATAACTCTTTGGGTTTGTTTGTGTTGTTTTTGTCTGTCATGGGACTTGAACTCTTAGCCGGGGCACTGTCCCTGAGCTCTTTGGCTCAAAGCTACCATCCTACCCCTTGAGCCACAGCCACCACCAGAATATAACTCTTAATTGCTAAAATATCCTTTCAACAAATTAGCAGCTGATTCCTAACAGACACTACATTCTGAAATTAACAAAATAACTATTCCTTACCCTTGCAGAGCCTTTCCTTTAACTATTTTAAGATACTTATAAATAAATTTCTTGAGAGTTTTCTTATCCAAGCTGAACATCATCTTCTACAAATTGTCTTTTTCTTCCAGCTTAATTTTCTTCCTCTGGATAATTTTAACCAGGCCTTGGAGAAACCATCACTCTGTGGGAATGTGGTTTAATGGTAGAGTGGTTGCCTAGCATGCATGAAGTCCTGGGTTCTATTCCTCTGTACCACATAAACAGAAAAAGCTGAAAGTGGCACTGTGGCTCAAGCCCCAGGACTGCCCCCCCAAAATAATAATAATAATAATAATGAAAGTAAGAAACCATCACTCCATTGGGTGAACAAATCTCAGTTCAGCTGTAGCTCTCCAGTCTCCAGCTTCATGTGCTTGGTCAGCTCACATCTATGAGGTGTTGCACATCCAGAGGTAGTTAAGATGATAGCAGTACCATTTACCTTACAGTAGATGGAGAATTAAATTGTATACTACATGCAATATGCATAGCACAGGGCCAGGCATGTTGGCCTACAATGTTGGCTGTCTTCACTGTTATTACTGTCTGAGAATGCATTTGCAAACATAATAGTTATATTATTGGATAGTGATATTCGGTTTGCAGCAAACTAAAGTTCATAAGTGCTGGCCAAAAGTAGCTCCACCCTATAATTCTAGCTCCTCAAAGGGCTGAGATCTGAAGGAGATAATTTGGAGGCAACCAGGCAAAGTAATCTGAGCAACACACCTATTTCTAGCGTGTGTGTGTGTGTGTGTGTGTAGGGGGTGCATGCACACATGAGTGCATGTGCATGCACCAATATTGGAGGTTAATCTCAGGGCCTCAAGGTCAAGCTTGGCTTTATCCACTCAAGGCTGATGTCCTACCACTTGAGCCACAACTCTACTTCCTTTTTTTTTTCTTTTTTTTGCTGGTTCTTGGGCTTGAACTCATGGCTTGAGTGCTATTGTTGTCCCTGAGCTTTTTGCTCAAGACTAGCACCCTAGCACTTGAGCCACAGCACCACTTCTGGCTCTTTCTGTGTATGTGGTATTGTGGAATTGAACAAAGGGCTTCATATCTGCTAGGTAAGCACCCTTATCACTAATTCCCAGCCCACTTCCTACTTTTTAACTGGAGATAAGAATATCATGAATTTTCCTGCCCAGACTGGCTTCAAACCATGATCCTTAGATCTCAGTCTCTGGAGTAATTAAGATATGAACTACCAACACCTGGCTCCAGTTCTCCATAGTCTTTTGCAAAAATAGTGTTTATCTGCAATGTAGTAAATTCTAGAAAGAATTATTCAACATCCCAGCTTTTAAAATAATAATGAGAGACAGAGAGAGCATGCCCATAGATATTCAGTCACCATGACAAGGGAGAAATGAGGTACAGATGGTAGATTTGTTAGTGGGAAGATGATGGAAATTCAGTCTGATTTCTTTTTTTTTTTTCTTTCCTTTGCCCTGCCCTTTGACGGTACCAGAGTTGAAGTCGGGGGCTTAGTGCTTTCTAGGCCTTTGAGCCATATCTTCAACTCAGTCTGATTTCTTTTGTTCTCAGTGGAGAATGAAGAGGCTGGAGGTACAGAAGAGAGAAGTGGAGGCTGAAAAGCAAAATACCAGGAAACTATTTTAGGTTTTTAGATATAAAAGACATACCAGTTGTTGGATGCTAGTGGCTCAGGAGGTTGAGATCTGAGGATTGCAACTCAAAGCCATCCTGGGCACTAAAGTCTGTGAGACTCTTATGTCCAATTAACCACCAGAAAACTGAAAGTGATGCTGTGGCACAAGTGGTAGAGCACTCACTAGCTTTAAGCTGAAGAGCTCAGGGACAATGCCTAGGCCCAGAGTTCAAGCCCATGACGACATACCAGTCAAACCAATGTGAATTGTACGCTAGCTGTATGATCGCAGGGAGAGAGTTCAGTTGGGTTTGACTATCTTGAGGGATTACCTACGCAAGCAATAGAGAACTTCAACAATTCTAAAGAAATTGGCAAGAGAATGACTTTTTATTAATTCTCTCCATGCCTCCCAGAGCTTCTTTATGCTAATATAAGCAATTATAAGAATCCACTGAGCACCAAGTGTCTCATACCTGTAATCCTAGCTACTCAGGAGGCTGAGATCTGAGGGTAGTGGTTTGAAGCTAGCCAGGGCAGAAAAGTCCCCATGAGACTTTTATCACCAATGACCACTCAGAACCTGGAGTGGTATTGTAGTTCAAGTGGTAGATTACTAGCCTTGAGTCTTGAGTTTTAATTTGTATAACTCTTATTATGGGTGATCTGAGTATCACTCCAGGTTTAAGAACCATTTGAATTCTATTTTGATTGTATGTTTTTGAGTCAAGGATTTTCTATATAGGACAGGCTGGTATTGAACTTACTTTTTAACCCAGGCTGGCTTCAAATTCATGATGCTCCTGCCTCAGCCTCCCAAGTGCTGGGCATATAGACATATCACAATTTATAATCTGAATATTGTCTTTTCATATGCTTTGCTTATTTATTTATTCTAATTTTTTGTCAGTCATGGGGCTTTAACTCTGGATCTGGGCACTGTCCCTGAGCTCTTCAGCTCAAGGCTATCACTCTACCACTTGAGCCACAGTGCCACTTCTGGTTTTCTGGTGGTTAACTGGAGATAAGAGTCTCATGGACTTTAGTGCCCTGGCTGGCTTTGAACAGCCAGGACTACAGGCATGAGCCATTGATATCCCGCTGCTTGTTTATTTTATTGGAATATAAATTAGTCAACTTTTTGTTACTATAATAGAATAGTTGACACAGATTAGTTATGAAGAAGAGGGTTTTTTTTTAAGCTACAAAAAAGCATGGTACTTGTGTCTCAATTCTAGTGAGAGCCCTCTCATAGTAGTTGGCAAGGATAGGAATAGAACGCAACCAGAATGCAGCAGGAAACTAGATTAGGGATAGGGGCCTTCCTTTTAGTATTTATTTTTTATTGACCATAGGACTTGAACTCAGGGCCTAGGTACTGCCTCTTAGCTTCTACACTCAAGGCTATCACTCTACCACTTGGAGCCACAGAACCATTTCTGGTTTTCTGGTGGTTAGAGATAAGAATCAGTTTCATGGACTTTCCTCCTGGGGCTGGCTTCAAATCATAGTCTTCACATCTCAGCCTCCTGAGTAGCTAGGATTATAGACATGAGCAACCATTCCTGAGAACCACCCCGTGGTACAGGAGAGATATCTAATCCCCTTTGAGGGCCCCCAATGACCTAAGGAACTCCCACCTTGTTCTTGTATATTAATTATACAGAATGAGTTTTATTGTTTTATTTTGGTATTTTAATACATGTATATAAGATACTGTGTTGTATTCACATCCTTTTTATTACTCATTACACTCTTGTATTCTCTTCCATAGTCTCTGTCACTGTCTCTCTATCTCTGTCTGTCTCTCTGTCTCGGTCTGTCTCTGTCTCTCTCTCTGTCTCTCCCTCTCTCTCCCTCTCTCTCTTTCTCTGTCTCTCTCTCTGTGTCTCTGTTTCTGTCTCTCTGTCTCTCTCTCTCTCTCTCTCCCTCCCTTCCTCCTTCCCTCTCTCTCTTTCTCTGCAGTGCTTGGGCTTGCTAGCCCTCTAGCCCCTTCCCTACCCCTTGTCACTCTGATGATCAAATCTCCAATTCAGAGATTTGGGGGAATACCAAAACCACATCCAAACATATATATCTTAAATCCATCTGCGAGTCTTTATGTAGTTAAGAACTTAGTCTGACATGTGTACCATGAGTTAAAAATTTCGCTCCAGAGAGCTATTTGTCATTTGACCCTGTGGCATGAAAAATAGATAAGCATGCATGGGCTACAGAAAAAGCTTGGTTTGTTTCGTATGCTAATTAACCAGCCTTCATTTTAATGGCCTCTAAATTTTGAATCATAGTTAGAAATATCTCCACCAAAGCCGGTCCCTGGTAGCTCACACCTGTAATCCTAGCTAGTCAGGAGACTGAGATCTGAGGACACAGCTCAATGCCAGCCTAGGCAGAAAGTCAAAGAGACTCTTATCTCCAATTAACCACCAGAAAACTGGAAGTGGAGCTGTGGCTCAAAGTGGTAGAATATTTGCTTCGAGCAAAAATGTTCAGGGACAGAACCCAGGCTCTGAGTTCAAAGCCCCAGGACCAACCAAACAGAAGAAATATCTTCACCATTTTTAAAGTAGGAAGCATCACTAGAAATAGAGAGAAATAGTGAGAAAATAGTGGGCCAAGCACTGGTGGCCCATGTCTGTAATCATAACTACTCAGGAGGTTGAGAGATCTGAGGATTGCCATTGGAAGCCAGCCTAGGCAGGAACTCTTGCAATAAACCACAAAAAAAGCTAGAAGTGGAGCTGTGACTCAGATGGTAGAACATTAGCATTGACTAAAAGAAGCTCAGGGACAGTAGCCAGGTCCTAAGTTCAAGCCCCAGGATCTTTCTCTCTTACCACACACACACACACTCATGCTTCAGCCTCCCAAATCCTGGGCTTGCAAGTATATGCCATCATGCCCAACTCATTCTAAAGTGGACTGCAAATTATAATAGAGTAGAATAAGTTCTACAATAGATGTGTGTGCTTTAGTCAGGGTTGTGTATCTTAAGTCCTTCATGGAATCCAGTTATATAATTTTATCTGCTATTTTTTTCTCCCTTCTCCTTGAATCTAAAAATCCTCTCAAAGAGAACAGCAAATCTCCTGCCAAATACATTCTTGCAATTCTTGTGAAATTTAGAGGGTATAAAGAACTGGAAGCTTCCCAAGCAGAGGAAATGATGAATGAAGGCCTTAGGTCAGAAAGGAATAGAGTTTCCTTTCCACAGAAAGGAGTAAAGACACAAGGAGACCCGCCTGAGGGTAGCAGGCATGGAAGGGAAGAGTGCAAAGCACTGTAGCTAACACCAAATCTAGATTGTTCAAATGGCCCGGCTGAGACCTGCACATCAGCCACTGGGTAACAAGGACCTATTGTAAATGATCAACTCTGACCGATAAGATAAAAATGTTATTTTTAAGACTGGGCTGGCAGCAGTGCTTTGGAAAGGCTGGAAGATTCTGAAGGTCAGAAGGCTAGTGTGGCCCAGTGTACACCTACTGAGAAGTCATGTTCAAGGGACTGGCAGTGAGAAATTGAAAAGTGGTTTCTGCCTTTAAGTCAGTCACAGTCAGTTGGGAGATATTAATGTAACAGACATGTTTACTATACATGGTAAACACCAACCTGGGGTAAATACAATAGAGTGAGAGGGGGGAGTCTAACTCCAAATGGAAAGAAAGGCAAGGTAAGTAAGCCATGCCTGCTGTAGTACCTATGAGGAAAGGGAAAAAACTTTTACGGGCGAGGTAATGGATTGGAACCACTAGTGGAGATTATGAACCAAATAGTTAATGAGGGAGAAAGGAGAATGTTCTGTCAACAATGCTTGGAGGGCACGGTTATGTTGTGGGTCAGGTTCTAGGATTCTCTCACCCTCTTCTGTAAAGCTGGAAGAAGCAAAAGGCGATGTTGACAGGTCAGGAAGGGGGCTAGAAAATTAAGTTTTGTTCGTGGAAGATAGAAAGTGGAGGCCTAGAAGCCAGTGTAGTTGTGCACCTCTGTGATCTCCAGAGAGGAGATCATGAGTTTGAGGCCTTTCTTAGTAGTGAGACCCATTCAAAACAAACAAGCAAGTAAACAAAAAGTGTTTGCTCAGAAAGGGAAAACTAGGGGAAAGTAGAGGAGGGGTGCATTGTCTAAAAAAGGAAATACATTCATTACCTGGCATAAAATGGTAGCCCCTCTGTGTCATACCTTAATAATAAAATTATTTGTTTTAAAGGAAGGGAGCAGGGCCTGGTGGCTCACGTCTGTAATCCTAACTACTCAGGAGGCTGAGATCTGAGGGTTGAGGTTCAAAGCCAGCCCCGACACTAAAGTCCATGAGACTCTTATCTCCAATTAACTACTACAAAACCAGAAGTGGTGCTGTGGCTCAAGGGTAGGGAGGTAGCCTTGAGCTGAAGGAAAAAGAAAGGAAAGGGAGTAGCAAAGAGCACCTAGAAAAAAGAATTTGAACATGAGTCTAGTGGAGTATTAGGGTGCTAAGGCAAGAGGTAATTTTAGCCAGCCAGTGCTACATAGTAAGACCCCGCCCACAATAATAATAATAATAATAGGATTACAGTGAGGAAAGGAAAATCACTTAGGTGTTTGTATTAGGCCTTGTTGTTTAAGGAAGTGGTAACAAATATGCATTCTCAAAATTTTGAGTTAAAGCCATGCCCATGGTGGCACATACCAGTAATCCTAGTACTCTTGAGAGACTGAGGCAGGAGGATCACATTGGAATTAAATTTGGCCTACATAGCAAGACCCCGTGTTAGGAGCTGGGAGTTTGGCCTAGCAGTAGAGTGCATGCCTAGCATACACGAAGACCTGGGTTCGGTTCCTCAGTACCAAATACACAGAAAACCAGAAGTGGTGCTGTGGCTCAACTGATAGAGTGCTAGCCTTGAGAAAGCCCAAGCACAATGCCCAGGCCTTCAGTTCAAGCCCTGTCTTAACAAACAAAATAAACAAATAAAAACTCAGTGAAGGGCTGCGAGTGTAGTCAAGTAGTAGAGTGCTTGCCTAGGATACAGAAAGCCCTAGGTTCAATTCCTTGGTAACACATGCACAGAAAAAGCTGCAAGTGGGGCTGTGGCTCAAGTGGCAGAACACTAGCCTTGAGCCTAAGTGCCCAAGAACAGTGCCCAGGCCCCGAGTTCAAGCCCCAGGACTGACAAAAAAAAAAAAACCTCAATCAATTAAGCACCAGAATTGTATATATTACTGTAGGTAAACTATGCCTCATTAATACTATAGTATATAGTGAAGACCAATGAAGAGTATAAAACACTAGAATGGCATATATATGCATACACACATGTATATGTATATATATGTATATATATATATTATGTATGTGTGTATACAAGCATACACTTTTTGTTTTTGTTGGTTTGTTTTTATTTTGTGTTGAGGGGCTTGAATTCTGGGCCTGGGCTCTGTCCCTGAGCCCTTCAGCTCAAGGCTACTGCCCTACCCCTTGAGCCACAGCCCCATTTCCCATTTTCTAGTAGTTAATTAGAGATAAGAGTCTCACATTCTTGGCTTTGAACCGCAATCCTCAAACCTCAGCCTCCTGAGTAGCTAGGATTACAGGTGTGAGCCTGTTTTCTTTTTCTTTTTCTTTTTTTTTTTTTGCCAGTCCTGGGCTTGAGCTCAGGGCCTGAGCAATGTCCTTGGACTTTCTCAAGGCTAGAGCTCTACCACTTGAGCCTCAGCACCACTTCTGGCTTTTTTCTATGTATGTGGTACCAAGGAATCAAACCCGGGTCTTCATGCATGCTAGGCAAGCACTTTAACCACGAGGCCAAACTCCTGGCCCCCCTGTTTTCTTTTTTGAGCCACTACTGGCACTTGAATTCAGGGCCATGCAGTCTTATTCAGCTTTTTCCACTCATGGCTGGCACTCTACCACTTGAACCATAACCTCTGCTGGTTAACTGGAGCTAAGAGTCTCATAGACTTGTCTGCTTGGGCTGGCTTTAAACTGAGATCTTCAGATCTCAGCATCTTAAGCAGCTAGGATTATATACATGACCCACTGGCGCCCAATGAGACTGAGAAGCTGGAGACCCCTAGGTGAGTGGAAGAGTTCACAGAGATAAAGGCTGGACGATGGCTGCCAGGAGGATAGCTATTTGCAGCCTTAGAAGACAGAGAGAAAAAGCCAAAAAAAAAAAAATGCAAGAAATGCTTTAAAAAAAAAAAAAACTTGTTGATGTACTTGAAAAGTCAGAAATTGGATCAATATCTGACCTAATATTCTCTTTCCCAGATAACAGAATAAAAAAATTGTGTTTGTTTTTAGTTTTCTTGAGCCATTTCACTATGTATTCATGGGTGGCCTTGACCTCAAAATTCTCCTGTCCTAGCCTCTGGAGTTCTATGATTCCAGGTTTCTGCCACTACAGTCAGAAGAAATAAATTTGTTAAAAATTAAACTTGGGGGGCCGAGAGTTTGGCCTAGTGGTAGAGTGCTTGCCTGGCATGCACGAAGACCTGGGTTCAATTCCTCGGTACCACATACATAGAAAAAAGCCAAAAATGGTGCTGAGGCTCAAGTGGTAGAGCTCTAACCTTGAGAAAGTCCAAGGACAGAGCTCAGGCCCTGAGCTGAAGCCCACGAGTGGCAAAAAAAAAAATTAAACTTGGCTGGGAGCCTGGCCTAGTGACAGAGTGCCTGCCTAGCATGCATGGAGACCTGGGTTTGATTCCTCAGTACCACGTACACAGAAAAAACTGGAAGTGGTACTGGGGCTCTAGTGGTAGAGCACTAGCCTTGAGAATGCCCAAGGACAGTGCCCAGGCCCCAAGTTCAAAACCCCAGGACTGTCAAAAAAAAAAAAAAATTAAACTTTATGCCCTTGCCTCCCAAGCAAGAGCTCTGACTTTAAACTTCATATTTGGGGCAGGGGAGATGAAAACTCCTAACAAATCATTCAGAAGGTCTCAAGGGTATACACCATGCTAGAGGAAAGGAAGATATTTCTTTTAAAATATATTTATTATTTTGAGACAGAATCTTGCTATGTCGTATTAGCTTTGTACATTTATCTTCAATAGTATTTGTTTGTTTGGGTGAGTGCGTGGTACTAGGGCTTTAATTCAGGGCCTCAAGTTTACTAGGCAAGTAGTCTGTCATTGGAGTCATGCGACTAGAACTTCTTGCTTTCATCTTGTTTTTCAGAACGTGTCTCTCGATCTTGACCAAACCAGCCATGCATTGTGATCTTTCTTTCTTTTTTTTTTTCTTCTACTGGGGATTGAACCCAGGACATTCCACTTGCTAGGTAAGAGCTTTGTCACTGAGCTACATCCCAGCCTGTATCTCTACCTCCTCACAAGCTGAGATTATAGGCACGAGCCATGTCTAGCCCTTTTTACTTTATTTTTATTTTATTTATTTTTGTCATTCTTGGGGCTTGAATTCTGGGCCTGGGCTCTGTCCCTGAACTCCACAGCTCAAGGCTACCGCCCTACCCCTGGGCCTGGACATTGTCCCTGAGCTCTTCAGCACAAGGCTACCAATGTACCCCTTGAGCCACAGCGCCACTTATGATTTTCTAGTGGTTAATTGGAGTGTTCAGTGCCCAGCATGGCTTTAAACAGTGATCCTCAGATCTCAGCCTCCTGAGTAGCTAGAATTATAGGCATGAGCCATGGAGCCTGGCCCTTTTTACATTTAATATTTAGTGGCACTTGGGGTCAAAGCAGAACCTCAAGCATGGTAGGCAGTTACCACTGAGCTACATCTCTTAGCCCATGTGTATGTGTCCTAAGGCTTGAACTCAGGGCCTGGGTACCATCTCTGTCCTTTTTTACTCTTTAAGGCTAGCATTCCACCACTTGAGCCACAGCTCCACTTCTGGTTCTTTGGTGGTTAATTGGAGGTAAGAGTCTAACTGACTTTCCTGTTCTAGCTGGCTCTAAACCTTGATCCTTAGATCTTGCCCTCCTGAGTATCTAGGATTACAGGTCTGAACCACTGGTGCCTGGCTAGCTCTAATTCTCTCATTCAGTCTTTGTGATTGTTATTATAAAGATAATATATAGAAGGGTTACTGTTTCCTGTGTCAGATAATGAGTATGTTTCCTTTTGGACAATGTCCTCTCGCTCTCTGTTTTTCCTAACTAAATTTTGTTAAATAGAGTATAGAATCAGACAAGCATTGACAAAAACACAGACCTGTTCAGGTGTACAGGAAGACTCCTCACACATGCAATCCACATGGCTTAGGCATCTTTAGTCTCCTTACCTACAAGTCTGGAGTTGCCTTTTCATGTCAACTCAGTGACAGAGTGCAGGAAAGGTAAAAGTAGGGGTGAGGAGTTGTAGGTCATCTAGAACAGGGATGGGAACTTTTCTTTTTCTGACAAGGAAAGTTGGTTATTTATAACATCATTCAAGGGCCATATTGAATTTATCAATACAGACAAACTTCCATGAACAGCCAATGAGTAGCTTACAAGAATCATGTCTAAGCTGGGCGTGGTGGCTCAAGTCTGCAATCCTAGCTACTCAGGAGGCTGAGATCTGAGGGTGGAGGTTCAAAGTAAGCCCAGGCACTAAAGACCATGAGACTCTTATCTCCAATTAATCACCAGAAAACTGGAAGTGGCTGTGGCTCAAAGGGTAGGGCAGTAGCCTTGAGCTAAAGAGCTCAGGGACAACACCCAGGCCAAGGGGTAGAGCAGTAGCTTTGAGCTGAAGAGCTCAGGGACAGCACCCAGGCCCAGAGTTCAAATTCCATGACCCCCCCCCCAAAAAAAGAAGAAGAAGAATCCTATCTATTCAGTCAAGTACCAAAGGCTTTCTTGAGCTCTATACAGCCTTCAGGCCAGACAATAAACAACCATCTTTTTCTGTGAAGAGTCAGTTGAAGTGGCACTTTGGCTCAAAGTGGTATAGTGCTAGCCTTGAGCAAAAGAGCTCAGTTCATGTCCCATGACTGGTCAAAATAATAATAATAATAATAATAATAATAATAATAAAATAGTCAGCGAGTAGAAACTTTAGTGTCTCAAGGGCATACAACCTGTCCCAAATCTGCCATTTCTGCACAAAAGCAGCCATGAACAGCATATAAACGTTCTGACACAGCTGGGTCTGGTTTGCTGACCTCTTTTTCTTGCTTCTGACTGCATATTAAAACCACTGGAGAAGCCCATAAAATCATAGATGCCAAGGCTTTCCCCAATCCTCACTTCCAGTTCTGGGTCCTAAGCCTCAAGACATCCTCACAACCCTGTTTCAGTTTCCCAAGTACCTGGGACTACATGCTACCGTCACCCAGGTCCAAGCTTTTTTTTTTTTAAACCTTTCCAGCGCTTCTGCTTTATATACTGGGCAGGAAATCTTTCTAGAAGGCAATTGTGGTTGCTCAGGAAATTGCTAGAATGGGGAAGAGAGAGAAATGAATACTGGAAGGATAAATAGATCCAAAAAGGTTTAGATTGTCATTAGCAACATTTTTGAGCCACCTGACAAATGAAGGGCTTCCAATATTTTAATTAAATGCTCTTTATTTGATCTTTGTATGTGCAAGACACTGTAAGGAACTGCTTAATTCAACAGGTCAGCCCTTCCATCAAATGTAGTTAAGGTGGCTATGGGAGACAGGGACAAACAGCAAGTCACCTTCTACCTAATAGTCTCCAACCATTCTTTATAGGCCCCAGCATAGTTTCGAGCCCTATGGAGAAAAAGAGGGGAGATGGAAGGTGGTGAGAAACAGATAGGTCCAGTAGGCAATCTTTAATCATTTCCCAGCTAGTAAGGCTGCTCATACCCTGTGTATCCAAGGTCCCTGGCCAGCTGCGTGGCCTGGAAGCCCCGCTTGCCCATCTGGCAGAAGAAAACAAGATTCTCATCTTCCAACTTGGGCTTCTCCTCTGAGTACAAAGACTGGAAAGTAGCGGGGTCCATCTTTAGGGCAGTTTCCAGCTCAGATACTGAGAGAGGATACAATGGAAAGCCAGTTGTGGGGCACTCAGGCTCAGAAGTTGGGCCCCAAAGAACTGTGTCCTGATGGTGGAACAAATCTCTAAGGGGCCCCCAAAGAGGATTAGGTGACCACCTCCCACACCCACCCCAGCCTTTCAGACAAGCAGCCTGCTTATGCAGGAAGTCAGCCAAATAATGGGAGCCACTTCCTGAGTCCAGAGGAGAGAGGACAAAGGATACAAACCAGGGCATCTAACTCCCAGGGTGAAGCATAAACTTTTGCAAGGCTGTCCCTCTCCTCACCACCTGCTTCCCCTCAAACTGGACAGGCCAGTTCTGCTGCTAAAGCCTGTCAGCAGTCCTTTCCTAGGAAAGCTGAGGGCTGGCTGCAGGGAAAGTGAATAACAAAGGGTGACCGGTGCCTTCCCCACACCGCCATCCATCCTAAGGGCCGCCATCCATCCTAAGGGCCGTCCCACTAGCGAAGTCCACGTGGACTGCTCGAGCCCCGGTGGCTGGAGGTTGCTTTTGATCTCATACCAGGGATGTTGAGCGCGCCTGGTATGGTCCCAGCGGCTGCTTCCTCCCGAGATCTCACGTCGATGAGCCGGGCCCTGCCCAAGGCCAGGAGTGAACGAAGCTCAGCGAGCGAGACTGTGGGCACTGGATAGGGCACAAAAGCCTTCAGGGGAGGGGGTCTAGGAGGCCCCGCTGCCACAGTGCCCCTTCCCTGGCAGCGCTCCAGTTCGGGCAGCGTTGGTTAAGAGCACCTCAACCACGCCTCTCTGCTCCTCCCTCCACACAGCCCGCTCTCACCCCTCCGAGAGCTACAAGCAGCCCAGGACCACGTCCCAGGTCTCTATCAGGTACCTCCAGTCATGGTGCGCACAGCAATCTTAAGGAGTCTCGGGAATGAGGAGCCCACGGGCCCCCTCAGCGCCTGCAGCATCTAGCACCTGCCCTCCCTATACTTTAGACCGGAACCGGAAGCAAAGGCACCGCCTCCCCACCACCCCACAGCCCCTGTTGATTAAGTTTCTAACACCAGTGCACAGACCAAAACCTTAGGATTGCTCCCTGTGGGCCGGAAACAACACCCTGGTTTGGCACAGATGCGGGCAGGCGGGGTAATGAGTACAGGAGCAGCGCCCCACCCTTGGGTTGGCTCTATTGGTCAAAGGGTAATGTGCCTTCTCCCTTTCAACCCAACACACAAAAGGAAGAAAAACCAAGACAACATGGCTTGGAACAATTTTACTTTAAAAAAAAAAAAAAAAGATAAAGGAAGAAAGAAAAAAAGAGCCCCGCCCCCCAGAGGGGAAAGGCCCCAAGTGGGCCCTGCCTGTTCTTCTCCCTGGCTTCAGAGACTCCTGCATAGGCCTCAGCTGTTGGCTTGCCCAACTCCTCTTCACAGAACAGCGGCCACTGCTAAGCATCCTTCCCCCACTTCTTGATTAAGTCTGCTCCCCAGAGCCCTCAGATGCAATCTGAACTTCATGCCCCAGCAAAAGGAAGAATCAATGGAAGCGCCAGAGTCCTGGGGCAAGCCAGAATATCACCTGTCAACAGACCTCTCTGCTGGGCACTCTATACAGCACAGGGCAGGCCCCCACTTTAGTGTGCCCAGTATCCATCAGGGAGACAAGTCCGTGCAGACAAGCCTGTGCATTGTGCCAGAGGAACACAGAGCCCAGGGACTGCATGATAGCATAGGCAAGGCTGGAGGTGCATGTCCATACTGTGTCACACCACGGTAGGCTGCCACGCCACAGGGCCTTGGTTCAAACACATGCCTCTGACTCCCGCAGTCCTCTGCTAGAGGCTATCTGCAGTTCTCTGGCCCAAAGACCCTGAGTCCCCAGTTAGTTGCTGTCATTCTTGATGACGACCTCTAATCCATGGTGCCGCAGCTGAGCTCGGAGCAGCAGATTCTTGTTTTTAAGATCTTCCACCTGATGAAAGAAGGAGGTTTAGTCACATTCACTAGTAAGGAGGAAATGGTGAGGGAGGTGCTCTCTACAGAGTCCCAAAATGTGTCAGTGGACATAGGGCTGGCCAGGGGCCTGTACTGGGTTAAACATCTGACCTGCTGTCGAAGGACATCATTGTCTAGCTGCAGTTGATCTAGCCCTTGCAGTTCTTCAGACAACCGATGGTTACTCTGCCGAAGCTCCTGAATATAATCACAGGCTTTGGACAGAATTCCACCTTTACTCTGTAAGCAAAATCAACATAATAAGTACTAGGCTGTAAGATATCGAGCTTGCTCTCCAAAAGTACATGCACAACTTTAGATCTCATTTCCCTTCTAGATGGTGAGGTAACATCGCCCCAAAATATGGGAACCTCAGAAAGAGACAAAAAGACTGGGGAGTGTCTCAAGTGATCAAGTTGTCTAGCAAGATAAATCCTGGAGCTCAAACCCCAGTACCACAATCCTCCCAGAGAGGGGGGGAAGGAGGTAGAGAGGGAAGTAGGGGGGAGAGAGAGAGAGAGAGAGAGAGGTGAAAAGACTACCACAAATGATCCCACTCTCTACCATTTTTGGAACCAATACCAGGAGACAAAATTCAGGCCTCCTGCCCACTACCAGGGTCTTTCCATGACCTGGCCAGACTTGGTGCTCTCCATAGAGCAGTCTGGGATGATCTTGGACAGTTGCACAATCCAGTTGTTGATTTTATCTCGGCGGCGTCTCTCCACTGTGGGCAAAGTAGAGGACAGACAAGGTGACTCAATGAAAACACATGCTTCTTCCCTCCCTATCACTGCTGTCACCAAACCTACTAGACAGCTTCTGGCTTTACATCTGCATAGCATTTACCTTCATTATGCTGAGCTCTGCGTTTCTCATCCCGAGTTGTCCGGGGAGCCTCGGATTTCCTGACAACAGAGTCCAGGGTAGCCAGGGTGAAGAAAGTTCAAAAAGTAAAACTGGAGTTTAGGTTGAGGAATGACCTAAGATTCAGCAGGTATTAAGATCACTCATGGTAAGTGAGAAAAAAACAAGGGTCACTCACGGGGAATAAGGGTGGGTCCTGGGGGCAATTGAGCGCTGGCTCCCTCCCTGCAATACTTCTTGTGGTGACATCATCACAAAGAACTGACCTGTGAATATGTGGAGTGGGTTCTGTCATGACTGGGGGCTAGAAACCTCACCAAGACCCTGGGACCCTTCACTGAAAAGACGCTCCTCCCTCCTGCTAATAGGGCATCCTCAGATCTTAGCAATCACTAAGGGTCATGTGAGCATGGCCTCGAGCCATGTCCCACAGTCCCTCCAGCTAGCATCCTCATGCAATGGCTCACCAGTGCTGGGAGGAGTTGCCTGCCCCAGGAGGGCCTCTGAGCCCTGGGTAGTAACAACAGCAGCTGTACTCCCAGATGTGGCGCCCCCTGCCCCATCTCCCACTGCAGTGCTGGGGAAGTAAGTATAGTGCGTCTCAGCAGCTGAGCCCTCTGTGTCAACTGCATCATCACTGGTGAACGCACCCTGGATCACCGCCTGGGAAGGGGAACAGAAAACAAGTCAGATACTTCTTCCCTTGGTTCTACTCTGCAGGAAAGGAGAAAGGAGAAACTTCCAGGAAGAGGAGGAAAGGAAAAACTTCCAGAAAGAGAAAGCCTAGTGCTGTGGTTCAAGGAAGCCGAAGAGGCCTTGCCACTTCTAGTTTTACCCCCCTTCCTCTCAGTGCTCAGAGCTCCGAGCTCTAGTCTCTTCCCCACCATACCCTGGTACCTGAGTCATGGACTGAGTGGCAGGGTAGCCACTGATGGCACCAGTGCCCTCAGTCTGGCCATCCAGCTGCCCCTCAGAAACCTGGATCACCCTGTACATCACCTAGAAGCAGACAGGAAAGGGCCGGGGGGGCGGGGGTGGGAGGAGGCAGGGAAAGACAGAAGAAAAGAATAAATGCTGGGAATTCTAGGGACACTCACTGGTTCACTTGAATTGAGTCCCCAAATAGAAGTCCTTCAGACCTTCAGAGACACAGATTCAACCACTCCCCCTTCCCTCCCCATACTGAGGCTTCAGGTATACACCTATACCCCACCAGTCTCTCCCCCTCTCCACCCAAGAGTCCACATTTTAACCTCATCCTCCAAGCCAGATCTTCCCCAAGACGTGGTCAAATACCTCCCTCAATCCCAACCCCAGGTTAACAGCTGCAGCCACCTGGCCCCCTCCCTTACCTGGCCCCCATTCTCAGTTCGGAAGACGTACTTGACGTTGGGGTCAGGGAAGGTGGCAGCTGACTGGATACTAGCGATAGCTACACTGGTTGGGTCTTCCCCAGTAGCCACTGCACCTTCAAAGAACCACAGAAAGCCCTGTGACTCCACTGCCTTTCACCTCGATTTCACTTGCATGTCATTTAGAAGCATGATGCAGAGTAGATGGACTGGTGAAGGAGGGAAGCCATAATGGGTTCATGGTTTTGGTCCTAGTTTCAATACTCACCTTCCTGAATCTGCACTGTCCCCTCTTCTGTTTCGGTTGTTTTCTGCTGCCTGTTTGTGACCCCAAAAAATAAATAAATAAAATAAAATAAAGGGGGGGGAGGGAGAGGAATGGAGGAATAGATGGGAGGCTGATTAGAACACATTGTAAGCATGGGTGGAAATAATGCAACAATTAAATTCCCCTCTGTTCAACTACTGTGGGCTAATTAAAATATTAAATTTAAAAAAGGCAAAAGAAAATGTGAGTTAAGGGGCCAGGAGTTTGGCCTAGTGGTAGAATGCTTGCCTAGCATCCATAAAGGCCCAGGTTCAATTCCTTGGTACCACATACATAGAAAAAAAAGCCAGAAATGGTGCTGTGGCTCAAATGGTAGAGCTCTGGCCTTAGAAAGCCCAAGAACAGTGTTCAGGCCCTGAGGTCAAGCCCAGGACTGGCAGAAAGAAAGAAGGAAGGAAGGAAGGAAGGAAGGAAGGAAGGAAGGAGAGAAGGAAGGGAGGGAAAGAAAGAAAGAAAGAAAAGAAAAGAAAGAAAGAAAGAAAGAAAGAAACAAAGAAACAAAGAAAGAAAGAAAGGAAAAAAAAATGTGAGTGGGGGGTGTGGGGGGGGAGGGAAATGGGTACCAAGACATGTGAAAGGGTATCAATGTATGTGAATTAATGCACCTTCTATCTGGCAAACATCATGTAACCCTTTTACTAATTACAATAAAAAAAATTAAAAAAAAATGTTAGAAGTCATGGGTCCAGTTTGGCTCCAAACAGATGTTGGGTTGGGTTAGACTGCAACAATTAGTATTCACTGAGTGTTTACTATGTACATGGGCACTAAGCCATCAGTGCTTAATATGCAGAACTTTATTTAATACTAATAATATTTTCCCCATTTTATACATGGGGAAGACAAATCACACAGCTATTAAGTGAAGGAGCTGGGACCTGATCCAGGTCTGCTTGACTCCAAAGCTGGTACTCTCAGGTACTTTGCATTCTCTAGACCACCACTTTCTCATCCTATATTCTACTCTGTTTCACTTACCCCTTCATCTCTCTGAGAGGGGGCACATCCAAGGAAGTAGTTCTTCTGTGGAGGTCTTCGTATCTCCTGTTTCACAATCCTGGTTGTTAAGTTCTTGTAGAAAACACCAAGTTTGCAGCAAGTCTAGGGAATGGTTTCCCTGGTTCTAGAACCTATACTCCATGAAGACATAGCCAAGAAAAGAACACAATCATCGATAGGGGACAATTGTCTTCTCTTGTCCAGATGCTGCAGGACAGGCCCAGAGTGACTGAAAAAGCAACTCTACAAATAGTTCTTTGTCCACTATCATCACTTCAAATCCTCATGGACAGGGAATAACTATACTGAGAAACAACATAGTTTTTGGCTGGATTATTAAGGCTATACGGATTGTTGGTAAAGTTATTATGATCTGCCATAAAAGCAGCTTCGTGGGGATTAGGAAGGGCCCATGTTTGACAACCAGTATCAAAAAAAACCTCAGGGTCATGGACACTGTTTCTTTCATCTTCTCAGATACAGTCTAGCAAGCAATCCAGAGATTGCTTCCAATCAAGGAAGCGAGAACTTGAAGGGCACTGGCACTCAGAAACCATCCCTTACTACAAAACCTAGACTTTGGCTTTTGTGCCTGACACCAACTTTGGCTTTTTGTGCTTTTGCTTGGGATAAGACAGGATTTCTGATCACCTGACAGAGACACTAAAACCCCTGTGTATCATAGCCAAGCCTCTATTTTAATTCATCTAGCTTTCCTGTAGTGCAACATAGTTGCTAAAAATGTTGCCATGACAACTGTGACAGCCTCAGGAGGAAGGGAAAAACTCCAGGCTTATGGTACTGAAGGAGAAAAGACAATGGGGTAGAAATCCATCCACAAAGGTACCTACCTCAGGTCCCTGACAGTATAGAAGAAAGAAGAGGAAAAATAGGCAGACCAATCCTCCCAAAACAAGCACTACAACCAAACCCGGAAGAAATCATCTTTTTGTGAGGTCTTTATACATAAGGTTCTCCAAACCTGTCCTACCTAAAGAAAATCTTAAATGGATAAAAAGAGGACAAGCCCGCGATCAAGGAAAACAACAACAACAAAAATAAGGAACTAAAAGTGAAACCATCCGCAGGAAGGATCGCTCGCTGCGAGGCGATCCCAGCCCCTAGGAGGAAGTGGTACCAGTATTGGGGGACCACTTAAGATTACCAGCTCCGTGCTCATCCAGGCCGGCCCCACTGCATGCAGGGGAGCAGAGGGAGAAAGGGCCGGAGGGGGAGGGCGGGAGGGGTGTCATGAAAGACGAGGCCCCGAAGGCAGCTCTACCGCCCACAGCTGTCAACCGGACGCAGCCTGCGAGGCCACCCCGCCGCGGGGTCACACGACGTGCTTTAAAACCTCAGCTGGCTATCCGGAAGCGTTTCCCGAGCTTTAAGAATGTGACATGGGAACCGGGAAGGGAGGTTGCGTGTTGCACGCTCCGGCAAGGGCAGCGAGCCCAGCCAGTGCCCTGGCTTCAGTCTGGACACAAAAGGGGAGCTCGAAATCAAGCGTGAAAGACGCCGGGGCGCCCGGGTCCCGCCGGAGGCCCACCGACCAGTAAGTCCCTGCGGAGCGCAGAGCGCCCCGGCCGGCCGGCCGCACGAGCCCGGAGCCCGCCCGCGACCCCGCCGCCGCGCCCGGCCCCGCGCCCCCGCTGCCCGGCAGAGGAGGCCGGAGGGGAGGTCCCGGGCTGCGGCGGGCCGCCGCGGGGCAGCGCCCCGGCTCCCCCGGCCAGGCCGGCCCACAAAGCGGGCCGGGCACTCCCCCATCCCCAAAACAAAGGCTTCCTCCCCGCCGCCCCCCGCCATCCCCTACCCTGGGAAGCGGGGACAAAACCCAAACGGCCGCGCCTGGATGGCTCACGGCGTGTGCAGACTCCATTCCGGTCCGACACTCACCCGTCAAGGCCGCTTCAGCTACCGATTAGTCCCGACTGCGTTCTCGCTCTTCGGACCGGAGAATCGCCATAGACAGCTGCTCATGCGCACTCGCCGACGGGGGCCATGTTGGTGCGGGGCGGAAGTGCCCTCGGCCGGACCCGCCTCCGCCTGCGCTCGGAGCTGCCGTACTTCCGCTCACTCCATCTTCACCCTGGCTGGAAGACTGCGAGGTGACAGACACTTTCCTGGAGGTTACTTCTCCAGTTCAGCTCGAACAGGAGCGGGGGCTGGAAAGACAGACTTCTTCTTCCATCTTGTGTTAGGACGGGCCCTTTTGGTGATAGAGAAAGGGAGTAAGAGAAGCCAGCCGCGCCCCGGGGAGGAACGGGGAACGGAGGCGCCATCTTTAAGAAGGGCGACCCGGAAGCCATCTTGGATCAGGGCATCGTTTTGGAAGGTTTCAAACTGAAGATGAAGATACATTATAGCACTAGTCGTTCTGAACGTGTTTCTTTGTTATTAGCATCAGCGGTCACACATCCAAAGACCCTGGGGTTTCCAGTCTGTTTGTTTTTTTTCCCCCCAGAAGGATCTTGATTCTTTTAAGATCATATACTCTTCATGGGTTTGGAGCCATAAAGAAGTCTAAGTATTCAGACTCCAGGGCCATTCACACCCTGATCCCATTTCCAATCTTCCTTTTTTAAAAGAAAAAACTTAGCATATATTAGCTTACAAGGGGGGGGTTCATTGTGAAAAATGTCCAGGTTTTTGGCAAGCATTTTTACTTAATTGAACCTTTGTTTTCTCATCTGTAAAAGGGAGATATTACCAACTTTACTGAAACTTTATGGAGATTAAATAAAATCAAGGGCAATTTTTATGCACACGGAAATCTAGCCCAGTCCCTAACACAAGTGAACATTATGTAAATATAAGTTTCTCTTCCCCATTTCCTGACTGCTATGAACCCAGCTCTTGTTTCTGGCCACAGGTCACCATGACAACAACTGAGGAAGAGCACCCAAACAAGAAGGAAGGAGAAAAAAAACACTATTATTCAAGATGTTAATAATAACTCCTCACACTGTTTAAATGTAAAAATACAACTTTTATTCTGACACATCCACCTTTACTAGAGTGAGACATATGATCTCAACCTGTATTGAACCAATGCCTCAACCTGAGTGAGGTCATTCCCCTTTCTAATATGGAAGGAAGTTATTCCAGAGGAAAAAGGAAAGGCCAAAAGAGATTTATATAAGAACCTCTTCTGCAAGGTGCTTGGAGGCAAAGAGTAGGACTAGCCCCTTCAACAAATACCCCAGGCTGCAATGAGCTATGTGTTTCTCCTAATCTAGAGCTAAGATGGTCAGAGAGTATGCAGAGGTCTAAGAGCAGAACAGGGATGTAAAATTCTTTAAGTATTTGTGTAATTGAAGGCTCTGTTATGGTCCTGTGTTTCCACTTCTATCATGGGCTTCTATGAAGAAAGGGCCTCAGAAGAGGACAGGCACTTGATTGGAATTTCCCTTCCATCATTCATTTTGAGAAACCTCTTACGGTTTTTCTGCTTACCCTAAGCTCTCTCTGACCACAATTTATGGGCACAAGAAGTTACTGGCCTTCTTGGAAATCTCTTTTAAGAGATAAGTGCTTCTATCTGAGACAAGCTCAAATGGACCCACTCAGGCAGTGACTCCTATAGTAAAAAAAAAAAAAAAAAAAAAAAAAAAAGGAGAAGGAGGGGCAGGAACATGGCCTTTGGTAGAGTGCTTGCCGAGCATGCACAAAGACCTGGGTTTGATTCCACGTACATAGAAAAAGCCAGAAATGGTGCTGTGGCTCAGGTGATAGAGCTCTAACCTTGAGAAAGCCCAAGGACAGTGCTCAGGCCCTGAGCTCAAGCCCCAGGACTGCCCCCCCCAAAAAAAGTAACTTACAGAGTAGGGGTTCACTGCAATTGCTCAGGCTGTAGAAGAGACAGCTAGTTAGGGACCCCAAAGATCCACCATAAGGAATAGTACCCTTTGCCCAGTACTTTGATCTCAATTACAGTTCCTCACCTTTCCCCACATTAGCCTGTGTTTCAAATGCATATGACCGGCGCTGTGGGGACAAAAGTGAGACTGGGGGCTGGTGTTCCCTAAGGGGTAAACTAAGCCTACTCCTGGAGGCAGACCCTTCTGTGCCTTCAGGTGAGAGTTCTAGACAGCTAAGAGGCAAGGGAGAATGGGCAGGGATCAGGCCACAGGGGGTAGTTCTGGGGTTGAGATTATAGTTCCCACCCCCAGTGCAGGTCTGGGTCCTCCGAACTCCCTGAGCCTCAGTCTTCTGGCGGTCCCGGGCCAGTGCCACAGCAGCATCAAAGGAAAGACTGCCTCCATTCCTCCAAGCCCGGGAACCCCGAGCTCTTTCCCCAAGAGTTCCATCAAGCCGGCCAGGCTTTAGACATGGGTTTGCAGGTGCCACATGGATCTTACTACTCATCGCGCTGGGCATCTTGGCAAACTGTGGTTTAGGGGGCACTACAGGCACAGAGCGGACCTGTTGGACCTGAACCAAGGTAGTAGCCAGGCGCATGCCCACACCACCAGCTAAGTTAAGGGGACAGGGAAACAGATCACCGCACTGAGGAATTTGTTGCCCTTCAGGCTCCGTCTCCTCAGGCTGTAGGACTGCCTGTTCCATCTCAGAAGAATGTACACGGACCTCTTCGATACTATCAACTTCCAAAGACTCTATACCTGGCCCTTCAGAGAGGGCTCTCTCTCTTAAGGGATCAGTCCCTTGATCTCCTTCAGATCCATCTCTTTTCTGACTGACCTCCCCTTCTCTTTCAGCTGTTTCCTCAGGACTTCTGCTGTCTTCACCATGTCCTTGGTCATTGCTTGCCTTGTGGTTCCCATCCCCCTTTGGTCCTTCGATCTCGTCCTCCCTGCTTCCCTCAGCCTCTTGTTTGTCAATAACTTCCCAACTCTCTTCAGCAGCCAGATATTCCTGGACTGCATACTCTGGGTCCCTTCCAGCTTCCACTGGAACGTCCTGTCCTTCTTGCCTCTCCTCTTCTCTCTCATTCCCCCTTTTCTTCTCCTTGTCTGTATCCTGTTCTCTTCTTGGCTCCTCTACACCTCCAGCTTTCTCGATACTTTCAACTTCCTGATCTTTAGGCTTCTCTTCTGTGACCTCTATCTCTTCCCTACTCCCTTCATCTAAACCAACTGCCATCTCTTGGCTTCCTCCAGTCTCTTCTCTTTCCTCAACAGCCTTTCCATCTTCCATCTCAGTCTCTGGAACTCCCTCAGTTTTTTCCCTGTTGTCCAATCTGCTTTCAGGGTCAGCCTCCTTATCCTCCCCACCCTCCCAGAATGCCCATTCCTCTTCAGATTGTCCTGGAGCTTGTCTTCCACAATCTGCTTCCTCTTCCTCTAGACTCCCTGTACCCTCCCAGGTTGGAGGTTTAGACTCCAGAAGGGGACTTAGGTCATCATAGGCACTCAAGAAGACTTCCTCCCCATTTTCCTCCTCTACATCAGGCTTAGGGTCAACAGAGTCCAAGGAACAGCAGCTGGGAGCTAGGACATATGGCGCATCATCCAGAGACAGGTCATCCAGGGGTGGTTCCACAGAGAACTCCTCCACCTGTGGATACAGCATTGTAGCTCAGGACCAGGTAGCCCTGATTACCTTCTGGATTCCACATCACCCTCAAGCCCAGCACAGCAATTTCTTACCTGAGACCCAACTCCCAGGAGCTCCTCCAGGTAGCCCATCCCAGAGTCTTCCTCCCCAGGGGAGAAGGATGCTCCTGCTGTTCCTGATTTGGCCACCTTCTCATCCTCTGATCCCACCCACTCAGGCTCTGAGATGCTTAAGTCCTCTAGGAAGGAGAAGGAATCCTGCACCTCCTGGGACAAGGAGTCCTCCAAAGCAGGAGTCATATCCACTGGGCCTGGGTCAGCCAGAGGACCTGGGGCTGGTCTTGCCTCTGATTTCTCATCTGTTGAGAGAGAGAAACAGTCTCAGGAATACAGAAGTCAAAGCCAGCCTGATGTCTTCCTATGCAGATCTTCCTGGCACTGATATGAGAATGGCCCAATATTCTCAATATAGATACTCCACAGGGTTCATTTTCTCAGGCCAATACCCCTAACTATTGGCTTATAGCTACATATACTGAGTATTGGCCAAATGCCAAGCACTGTGCTCTACATTTTCCAATGGATTTTCTTATTTTCTCTGCAAAATATATTGGGTATTGTCCTCATTTGACATGTAGTGTAATTGAGGACCATAGAGATTAAGCAACTTGTTTGGAGTAATCTCATTAGTAGCTGCCACAGCCAAAATCTGAACCCAAATCTAGTTAACTCTAGCCCAAGTCATTACTCTCTGTCATGTGTGTCCCCAGGACTTCATGTCAGTAACACTTTGGGAACAGGAAAAGGAGGAAAATATTAGCTCCTAGCTCCACCTCTTTCTACCTAATTTGATAACAAATTACTTAACCTAGTCTTAAGATCCACTGCTGTAATGTAAGTAATACAACAGTATCTATGTCATACAATTATGGGAAAACACGTGCCCTAGGTACACAGTAAACCTTCGATAAATGTGAGCTGTTAATGTTACAAAGATTATTGCTAATCTTGCTTGATAAATGTTAGCTGTTAATGTTACAAAGATTATTGCTAAGAATATTGATAATCCCATAAGTATGGGATTATCAGATAATCCCATACTGCCCTGAATGAGTCCCTGCTCTATGTATCTGACCCAGACTCCTCTATTGGGAACATCAATGAGATGAAGGTTGTTAGAGATGCTTCTGTCTGTGGGCTTCACAACTTCCTAGATTGTAGATTGTAATCCACAATACTACTAGATTCAGCAACCCTAAGTCTAGGGGGAAAGCTGAATCCAGGGCTCCTCTGATCAACCCTAAATACAAAGGGCTGAAGCCAGGCTGTTCCTCAGCATCAGAACTTCAGCCTAAAATTCTAGTTCCCTTTCTGGTTCTGGACAATTCCTGAACCCTTACCTGGAGGTCCAGGACCCAGGCCAGGACCAGGCCCAGGACCAGAAGCAGGGCTTGGCCGGGGCTGTAAGGCAGGGCACTCAAGGCCACGGGTGAGCCTGGCCAGGGAGACATTAGAGATGATGTTTGGAGGCACGCTGAGGATGGAAGTGATGTGCAGCGGGAGGTTGATATTGTAAGGTTCTGAGATGTGGACCCCAGCGCAGCGCTCTGCACGGCTGCTGCCTCCAGCCCGGGCAGCTGATCGCCCAGATTGTGGTGTGCCTGGTTCAGAGTTTTTGCCACTCAGTGCTTCCACCTCAGATTCCTGTTCACCCTCAACTGCTTCCATAGAATCATTTTCCATGCTCCCAGATAGCAGTGGGTCAGACTGGGGACAACTGGAGCCCACCAGCCCCTCTGGCTCTGTGGAAGAGAGAAAGAAGGCCAGGTAGTCAAGAGCCTCAGCTGCATGGCGCCTAGCTTCCTAAGGGAGCCTCTGGAGAAGGCTTTCTGATTTCTGGGGCTTAGAGACAGACAATCTGGGAGATACCAGGCCCAACTTGTCTTGGCCACTGCTCAAATCCTCCACCCAACTAATAGGTCTAAGTTCACCCCGTTATTCATACCTAGGGAGCCCCCTATCCTCGCTGCAAATATGGTCATTGTAATATGGTCACACCTGTAATCCTAGCTACTCAGGAAGCTGAGGATTGTGGTTCAAAGCCAGCCGGGCACTAAAGTCCATGAGACTCTTATCTCTAATTAACCACCAGAAAAGTAGAAATGGCACTGTGGCTCAAGGGGCAGGGCAGTAGCCTTGAGCTGAAGAGCTCAGGGACAATGCCCAGTCCCAGAGTTCAAGCCTCATGACTGACCAAAAAATAAATAAATAAATAAATAAAATAATAAAAAAGCAAACACTTATGAACACATGCATGGAATACACAATAGCCCCATCACTGTAAACTTGGCATCTATCAATGTGGTTTTGACATATAACAGGTATTCCTTAATTATTTTTGAAATCACTGAACACACACACACACACAGTTATTGACTCACAAAAGCCTATGCGATTGCTTTCAAAGCACACTTGTGAACACATGGACCGGAGTACACACCTATACTCACCATCACTGGCTCCAGCTGCAGCACTCAATGAGTCCATGCTCTTGGCTGGCCGCAGAGTCCCCTTATTGGATTTGTCCTCTATAAGACAGGAATATGTGTAGAGCCAGAGTCTTGCACCCCTTTGACAGAATCCTAGAATCCCCCCGCCCATATCTCAAGACTTACCCCTGTCCTCAGCCCCTCGTGGAAGTTTACGCTTTGTCTCATGGCCAGAGCGACCCAGATTGAAGATAGATCTCCACTTTCTGACCTTCAAAGATCCCTTCCTCCTGCAAGTGATAGAGAAATAATTGATAATGAGAATCTGGTGTTCAGCACAGAAAAACAGAGGACCCTTGAAGAGATCTTACTTGTGCTCTGCAATCTCAATAATGGTGTGGTATGGCCGGATCTGTGGGGGCCCGTCGCCAGCCTGCAGAACGCTAGGCAGGGGGTAGGGTAAAGCCCTGGGCATGAACTCCTCAGGGCTGCCTGATATTCGGGCCCCTGGAAGACACTGCCATCCACTCTCCACCTCTCCATCACCTAGAAACAGAAAAAAGAAAAACAACTGACTAGCCAAGGATAGAGCCAAGAGAGGACATCAGGTACCAAACCCTTCATCTTTTCTTACCAGCTACCAGGCTTAGTAGTTGTTATTCCTGGTTTATATTCAGCAGTACCCAGAGATAGTCTCTTCTTGTCCAGTTCCTCAAGAGGTATTCTTATGGACCAAAGGATCCCAAGACTTTGTCTTTCCAGAGCCTTTTCTTCCTTCTTTCCTTCCTTTTTTTTTTTTTTTTGTCAGTTGTGGGGCTTGAGCTCTGGGCCTGGGTGCTGTCCCTGAGCTCTTCAGCTCAAGGCTACCACCCTACCCTTGGAGCCACAGTATCACTTCCGGTTTTCTAGTAGTTAATTGAAGATAAGTCTCACGGTCTTTAGTACCCCGGGCTGGCTTTGAACCCCAATCCTCAGATCTCAGCCTCCTGAATAGCTAGGATTACAGGTGTGAGCCACCATGCCTGGCTTTTCCTTCATTTCTTTCTTTTGTCTGTCATGGGGCTTGAACTCAGGGCCTGTGTGCAGTCTCTGAGCTTTTTTGTTCAAGGATAGTGATCTGCCACTTTAAGCCACAGTAACACTTCTGGTTTTCTGTAGATGAGTCTCATGAACGTTCCTGCCCAGGCTGGCTTCCAACCCCAATTCTCAGATCTCAGCCTCTGTGTAGCTGGGCTTACAGGCCGTGAGACACTAGCACTGGCTTTCCAGGGCCCTTTCTACATGATTATTACCAATATCTCTCTATAGAACTATTTTCCCACCAGAGAGCTTAGAAAGCCCAACTAGTTGATCACTGAGGCTCTCTTTGACCCTGACATGATTCCTCAGTGGTGATTTGTAGGTAGGAAGGACACTGACCAGAGAGGGCAGCACCTCCAAAGAGCTGGTCCACATGGGTAAGGATGAACTCGACGACAATGGACTGCACACGTACTTCCATGAAGGCCGCTGTCCCATTGAAGCCTGAAGCCTCTATGTCCTTTGACCTGTGGAGATGTAGAGTTATTCTCCCCAAAGTCTCATCACACTGTCCAGTCTAAACCATTCCTGCAATATTTCCATTCTCCCCCTTGCTGGTCTTTAACTCCATCTCCACCTCTTAAGCCATAGGCCATGTCCTGCTGGGAGTGGTGGCTCACACCTGTAATCCTAATTACTCAGGGGGGCTGAGATCTGAGAGTCACGGTTCAAAGCCACCTGAAGCAGAGAACTCCATGAGACTCTAAACTCCAGTTAACCAGAAAAAAAAAGTTGGATGTGGAAGTGTGAGTCAGGTAGTGTCAGCCCTGAGCCAAAAAAAGGCTAAAGAACAGGGCCTAGGCCCTAAGTTCAAGCCCCAGCAGCAGTTAAAAAAAATAAAAATAAAAAAGAGAAATAAAGAAGAAAAGGAAAAAGAAAAAGAAAGAAAAGAAAGACAGAGGACCACTTTTCTAGGAAACCTTCTTAGACATACTTCTCAAGAATAATGTCTGCTTTCTTTTTTTATTTTTATTTTTGCAAGTCCTGGGGCTTGAACTCAGGGCCTGGCCACTGTCCTTGAGCACTTTTGTTCAAGGCTAGCACTCTGCCACTTGAACCATGGCACCATTCAGGCATTTTCTGTGTATGTGATACTGAGGAATGGAACCCAGGGTTTCGTCCATGCTAGGCATGCACTCTACCACTAGGTTACACTCCTAGGCCCAGTGTCTACTTTCTTTGCATATTTCCTTGCATTGTGATACAGGGCAGACTATGAGAGTGGTTTACTACATAGTGCTTTGTATATGAGTGATATACACCTACATTCTCCACTAGATTGTAAGACATTTATTTGCTCAACAAATATTTGGCAAGAACCTACCATGTCTGATCCCAAAGCTCAGCTACAATGTAGGAAAAACACAAAGGCCTTGTCCTCAGGGATATATTTCAGAGAAGGCTCAAATGTGTGAGTCCCCATCCCACTTACTGGGAATCCTGAACCTTCTTTACACTGAGTTCCATCAGACTCCCCTACACCCCTCTCCAGTGTACCTACGTGGACACGCCCATCCTGGTACATCTTGCTACAGTGAGATTAGGCTAATCTTTCCCAGACTCCCTGCTCACTGCTCATACACACACCCACCTCAGCAGGTTAGGGGCCCATACAATGGCCAAGTTGCGGGCATGCATGTTGGTCTGGGCACTGAATGAGGCCATGAACACCAAGTGTCGCATGAGAAACTCCAGGGTTCTGCAGAAAGAAGGGCAGAGTTGCACAAGGAATGCCTGGGGCTAGGGTCTGGCTGGGATCTGGTGGCTGGCAGAGGGACAAGCAAGGCTCCAGTGGTGAGTGATTGGTCAGTAGGCTGGGATAGGATCGGGTTTCTGAAGTATAGGAAGAGCCCTGTTTACCTGTAGTTTGGAACAGGAAGTTCTCGAAGCACTTCTAGGATCTTGATCAAACGCTCAGGCTCTAACTGCACTGCCACAGCTTCCTGCTTGCAGACAGGGATGCAGAGTCAGTAACAGTGCTCCACTCCACTCCCCCATCGCTCCTCTTACCCTCAGAACTCCCAATTGAACTCTTAGGAATAATCTTTATTGTACTCTACACTGCCTCCAACTGGATCTTCAGGGCATAGTAAAGAGAGATCACTCATTGACACATGTTTGTAATCCTAGCAGACAAAGCTAGAAGGATTTGAACTCAGGGCTTCATATAAAACCTCTCTTAACATAAATTAATTAACTGGTTTAAAAAGAGGATCCTGGGGAATGTAGTTTAGTTGTAGGGTGATTACATAATATGTGCAAAGTCCTGAGTTTAATCCTTAGAATTGACTAGTGGGGGGGAGGGGGGAGAGAGAGAGAGAGAGAGAGAGAGAGAGAGAGAGAGAGAGAGAGAGAGAGAGAGAGAGAGAGAGAGAGAGGAAGAAGAAGAAGAAGAAGAAGAAGAAGAAGAAGAAGAAGAAGAAGAAGAAGAAGAAGAAGAGGAGGAGAAGGAGGAGGAGGAGGAAGAACAAGTTTAAAAATTAAGGCCCCAGAAGATAGCAGCTGAATCTTGTTTATACCATTTAATAGTTTGCAACCTTTGGAGATTTAATGTCATTCCCTTCCTCAGTGTCCTCATCCTGGCACTGCTCTGGCAGAAGAATACCTCAGTGGTCTCACCCTACAGGTGTCCCAAAGACCCCAGATTCACTTTAAGGTGGTCAGAAAGGCCTACATCTATTCAGGTTAGCCTTCATGAACTTGAGAGGGGTTCTTCCACTGTTCAAGTTATCTGAATAGTATTGTACTCAATAAAATATCTTTTTTAAAAAAGTAAAAGAAGGGCCGGGAATTTGGCCTAGTGGTAGAGTGCTTGCCTAGCATGCACAAAGACCCGGGTTCAATTCCTCAGTACCACATACATAGAAAAAAGCCAGAAATGGTGCTGAGGCTCAAGTGGTAGAGCTCTAACCTTGAGAAAGTCCAAGGACAGTGCTCAGGCCCTGAGCTCAAGGCCACGACTGGCAAAAAAAAAAAAAAAAGTAAAAGAAAAGGGCCGGGAGTTTGGCCTAGAGGTAGAGTGCTTGTCTAGCATGCACAAAGACCTGGGTTCAATTCCTCGGTACCACATACATAGAAAAAAGCCAGAAGTGGTGCTGTGACTCAAGTGGTAGAGTTTGATCCTTGAGAAAGCCCAAGGACAGTGGTCAGGCCCTGAGCTCAAGGCCCAGGACTGGCAAAAAAAAAAAAAAAGTAAAAGAAAAGAAAGAAAAAACAGGCTTTGCTATGTTGTCCAAACCAGTTGCAAACTCTTGGATTCAAGTGATCTCTTTGTTTCAGCTGGGACCTATTTTAACATGTTACTTATGGGGAAAGCAAAAAGAGAAATGTGCTCATTACCTGACTTATGAAATGGGTAACCCCTCTGTACAACACTGTAATAATAATCATTATTATTATATTTAAAAGAACAAAAGTACAATTTTTAAAACGTGTTACTCAGTTCAGGATACAATTTTCATCCTGTGCTTTATTGTGCAAAGATGCCTGACATACAATTACAGTTAATGGAGGAACAACCTAGAAAAACTAGCAATTTTCAAAAAAGTGAAGGGAAGCAATTTCTTAAGTGTAAGGAAGCTCTAGTCAAGGTACTTTCCAAAGCCTTCCAGCTCTGACAAGTTGGCCTCTCCCTCCCCAAGTCTTCCCACCACATTGTGTGTTGTTTGCAGGCTTTAGTGGTAGAACACAAACAAGGCAGAATGAAGAAGGAGGGATGGGAGGGTGGGGAGATCAGAGTTTCAGAGAAGAGACCTTTTCTTAGTAATGCTTTACTGTGGCCCCACGTACTCAGGATCTGTCCCTCAGCTTTGTAGTCTACCCTCTGTCCTTCAACTCACAGCAAATTTGTCATAGAGCCGGTAAGTGAGCAGGGGATCTGGCAGTTCTCTGAAGTAGGCCTTGCACAAGGAGGAGACGCAATGAATGTCCTGGAGAAAAACATCCCGCTTCAGGTCTGGCTTCCGTTCTGCCTCAAACTCCTGCCTGGGGAGATGTAGAGTGGTCAGGGGAATTATGGGGAGAAATGGGAGCTGTAGAGATGAGCTTCAGACAGGATTATTGATTAACATGTGTGGAATTGAAGGAGAATATTTGGATACAAGTACATACATGCATACACGCACACAAACATATTTGCATGTACATATATGTGTCTATGCTTAGATAAGACACCAAGAACACAAGCAAGAAGAAAAAAATGCATAAATTGAACATCCAACCAGCCTTGCACAAAAAAGCCAAGCAAGAATGTGAGGCTCTGAGTTTAAGTCATAGTACTGACATGCCCAAATACATGTGCAAACACATGCACGCAAGCGCGCACACACACACACACACACACACACACACACACACACACACGTATACACAGTGAAGACACCCACAGAAAGGGAGAAAATATTTACCAATCATATGTCTGCTTAGGTTCTACTGTTCAGGATATATAAAGAACTTTACTTGTAACTGAACAGCACAAAATAAATGAATAAAAACAAAACAAAAAGAAACACCCAACCTAGTTGAGCATGGTGAATACCTGTAAATCCTGCATTTGGGAAGTTAAGTCTGGAGAATTGTGGGTTTGAGACCAGCTAAGTCTGTATAATGAGATTCTATCCCATAAAGCCAAAAATATATTTTTAATCCAGTGGGCAAAGGATTTAAGTGGGTATTTGTCCAAAGGAGAAATACAAATGGGCTTATTAGCCCAGTAAAAGATATTTTACATCATTAGCTCCTAGGAAGACAAAAGTATAAATCACAATGAAGTATCATTAGCTACTAAGGAATACAAATACAATTTACAAAGAGGTGTCAGTTCATACCCACCAGGATGGCTATAAAGCAAAAAGATACAGTAACAACCATTGGCAGGGATGTGGAGAAAATGGAAATTTTATGTCATCTGACTCAGACATAAATGAGTCAGCTGTTATAGAAAACAGTTGACAGTTCAGCATGGAGCTGAGAGTTTGGCCTAGTGGTAGAGTGCTTACCTAGCATACACCAAGATTGGGGTTCGATTCCTTGGTAGCACATACATAGAAAAAAAAAAAAAAAAAAAAAAAACCAGAAGTGATGCTGTGGCTGAACTGGTAGAGCTCTAGCCTTGAGAAATCCCAAGGACAGTGCTCAGGCCCTGAGTTCAAAGCCCAGGACTGGCAAAACAAAACAACAACAGCAAAAAGGAAAGTTCCGCATAACATTACTTGGAGGTATATACAAAACAAAAACTTGTGCATGAAGTCTGGGAGTGTAGCCTAGTGGTAGAGCGCTTACCTAGCATGCAAAAAGCCCTAGATTCAATTCCTTAGTACCACATTCACAGAAAAATCCAGAAGTGCTACTGTGGCAGAAGTGGCAGAGAGCTAGCCTTGAGAAAAATGCTCAAAGACAGTGACGAGGCCCTTAGTTCAAGCCCCAGGACCAACCAAGAAAAAGAAAAAAAACAAAACAAATTGTGCATGTTTATAGCTAAGTGCTGGAAAGCACTCAAGTGACCACCAACTAATGAATGTATAAATACATTGTGATGTGGCTATACAATGGGATAGTATTCAGCCAGAGAGAAATGAAATGAGGGCTAGGATATGGCTCAAGTAGTAGAACACCTGCCTAGAAAGTGTGAGTCTCTGCGTTCATATCCCAGTATCAACAGAGGAAGGAAGAAAGGGAGGCAAGGAGGGAAACAGGGAGAGAGACAAAATGGGAGTGAAGGAGAAAAGGCGGAGGGAGAGAAGGTGCTGATACTTGTTATACCAGACATGACCCTTAGGGCGGGGGTGTGGTTCAAGCGCTGGAGCACCTGCCTACCAAGCTTGAGGTTCAGTCCAATCTGTAGACTACAACAACAACAACAACAACAACAACAAAAGCCCGATAAACATGAACCTTGAGAAAACCTAAGTGGAGAACTAGCCATACAAATGCACAAATTGTAATAATTCTATGAAATCTCCAAAATAGACAAATACATAGAAATAGAATGTCGATTAGTGGTTTCCTAGAACTAGGAAAAGGGAAAGGAATGAGGAGGTACTGTCAATAGGCACAGGATTTCTTATAGAGATGCTGAAATATTTTGGAATTACCCAATATTGTGAGTATATTAAAAAACAAACAACAAAAAACCCCCACAGACTTGGACTTCTGAGATTTGTACTCAATATCTTACATTTGTAAGCAGTTGCCCCAGTACCTTTTTGCTTTAGGTATGTTTTGAAAAGTGTCTCCATTTTCTTCCTCACTCCTCCTACTTAGGCTTCTTTTTCTTTTTTTCACTTTAGACAGATAATGTGCCCACATCATAACAAGATTTTGATAGAGGCACATGTCACACAAGCATGTGAGAATCCAATCATCATGCATATGAACCAGAAAAGGATCTTACCTAGGCCTCTTATGCAGCTGAATGATAGGCATGCATGGTTATGCTCAGTTTTTATTGACTGAGATGAGACGGGTGTCTTACGCACTTTGTCTAAACTGGCTTCAAACCATTATCTGCCCAATTTCAAATAAATAGGATTACAGGAATAAGCCATTATATCTGGCTTGCCATGTTTTTTTTTTCTTAGTTTCTGTTCGTTGTTACATGCTGGTACTGGGGCTTGAGCTCAGGGCTTGGCTGCCATCTATTGTTTATTTCATCAAAGCTGTTGCTCTACCACTAGAATCACAACTCCCCATCTGGCTTTTTTGGGGGGAAGGCGGAATAGTTAATTGAAGAAATAACTCTTAGGGACTTTCTTGCCTGGGCTGACTTTGAACCACAGACCTCAGATCTCTGTCCTGAGTAGCTAGAATTAAATACATATACCACTATTCTACCACTATACAGCTGTTTTGTTTAGCTTATTTTGTTTGTTGCAGGTATTTTTTTTTTTTTTTGCTAGTCCTGGAGGTTGAACTCAGGGCCTGAGCACTGTCCTTGGGCTTTCTCAAGGCTAGAGCTCTACCACTTGAGCCACAGTACCATTTCTAGCTTTTTCTGTGTCTGTGGTACCTAGAAATTAAACCCAGGGCCTCTTGCATGCTAGGCAAGCATTCTACCACTAGGCCACACTCCCGAACCATTGACTTTATTTATTTATTTATTTATTTATTTATTTATTTATTTATTATTTATGCCAATGCTGAACTCAGAGCCTTGAACTCAGGCTTGAACTCAGAGCCTGGGCAATGTCCTTGAGCTTTCTCAAGGCTAGTGCTCTGCCACTTGAGCCACAGCACCACTTTCAGCTTTTTCTGTGTATGTAGTACTGAGGAATTGAACCCAGAGCTTTGTGCAGGCTAGGCAAGTACTCTACCATCACTAGGCCACGCTCCTGACCCCCTGACTTTCTTTCTTTCTTTTTTTTGTCAGTCATGGGGCTTGAGTTCTGGGCCTGGATACTGTACTGAACTCTTCAGCTCAAGGATCGTGCTTTACCACTTGAGCCACAGCGCTACTTCTGGTTATCTAGTGGTTGATTGGAAATAAGAGTCTCACGGACTTCCATGCGCGGCTGGCTTTGAACCATGATCCACAGATCTCAGCCTCCTGAGTAGCTAGGATTACAAACTTGAGCCAATAGCAAGTGACCTTATCTTTTAATTTAAGTAGGTTATTTATTTTTTTGCCAGTCCTGAAACTTGAATTCTGGGCCTGGGAACTCTCCTCTCCCTGAGCTATCATTGTGATCATTGTGCAGGCTAGCACTCTACAACTTGAGTTCAGAGCCCTTCTGTTTGTTTGGTTGGTTTGTTTGTGGCTAATTGGAGATAAAAGTCTCTCAGACTTTTCTGCTCCAGCTGGCTTCCAAGAGTGATCCTCAGATCTCAGCCTCCTGAGTAACTAAGATGACATACATGAGCTATCAGTGCACGGCTTTGGCATATATATATATATATATATATATATATATATATATATATTGCCAGTCCTGGGCTTGAGCTCAGGGTCTGAGCACTGTCCTTGGACTTTCTCAAGGCTAGAACTCTACCACTTGAGCCTCAGCACTACTTCTGGCTTTTTTCTATGTATGTGGTACCGAGGAATCGAACCCGGGTCTTTGTGCATGCTAGGCAAGCACTCTACCACTAGGCTAAACTCCCGGCCCTTGATGTATATTTTTAAATGATGAATTTTAGGGCTGGAGATATAGATCAAGTGGTAGAATTCTTGCCTAGCAAGTGCCAGTTCCTGAGGTCAAACCCCACTATCGTCAAATAAATGGTGACTGTGTGTATATAGGGGTGGTCGATGGGGCGCTCTCTGTTGGGAAGTAGGGCCTGTGATCTCCCCTTACCTGAGGAGACATTGACACCCCTCCCTACCCCTCCTTATAGCAATATCTAGCATCTCTGCTTCTATGTCTTCCTTCACCTCCCTGTCCTTCTCTGGTCTCTCCAGCATCTCTTACCATGGCTCTCTGGTTCCCTGATTTCCAAGCCACAAGCACTCCCACTCTGACTCACCGAAGCTTCTGGATGTTAGAGGAGACCCCTGAGAGGCGGTAGATCCCATCTACTATTCCATGTTCCTCCACAAACTCTGCACAGCTCCTTAGAACCTGGGGCACTGCAGACAGATATAGGCAGAGAAAAAAAAAATCAACAAGTTTGAGAGGCTAGCAACTATAGAGGGTCTGAGCAATAGAAGGAATAAAAGGATGATGGAAAGGGCTTCAGGAAAATGGAAGACAAAGCTTATGGAATAAAGCTGGTCAGCAAGGTTATTGCAAAGTCATCAACTCCAACTTGCCGGTGTTTGTACCACATCTCTTATTACTTGGTCCAAGAACATGGGTATAAAACGCTGCAAGTGACTCTTCACATTGCCCATTCCTTCCAGTTCTGCAGGTTTAGAACTGAAATTGTCTTTTGTAATGACTAGTTGCTACTCCAGAATTTTCTTTTCTTTCTTTTTTTTTTTTTTTTGCCAGTCCTGGGCTTGAGCTCAGGCCCTGAGCACTGTCCTTGGACTTTCTCAAGGCTAGAACTCTACCATTTGAGCCTCAGCACCACTTCCGGCTTTTTTCTATGTATGTGGTACCAAGGAATCGAACCCGGGTCTTTATGCATGCTAGGCAAGCACTTTAACCACTAGGCCAAACTCCCGGCCCCTCTTTTTTTTTTTGGCCAGTCCTGGGCCTTGAGCTCAGGGCCTGAGCACTGTCCTTGGACTTTCTCAAGGCTAGAACTCTACCACTTACGCCACAGCACCACTTCTGGCTTTTTTTTCCCTATGCATATGGTACCGAAGAATTGAGCCCAGGTCTTCATGCATGCTAGGCAAGTACTCTACCACTAGGCCAAACTCCCGGCCCTACTCCAGAATTTTTAAAGGGGACAGAAATCTGGGGAAGCAAAGTCAGGAACTGTCCTCAAAGTGCATTTATGTAACTAGCACTCTACAGAAGGGGAAAGAATCTTAGTTTTACCAACCTAAATGGGCCAAGCTAAAGGAAGTATTTTGAGGCATCCCCCCACCCCATTAGCCTGGCTATTTGTTCTAACATAGGAAAGTACAAGACATAGTGGCCAACCTTCAAATGGATCAATGTAGAGAAGAAACATGTGTGTCGAGCACTGCTGGACTAATTTCTTTAAGCCTGAGCTTAAACATGCTCACTACATTAAGCTTGTGCTATTATTTAGTCTTGTAAATTATGCATTCTAGTCTCCATTTTACAAAAGGAAAACTAGGACTCAAGGCAGAAACAGCTGAGCCCACAGTTCATGCCTGTTATCATAGCTATTTAGGAGGCTGAGAAGTAAAGATCACCAGGCAAGAAAGTCCTTGAGATTCTTGATTCCAATTAACCACCAAAGAAAGCTAGAGGGCTGGGAATGTGGTTAGTGGTAGAGTGCTTGAATACATAAAGCCCGGGGTTCAATTCCCCAGGACCACATAAACACATAAAAAGCTGGACTTGTTTCTGTGGCTTAAGAGATAGAGTGCTAGCTTCTAGAAAGTGCAAGGACAGTGCCCAGGCCCTGAGTTCAAGCCCCAGGACTGCCAAGAATGAGGGAGACATCCAGACAGACAGACAGACAGACAGACAGACAGACAGACAGAGCTAAAAGTAGAGCTGTGGCTCAAGTGGTAGAACATTAGACTTGAGCATAAAAACCTCAGGGACAGTGCTTAGATTTTGAGTTAAAGCCCCAGGACCAGCACCAAAAAACAGAAGGAGGGGTTGAAAAACCTTGGGTTCAATTCATCAGTACCATATAAACAAAACAGGTCACAAGTGATTCTGTGGCTCAAGTGGTGGAGTGCTAGCCATGAGCAAAAGAAGCTAAGGGAAGTGCCCGGCCCTGAGTTCAAGCCCCAGGACTGGGAGAGGAGGAAAAGGAGGAATGTGGGAAGGGAAGGAATAATGTCCAGTTCAGAGCTAGAGCCAGGATTCAAATCCAAGTGAAAAAAAGAAGCTGTTCTCTCTCCTGACCCTCCCCATACAGGTTCCTTAAAGACAAGATCAAAACATGCTTCATCTTCGTGTTCCTCATTTTTGACTCAGTGTTAGATAAGATTGAGCTCCCAAAACCACATATGGAATCCCAACTCCTAAAGGGAACGTAGTTATCTATCCAATCACTTCCTGCTTTAAATCTTTTCTTACACAATACACACCTAGCCCCACCCTACCCAAATATGCATTGCTTCCTTTACAGAATAGAAACTCTTCCACCAAGCCTTGGTGGCCTATGCTGGTAACCCTAGAAAATTAGCCCAGGCAAGAAAGTCCTTGAGATGCTTATCTCCAATTAACACCCCCCAAAACAAAAGGTGGAGGTGTGGCTCAAGTAGTAGAGTGCCAGCCTTGAGCAGAAAAGCTGAAGGTCAGCCAGGTGCTGGTGGCTCATGCCTATAATCCTAGCTACTCAGGGAGCTAAGACCTGAGGATCTTGGTTCAAAGCCAGCCAGGGAATGCAAGTCTGTAAGACTCTTCTCCAATTAACCACTAAAACTAGAAATGTCGGTATGGCTCAAGTGGTAGTTAGCCTTGAGCTGAAGAGCTCAGGGACAGCATCCAGGCCCAGAGTTCAAGCCCTATCCCCCCACCCCAACACACACACACACACACACACACACACACACACACAAGCTGAAGGTCAGTGCTCAGGGTCTAGCAAAAAATAAAAACAAAACTAAACCCTCCTCAGTCTGATATATAAGAACTAGGGCCAGCTGTCAGCAATTCTCAGCTCTAGTCAATTCCTTGACAAATCCCATATTCCACCCTTCTGCTAGTCCTTGGTACCACCAGCCTTCATTGTCAATTGTATTTGACTGGAGGTGTGGTTCAAGTGGTATAGTATCAATAGTGAACAAGCAAGTCAAGTGAAAGCTCAAGGCCCTGAGTTCAAACTCTGGTACTGGCAGTGGGGTGGAGGTGGGGAAGATGGACATAATTTTGTTTCTGGATTTTGTTTTTGAGAGTCTTTCTATGTAGCACAGGTTGCCCAGATTAAATCTGTGTGACTGCGGAGAGAGTAAGGGGTGACATTATCCAAACAGAAATGTACTCATGTAACTATACATTACCCGGACAATCCAAAAAAAGAAAGAAAGAAAGAAAGAAAGAAAATGCAAGCTGCATAGACCTGTAAGTATTTAATTGGAGGACATAAGTTGTATTTGAATTAAAAGGAACCCCTAAATATACTGAATGTCTGCTGAATGATTAATGCATAAAGTAGTTGCTGTTTACTCAAAAAAAAAAAAAAAGGGAGGGCTGGGAGTTTGGCCTAGTGGTAGAGTGCTTGCCTAGCCTGCACGAAGACCCGGGTTCGATTCCTCAGTACCCCACATACATAGCAAAAAGCCAGAAGTGATGCTGAGGCTCAAGTGGTAGAGTGCTAGCCTTGTGAAAGTCCAAGGTCAGTGCTCAAGCCCTGAGCTCAAGCCCAGGACTGGCAAAAAAAAAAAAAAATGTTCTCATCACTTGACTTATGTAACTGCAACCCCTCTGTATATAATCTTTATCATAATAATAAAAAAATTCAGAAGAATCATATATATATATTTCATATATATATTTTATATATATATATATATATATTCCTGTGGGATTGAATTAGGTATCCCAAGAATGAGTAAGGCCATTTCCAGGCCTTGATGTCTTTGGCACACAGCCATTTCCCTTTCCAGTTTTATAAATGGTCAACCATTGCCTAAACCCTAGGCCTTTGTCACATGAGCAATAACCAAATAAGATCTTCCCTTGTCACTTGATTTTGAACCTCCAGAATAATTTGCTTTCTTTGGGGGGGTTGAATTCAAGGCCGGCTTGCTGGTTTGTTTGCTTAGCTGGCAGTCTACTACTTGAGCCCTGCCTCCAGCTTGGCTTTTTTTTTATTTTTTTAATTTTTTAATTTTTTTGTCGGTCATGGGGCTTGGACCTGGACATGGAGCTCTTTTTGCTCAAGGCTAGCACTCTACCATTTGGAACCACAGCCCCACTTCCAGTTTTATGGTGGTTAATTGGAGATAAGAGTCTTACAGACTGCCTTGCTTGAGCTGGCCTTGAACCATGATCCTCAAATATCAGCCTTCTTAGTAGCTAAGATTACAGGTATAAGCTACCAGCACCTGGCTCAGCTCAGCTTTTTGATGTTTATTTTAGAGATAGAATCTCATGGACTCTTTCATCAGACTGGCTTTGAACCAAGATCCTCCAAGTCTCAGCATCTTGAGTAGCTAGCATTAGAGGTGTGTGTCACAAGCGCACAGCTGAGCATTGACTTATAGTGATCATGCAAGAGTTGAAGGAGTCAACCAGAAAAGGAAATGAATCAGGAGATGGGGAAAAAGATTAGAGAGTAGTCAGCAAAATGGGAGAGTTGGGAAGATAGAAATCAGAGAGATGAGGTCAGAGATATGCTAGAGATGAAGTTGGAGTGATGGAGTCCACAAAAAGGAAGACATTCAAAGATATGACATGGTAGGAAAGAGGAGAGTCTAAAGCTTAGGGACCTGACAAGTCTGAAACCCAAACATGGTATCAAGATTAAAGAAAGGAAAAACTCAATATCTGTAGTGCTTAGGAAAGAAAAATGCATTTTGGAGCACAGAGCTTGTAGAGAAGGCTGAGTTGAAGCAAGATAACGAGGATAGGGGAAGCCATGATGATCAAAGAATATTAATGCATCAGAAATAGTTTTCCTCTGTCTGGGCTTCCATTGTCTTGATCGGTTTGGGTTGAATAGAGCAGTGATGACCAATTTCTGTCTATCCTACCACTTCCCATCTCTCTTTACCAGAAGAGTTGGAAGTGGGAGTAGCCAGCACTGTACCTCAGGTACCCAAAATCTATTTCTCCATCCTTGGACTCAGAAGAAGTTCTAGTGAGTGGTAGAAGGTGCTTCTCACCTGCTCTGGAGTTTACCTGGGATCATGAGCCCGCAATCCTATGCTTAGCCTGTCTGACGAGCATGCTAGGAATGCAGAGGCCAGGAGGGTCACAGGAGTGGGGTCTGAGCTCTCTGGGTCCCTGTGCTTTCAAGACAGCTTTGGGGATGGGAACCCCAGGAAAGGACACTGCCAGGATGAGGATGCTGAACTGAGAATTTGCAGAGAGCTAAGAGAACATCATTCATGGTTAAATCATGAAATCCTTGGCCAAGAATCATCATGGAGAAGGGAATCATTGTAAAGAAGCCCTTTGAGACAGCTGTGCCAAATCCACTTGGCCCAAGAAAAGCAGAAGGTGCAGAGAAACCATCTCAACTGTTGAACACTGTTCTTTGGGGCCTAGGCCTTTCCTTCACAGAGGCCAGTGAAGATGGGAGCCTTCTGTTAAAGAAGAAAAGGGGAAGGAGGTATCTGGGGATGCTAGGGCGGGGCTAAGAGCAGGAAGTAAGCTGGGAACCACACCACCCTCCCTCTAGTGCAAGCACCACAGTCAGAACAGAGAAGGGGACAAAGAGGAAATGACAGATTGGGTGGGGAGGGCTGGCGGTGGGGAGGATAATTATGTCCTCCTGTGTAAGGAGCTCAGTATGCCAATCAAACTGGGCTGGACAACCAAGATATTCAGGCTCAATTTCAAATCAAATTAAGTGGAAGAGATGCGGTGGCTCAATGTGGTAGAGTGGTAGCCTTGAGCTGAAGAGCTCGGGGACAGTGCCCAGGCCCAGAGTTCAAGCCCCATGACTGACCAAAAGAAAAAAAGAAAGAAAGAAATGGTTTTGAGTGACTGTTGATGGCAGACACAGTGGTAAAGCTGTGTTGTGCCTAGTTCTGCAGGCTTCCAAGCCCACTTCAAGGGAGCTGAGGTAACTCCGTGGTCCTCATAGCCTCCTTCCTTAGCAATTTCCACCCCCAGATTCAAAGCAGACCCGAAGCCAGCTCTCTCAATCACCAGATCTTCCCCTGTTTCTCTCCTTTCCCTTGAACCTCTATCTATTTGCAGAGAGACTGGAGGGCCATCCCCACCCCACAATCTCTTCTGGGCCCGATTGCAGAGGGGCCCAGTCCTTGGTCCTGAGTGCTCTTCTCCAGCTTTCCTGCCTCCTTCACCTACCAAACTCCATCTCCAGACCCTCTACAGTCTCTTCTGTGTCCTTCATTCACAGCCAGGACCATCTACTGTCCCTTCAGCCACTCCTCTCTTGACCTTATCACTTCCGCCCTCTCCTGTCCCCAGTCACTAGCCCCTCAGTTCAATCTACCTCTCCAAACTCTCCAACTTCTCCCTCAGTGCTCACATTCCCATCCCCTCCGTCACCTATCCCCCCAAAAGTTACACAAGGGAACCATTCTATCTTCTTCTCTGGGGCACATCTCTTGTCTTGCTGCTCACGGTGGCGACTCTCAGCCACCTGGGTGTGCCCCAGGAACACCCAGAAGTTGCTTCTGTCCATCGGAAAAGAACAGACTAGAGAAACATGGTGCCCACCTATCCACCACAGCTCTGAGTTCGCCTCCTTACCCTCTTGGCCGGAATGTTGCAGGTGCTCCTGCAGGTCACACCCAAACACACGTTCCTTGTTACTGCCCTTCTTCTTGAATTTCTGCCGAGACTTCATGGCCGGAGCCCCGGGAATCTGGCCCAGCTGCCTCTGTCTCCCAAGACCTTTGCCCTGTTAGACCCCCATGGGATCCCAGCCAGTTGGCTGTGGGGGTTTGGTCTGGCCCCAGTGGGAGGGAAGGGCTTCCTCCACACTGGGAATTGAAGGTGGCCTAGGCAACTCTGGCCTCTGGGGCCTTGGCCACACGGAAGTGGCTATAAAGAGGAAGCTTATGAGGACCCTGGCATGAAGTTGTGTCTCGTGGCCGGGCCAAGCTCTTGCTCTTCTTGCCTCGCTCAACTCCCAGGAGGCAGGAAGCTGTGCAGCTCCTCAAACCCACTTCCTGTTAGAGCATCTTTGCAACCACAGGGCCTGGGGTGGGGGAGGTACTGACACTCACATCCTCATCTATTCTGGGACTTCACCCATTGGTCAAAGGGAGGTGATGTCAGAGCTTTGGGGTGGGATAATGGTGCCTGGGGCATGATCAGGTAACTAAAAACCAGAGTTCTTAGGTCTAACAAGGAGATCTAAGGTGCCTGGGAGCAGAGTGGCACAGGGCTAAACAAAGCAGACACAGGGGGAAAAATCCCAGGTTTCTGCCTAGGATGAGCTAGTCACCTCAACCAAGCCACATGGAGCCTCAATTTCCACTCATTTGAAAATGAAGGGTGCAGACTAGACTATTTAGTCTTCTAGATCTAACTGTAGAACTTATCTGCCTAACTTGAGTTTCAGTTTCTTTACCTAAAAATAAAAGCATATTGCTCTCTATTTCACACACAGCTCTCAGTGGAGGGAGCAGTACTGGGGCTTGAACTTATGGCCTGGGTTCCTTAGTTTTTTTTGTTGTTTTTTCTTTTTCACTCAAAGTTAATACTTTATCATTTGAGCTCTACTTCCTGCTTTTTTGCTAGTTAATAAGGGTGTCACTGATATTTCTGCCTGTGTTGGCTTTTGTGTTTCTCCAATTAAAGAAAGGACTTAGAGTATCTTTAAACTACTGCATTGGCTCTGGGCATTCTTGCTCCTGCCCTGCCTGGGAACTCAGGCAGCCTGGGTGTTGAGATAGAACACATGGTACTCCAGTCTAACACAGTCAAGGACAAGTCAGGAACCAGACAGAACAAGTTTTATCTGTTTATTTAAAAACAGAATAACGTTTTATGTACAAATATGCACATATTTACACAAAATGTACATACTAGGATCTTAGCTCTTTGGATTCCACAAACTCCTGGGTTGGTTGGGGAACAGAAGCTGGAAGTCTATCTTTCAGTTCATAAATCCAGCAGATTTCAGGTCAATGCAGTATTTAGACACTAAATCAGTATTCTGACTGAGTAGATTTGGGTAGGCCAAAGAAAAATAAACATCTAACTCCAGTCTCTACCCAAAGAAACAGCCAGAACTCCAAATAATGACTCAGAAATTCCTGGGAAAAGGAGAAATCCTCACCCTTCTACCTCCTTCACCTCACCTCAACTCCTATTGTCCCTTAATCTGTAATCAGCACCCTCTCTCCTCTAGGCCACAACTGAACCAGAAAGCCTTCTTCCAAGGGACCACAACTCCCCCAAGGGACCACAAACAAGTATGGATGCGACTAAAAATTAGATGAAGCTAGGGGAAAAGACCATTAGGGCCAAGCATCTTTCCCTGTCCTCCCGTAGGTAGTGGTCAAGGAGCTCACAGCACTGCTTCCAGACTCTACTAGCCATCAGGCTCCCTCTCAAGGTGTTCCCTGGATGAAGATGTCTTAGAAGAAGGAACATCTCTTAAAACCATAGGAATGTAACCCATGGGTTGAAGTCTCACTTTGCTGAATGTCTATGTAGGCTGGCCTTGCTTAAGCAAACCCAGTAACAAACATGCAGATAAACCAAAAGTTGTTCTGTTTTGTTAAAGTTGTGTCTCTCACTAAGGGAGTCAGAATACTATTCTGAAAGCTCCCAGTGAAGGTTTATTTACAGAAACTATATACATGCAGCAGGCCCGCAAGCCACCAGAGGGCAGAGGGCTTCTTATGTAATAGTCCAAGCTGCCCCTGGGTGGCAGCTTCACATGCCCCACAGCTCCCAAGTGGTAAGAATCTTGCTCCCCCACTTTGGAGGCCAGATCCCAGCTCCAGCTATGCCCGCACACCTGGATCTGGCCCACAGTCTCCACCTCTCATCTCCAATTTCTGCATCACTAATACTGCTCTGGGGTCTGAGAAAAATACCTGCACTTACAGGTAGAGGTCACTCACAGCCACTCAGCATACAAAGCCATCCAAATCCTATAGCACACGCACTACCATTCATTTAGACTGGAACATGACAGTATGATATACACCATGGACAATTACACACACACACACACACACACACACAGAGACACACACAGTGCACATTCAAACACAAATACATGCACACAGTGACCTGCACACACAAAGGGAGGTACTCCAAGAGTGGGGCACTCCCGATGAACAGAAGGGTTGGAGGATAAGGTTGAGCAGTCAGTGGAGTGGGAAGCATTTTCCTCAAGAAATACGGGCATTTAAAGAGGTCCCCCAAGACAAGCTGAAATTCCCATGTCAGCAGAAGGAGCCAGGCCTAGGGAAGGAGGCAGGCCTGGGTCAGACCAGGTGCCCCCGCCCGTTGATGTAGATGCCGTTGCCTGTGGGCTTGGCTCGAAGGGTCCCGTTCTCCTGAACAAAATGGTTCATGGCCTGTTTGATGCCTTCATCCCGATCTTCCTCGTCCTCTCCCCGCCCAGAACCTGGAGACAGCAGTTCAGTCTGTGTTTCAATCTCTCTCACTGTGGTCAGTGTGGAATAACTGCGACCTTCAGGTTCTTCACTCTGGAGACCAAGGGCAAAGGGCAAGTCAGGAACCAAGACAAGGGAAGTCAGACATAGCCGCCATGGGGTATGACTTGGTAATGATGGGGTCAGAGGTCAGGCAAAGTGGGGGTTGTGGTTGTCGCAGAGGCATAGGGGCTTAGAGATCAGGGGCCAGGAATTAGTGTTAGGCTTGGGGAAGGTAAATGAAAAAGGAAGGCAAGCAGGTGCACAGGGATGGCCCACAAAGCCAGAGCTGAGGCTCGAGGCACTGGTAGATAAGGGGACTGCTGACACACCACATCTGGGGCCAGGAGTGGGGCCTCAGGAGATTGGTGGGGACACCGGTGGGGCCGGGGGCCTCACCATCACAGAGCAGCTACTGTTGTCCTTGAGACTATCAGGGTGGCCCTCGGCTCTCAGCCCTACACTCTCCTCCGGCTGCAGGCCCGGGACATGGGGGTGGAGTTAGAACAGAGCTCAGCCTCTTCCCTCAGCCCTTCACCTCTTATCCTTCACCCGCCTCCTCCCTAATCACCTTACCCCCAACCCCAAAAGCCCCTTCTCTCCCTAACACAAACATCCTCATTCTCCCCCCACCATACCCCAAACCACCCCTGACACCAGAGCAGCTGCCAGGCCAGAGCTGAAAGAGGCCTTCAGAGGAACTGACCCAAAGTAGCTACACCCCTGCCCCCAGCCCTTTCCCTAACCCAGCCCCAGCTATGAATCATAATGGGCCAGATTCAGTGAACAACTGTGCCCCTGGTCTGCAGAGGAGCCCAGGCACAAGAGAACCCCGCACATGCACCCAACCATGACACACACCTGGCTCCTGGGATCTGAGTGATGGGAATGCAGCCTCCGGATGGAGTTCTCCCGGGTCAAGGTCAGCTCTTCCTCACTGGGAAAGATACCCCTTGGTCAGGAACTGAGGGGACTGGTAGCCTCCCAAGGTAAGGCCAGCTTGGCCAAACCTATATGAGGCAGCTGGAGGGTGTAGGTGGCTGTACTAGCCCTGCAAGTGTAAGTGTGTGACTGCAGATGGCAGTGTGGCTTAGCAGCATGTGCTTGAGTGTGCAGGGTAGTAGGTGATACCTGGACATATGAATCTGATCCTCACTCTACCAGCAGTGGTCCCACAAGCCCCTCTTTTGTCCCAAGACTCTGCCCACCTCTGATCCATAGGAGCTAGGTCCTCACTTTTCACTCTGCTCAGTGCTGGCCCACCTCCTATTTGCCTCCTCCTTGTCCCCAGCTCAGTTCTACCTGCCCCGGAGCAGCCCGTTACTCACTATTTCTGGGTCATCTGCTGGGCTTTGCGCCGATGGTATCGGGACATGAGCACCACCACCACTACCAGAAGGCAGAACAAGAGTGCGGCGATCACACCCACCACCACCACCGAGGCTGATACTAGGTCCACCTGCTTCCCTGGGTCCTGAGGGTCTGCTGGAGACAGGCCACTGTCTGAGGTCTGTGTCCAGACACCTGGTCCACCCACCAACTCCATCCCATTTCCCACACTCACTCCTCCCAAAACTCTCCCACAACCAACCACCTGACTTGACCTCTGCGACTACACCAACCAACACCCCTGAATAAACACTTCCCCAATTCCTTCTATCTGTCTTGCTTTCTGTTTCCTTCCCCCCACTGCCACCCCTGCCCACTGCCCTTGGCCCTGGGCCCAGGACCAAGACGCCTTGTCTTTGACTTACCGAGAACATCCACAGTGACCTGAGAATCCCTTGAGGAGAACTCATTGCTGACATGGCAAACGTAGGTGCCACTGTGCTCGGTGGTCAACGGGGGAAAGCCCAGAGTGTCCCCTTCCACTCGTACCCCATTGGGCAGAGGCCTATTCAGCCTAGAGGACAGGGAAGCTGAAGGGTGCTGGCTGGGGCGGGCTGAGTGAGGCTGCCACCTCCAAACATGCCTGAGCAGATCTCCACCCCCCCTCCCACATGACGTCACCCAGAGCCGCCGGCTGTTCCCACGGTGCCCCACCCTCCCCTAGGCAGGTCTAGGCAGGGGCCCCTTCTCCAGGCCGCCCAGCCTGACCCGGGCACCCCCACACACATTCAGGGAAGATCCACACGCGTGCCATCCCACATGTTCCCCAAAGGCATCACGTCATCCAGCACTGGGTACCAGATAGACATGCTATGAAATCCACACACCAGACCGCTCCACTCCTAGCTGGGCTCAGAGGCTCAGAAAAATGCAACTACCTGCTTCAACATCCAAGATGCCACATGATAGCATTAGGAACCTAGCCCTCGGGCATCAGCCACACGCATTGCTCATGTGTCCCCATGTAAGAACATGTCTATCACATGCATGTGTACTCTGTCGCTGAATCTTTGGACATCTCAGACCCTGGAAAAAAGCCAAGGTCTCTTGAGGGAACTGACAGGAGTGAGTGGGTGTTTTTGAGGTGCTGGCAATATTGTGGTTACAGGAGTGTTGGTGTAGCAATACATACAGTCAGCTGTCTTTTTGTCTCATGTACTTTTGGGATTCACTTCAATCCATAAAATACTAACAATTTAAAAATTAGAAGAAATGGCCGGGAGTTTAGCCTATTGGTAGAGTGCTTGCCTAGTATGCATGAAGACCCGGGTTCGATTCCTCAGTACCACATACATAGGAAAAAGCAGGAAGTGGTGCTGAGGCTCAAGTGGTAGAGCTCTAGCCTTGAGAAAGTCCAAGGACAGTGCTCAGGCCCTGAGCTCAAGCCCGGGACTGGCAAAAAAAAAAAAAAATTAGAGGAAAAACCAAGAATTCATCAGTTTATTCCCTATCAGTGACCAGGTTGCTGGGTGCTAGTGACTGGTGCCTGTAATTCTAGTTCCTCAGGAAGCTGAGATCTGACGACCAAGGTTCAAAACCAATCCTGGCAGGAGCGTCTATGAGACTCTCATCTCCAGTTAACCAGCAAAAGGCTGGAAGTACAGGCCTGACTCAAGTGGTAGAGTACTAGCTCTGAGCAAAAAAGCTAAAGGAGAGCATGAGGCCTTGAGTTCAAGCCCCAGTATGGGCACAACAATAATGAACTAATTTAAAACATCTATCCTAGATTCTCTTGGACAAGTCAATATTTGGTAACCATATTTTTTTGTATTGTCTTGAACATATCCAGAGCATATAGTCCCAGACCATAATAAGTACATCCTGGTCTTGAGAGGGAAGGGGCCTAATCCTAGGCTGGCTCCTCCCACAGACCCTTACCGTGTCCAGTTGTACGAAGGAGGAGGCTGCCCTTCGCTCAGGCACTTGAGCATAGCTCCTTCTCTGCCAACATGCCACAGTTTTTGGTCTTCAAGGCCCCTTACAGAAGCCTCAGTAAGGACTGCAGGGACGTAGAAGGAAAAGAAATAGTGAATGGTGCCTTTAATCATGTAGTTTCTCAAGAGCTTCCCCACAGTCCCTGCTGCACCCTCCCCAAATAGCCTCCCTTTGCCTTCCCCATCCTACTCATCTGCTACTAAACCTTGCCTGTCCCCCCCTCGAGGACAGCTCTTGGCCACATGGCTCCCTCTTCTCTTGACGCTGAGTCTATGTCAGTTTATTTGTGCCATGAGCCCACAATTCCCTCAGGGTAGTGATGTGTCACACCTTTTCTGGGACTTCTGTGGTGTCTAGCATAGTACTAGTCATAGAAGAGGTGCTCAATAAATGCTGCTGGATTCTTTGAAGGCCCAATAATCCCAGTAGTTCATTTGTTTCTTTAGTAAACATTTGTTGAGGACCTACTTTGCACCAAATGGTAGCATAGTTTCAGCTTGAAGTCTAATGCTGGGAATACATGAGTTCTACGGTTTCCTGAAGCCTATGATTTAAGCTCTGTGTGAGATGCTTTGCATTCATGGCTGTTAATTCCCATCAAAATCCTGTAAAGTTGATATAATTACACTCATTTTGCTGATGAAGAAAATGAAGCCTAACAAGATTAAAAAACAGCTGGTAAACAGCCGATGCAGGCTTGTTCCAAGTCAGTTGCTAAACCTTAAAGCTCATAATTTGCAAAATGCTTTCAATTCCATGTTGATAGTTGATTCTTCCAACAATGCTGTGAAACAAGCCCTTCTCCTCTGTAAAGACAGAGACCCTGAAGCACAGTGATTCGCCAAAGTCATCTGCCACTGAGCTCCAGGTCTTCTACCTTTGAATTACTGCTCTCCTGGTCACTATAGTTTCCACAACTCTGATGGTCGGCCTAGCACGGCTTAGAGTCACAGAGTGTCTCTTCAATTCTTTCCAAACCCAGGGGGCATAGGCATCCAAGTACTTACAGGCCACTTGAAGGGTATGAGTGATCCTTTGGTTCTGGAGCAGGCCAGGGTGGGACACCACACAGGTAAGAGGCTGCCCATTCATGCTGCGACTAGGCACCAGGTGGAACTCTGATGTGACCGCAGCAGACCGGGAGTGCTGGAAGGAGCGGCTGGATGTTGTACCTTTGACCTCGGTGTCCCAGGTCACATTAGGGGCAGGACTACCCTCAGCAGTACAGGAAGCTGCCAATGTCAGACCCTGGCCCTCTTCTAGTGGTGGACCAGGGTTCAGTGAGGGCAAGGGAGGCACTGTGGATTGGGAAATTGGGAAGGTCACAGATCTGCACAACCCTCCCCCATCAGAAGGCCCCACTCCATCCCTTCTGTTATTTTCTCAATAAAGGCATCAAATAAAGCCCAGCGTGGTGGCTCATGCCTGTAATCCTAGCTACTCAGGAGGCTGAGACCTGAGGATTACAGTTCAAAGCCAACCCGGGCACTAAAGACCGTGAGGCTCTTATCTCCCATTAACCACTAGAAAACCGAAAGTGGTGCTGTGGCTCAAGGGATAGGGCGATAACCTTGATCAGAAGGGAGACAGTACCCAGGCCCAGAGGTAGGGTGGTAGACTTGAGCTGAGAGCTCAGGAACAGTGTCCAGGCCCAGAGTCCAAGCCCCATGACTGGAGGGAGAAAGAAGGAAGAGAGAGAGAGAGAGAGAGAGAGAGAGAGAGAGAGAGAGAGAGAGAGAGAGAGAGAGAGAGAGAGAGAGAGAGAGAGAGAGAGAGAGAGAGAGAGGGAGAGAGAGAGAGGGAGAAAGAAAGAAAGAAAAGGAAGGAGCACCAGATAAGAGTTCAAATTTCAGTCAGGCACCAGTGGTTCACCCAGGTAACCCTAGCTACTCAGGAGGCTGAGTTCTGAGGATGGCCAATTTGAAGCTAGCCCGAGCAGAAAAGTCCATGGCATTCTTTATCTCTAATTAACCGGCAAAAAGCCAGATGTGGCTCAAGTGGCAGAGTGCCAGCCTTGTGGAAAAAAGTTAAGCAAGAGTGCAAAACACTGAGTTCAAGTCTCAGTACTGGGATGTACACACACACACACACACACACACACACACACACAATTGGAATTTCATGCACATTAGGAAAAATGGAGGAGAAAGGAAGGAATCAAGCTGGACTTGATCTTCCATAGAAAAGGACTGTTTATTGAAGAACAGCGAGGGGCAGCTACCTTCCCATGGGACCAGAGGTTGTGCAAGGAGGTGGAGTTGGAGTTGGGCTTTTGAGGGGTCTGAGCAAGGGAAACAGAGGTGGTTTGGTACAGGGGAGGAGACTGCAGGTGTGGGCAGAGCATAGGGTAAGTATAGTGATCATGGACTCTCTTATCCGAGGTTGAAAGCTTTTGAATGTTCAAACAGCTCTACATCTGTCTTGCCTTGACTGGTTTGACACAGGGCCCAGTTCTCAGCCGTCTGTTCAATCTCTTAACTCTTTCCTTGTCTCACAGCTTGGCCTTAGAGTTCCTTACAGGTTCGGCCCACAATGGCATGTTTACAGCCAGGCTTAGGTCAGATGGCCCCTGACTGTGTCAAGCACATCTATGTATACCTGGGGTTTTGCCTGACGTCCATGTGCACCTCAGATAATAGGGTGGGAATCAATCCTTCAATGTGACTTTTATCTATTGTTTGAATGTTTTACAGTGGTATGGATTATTTAAAAAAATAAAAATAACCAAGTAATTTAAAAACAAATTAGATTTTATCTACGTAATAATAACAGCCACCATTTAGTAAGCACTTACTATATGTCAACTATTATGTTAAATACAAATGTTATCTCATTTAATTCTGTCAACAAACCAGTGAGGCAGGTATTATTATATCTGTTTTTTCAGAGGAGGAAAGTAAAGCTCAGAGAGGATAAATGATTTGTTCCAGGTCATCAGTCTTAGAGTGATAAAGCCTAGATTCTCACTCAGGTATTTTTGCTTTGTTTCATGCATGGGTGTTGATTTTTGAGACAAGGTTTTACTGTGTAGCCCAGAGTGGCCTCAAATTCTCCATTCTCCTACCTGTTTCCTGATATCATAAGTGAATATCACTGTATCCATGCTATTTTACACTCAAGTTGCTGAGTGTGGACAATGGAAAACTAAAAAGGCTTTTTATTCTAGCTTTAAAATGGAAAAGATAGCTGGGCACTGGTGGCTCATGCCTTAATTCTAGCTACTCGGGAAGCTGAGATCTGAGGGTCAAGGTTGAAATCATGCTGGATAGGAAAGTCTGTAAGATTCTTGCTTCCAATCAACCACTAAAAAGCTAGAGGGGAAGCTGAGGCAGCATCAACCTTCAGCAAAACAGCCAAATGAAAGGCCCTGAGTTTAAGCCCCAGTACTGACACCAAGATAGAAAAGACAACAGACTTCATGTGCCCTTAGTGCAAAGTAGTGGCTAAAAAGGCAATTATGACCTCAAATCGCATTCACTGAAGGTCCCACAACAAAGAAGGTATTAGCCTAATTGGTCATGTACGGCCACACCAGAAGACAAAGCCTGGTGTCCCCATTAAGCCCCGCATTTGAAACCATGCATCCCAGGTTGGGGAAGGAGGCTTTGAGGTAGAGTTTTTTGGTGGAACTGTAGCAGGCGCCAGCAGCTTGGAAAACAGATTTGGGTGCAGAATGATGTAGATGTTCAGGACTTTAAAGGTCTGTGAAGCAAAGGAGACTCAGCTAATGCTCTATTGTGGCTTGAAAGGACAAAATGAACACAGAGAATGACTATTAGGTCATCGTTTTTTAGGTTTCCTGTGCACACATTCCTGCCCCAGCTGGCCGTGATTCTCAGATCTCAGCCTCCTAAGTAGCTAGGATTACAAGTGCGCATTTCCAGCCTCAGAATTTCTGATCGGGCAGAGGATGAGTTGCCTGGTCCTGGTTCATCCTTACAGGACCCATCTTCTTTGGCTATTCTGCCTCCCTCCCATCTATTTCTGCAGACCCACGTCTGCTCCTCCTGCTTCCAGCTTCTCCCTTGAAACTCCTGGGCCCAGCTCCGGGTGGGCTTGGCATACCCAGCAGCAGCCTCCCACCCTTCGGTCCCCCCGCCCCATCCCACTTACCCAGCACTCGGAGCCGTAGCTGTGCTTGGAAGCTGCCGGAAGGGAAGGTGCTGACTCGACACTGGTACTCGCCCTCGTCTGCCTGCACAGCGTTGCGCAGAAGCACGGAGCCATCCAGAGGGTCCCGAGGGGGCGGTGGTTGCTCCACGCGGCCCTTGTAAGCCGAGCTCACGTGAAGTCCATATTCAGAGTTCAGTAGTGCCAGCTCCCGAGTGCCCTCGTTGGCGTCCACCCGAGCCCATGCCACCTGCCCGACTCGCTCCTCCGGGTCTCCGCGGTAGAAGCATGGCAGCTTTGCATCCTGGCCTAGCACCACGGTTACCAAGTCGGAGGTCTCCAGCTCACCTGTGAGAGACCGGCCTGCAGGGGGCAGACAAGAGCAGCCAGGGTGAGGGGCCGAGGCCAGAACAGGGCTGGGGGGGGGGGGCGGGGCGGAGGCAAGGGGTGGGGAGGGAGGGGGGTCACTTTCATATTGGTAATGACAGCCAAGGCAGCCGGAACTCGGGGAGCATTTTATGCTTGCAAAGCGCATTCTGTTCATTACCTCATTAGATCCACAAAACATTCCCAAGAGGTAGGTGTTATTATCACCATTTAACAGATGAGGAAACTGAGACCCAGAGAGAGGAAGTGGCTTGCCTAAGGCCACACAGAGGATTTATGGAAGATCACACCCGCTTCCAGCCTAGGCTTGTGTCCTGAGCAGTTGCAGGTGGGAAGCCATCACAAAACCTGAGACTCAGCCCCTGCCCTCAGGCAGCTCATAGTCCTCAGGGAAGTGGAATTCAGAAACACTTTCACAGGAGGCTCAGCCTACCGAAAGATGAAATCCGAACGCTTTCGAGAAGTATGGCTGGAAACTATCGCAAGGTTCTAGAAAAGGTGCTGGGCACATAGAGTGGGAAGGGTCCACCCCAGGAGGCCCTTTAGAACATTCTTTTCATGACTGGGACCTGAGAAACCTAAATTCCCAGAGGGATGGAGGTATTCCTTGTGGGAGGAGTGGCATGAACTGAGAGGCTCAGAGGCAGGAATGAGCAAGTCACTGAAGACAGAAAGGGTCCAGGTCAGAGGTCCAGAGAGATGAGGGCAGTGTAATGAAGGCTCAGAACATCGAGCCAGAATCAGAGAACCAGAGATGAAAAACTAGTGCTACTCAGGTTGATGAGCATTCAAGGATTCGGGAATCAAATATATCCCATCATATAACCTTATCTGGATCCACTCCCTTTCCTCAAGGGGCCTGAGGACTGTTTAGTTGAAAGAAATAGAAGGGCCCAGAACATGGCCTAGTAGTAGAGTATTTGCTTAGCATGCAGGAAGCCCTGGGTTTGATTCCAGGGTGGGGAAACCAGCTCAAGTGGTAGAATGCTAGCCTTGAGAAAGCCCAAGTGCAGTGTCCAGGTCCTGAGTTCATGCCTCAGGGCTTGAAAAAAATATGAAGAGGAAAAGAAATAGAGACAGTTGTGAAAACATGCAACAATGACTTGTCTTCCATTTTCATCTATTTATGCATTTATTTGACAAAGGATCCCAGCTGGCCTCAAACTTGCAATCCTTTTGCCTCAGCATGCCAAGAACTGGGATTACAGACATTTGCTACCCCATCAGGCTTGCAACGATGGTTTCTGATTGAACATTCAGATGTATTGCTGGCCAGTTGTGGGATGGGGAAGCTAGTGGGGTCCCAAGTCGTGTGGATGGTCTTTATGTTGGGTAGGATTAGGAGCCAGGCACTGGTGGCTCACACCTTGTAATCCTAGGTTGATTTCTGAGAATCTCAGTTCTAAGCCAGCCCAAGCAGACAAATCAGAGAGGCTATTCAATTAAGAAGCAAAAAGCCTGAAGTAGAGGTGTGGTTTAAATGATAGAGCACCAGCCTTAAGTTGGAAAAAGCCAAGGGAGAACCCAAGGCCCCAAATTCACAAATTGACATGCATACATACATGTGTGTGTGTGTGTGTGTGTGTGTGTGTGTGTGAGCAGGCATGCGCGCATGTGCGTGTGCACACACACACGTTCTGGGTAAAGGATCAAAGTAAGCAAACTGAGGAAGTGGAGAGGTTGGTCAGTTCAGGAAACAGAGCGTAATAGAGGACCCAACCTAAGGCAGGGTGTACGTATGTTGAGCAGGAGTGGAAAATATGGCTGGGATAGGTGAGGCCAAATGGCCCCGGGCCTTCCATGCCAGGCAAAGGAGATCTGGTCAAGAGGAAATGGGGAGTCATTGAAGGTTCTTTAGCTAACAAGTAGAGTGAGGCAAGTGGCAACTTGCAGTTTGACCAGAAAGGAGGCAGACTGAGGCCCAGACAGTCACCAAGAAACTGCAGCTGCAGCCCTGGCATGAGGATACTGGGACAGAGAGGAGGACATGGTTCCTGGGAGACATTTGATTGGGATTTTAGTCTCTGAGTGTAGAGAAAGAGAGAGATAATGAATCGGGAAGACTCAAGGATAACTACATTTCTAGGACAGGTCACTTGTGAGGGGGAGGCAAGGTCTGAGGAAACTCAGGGTTGAGAATCATGACTAAAGGTCCAGGGACAAGGTCAGAATGGAAGGGTGCTTTGGGGTCACAAGGGCTTCTTGCTTTGTCTACTCCAGCAACTCCCAATGGGTTATAGTTAGTCCCTGCCTCTGCCCAGCACCTCACACACCCTGTTATTCCTCACCTTTGCTCACACTGTACCCCTGCCTGGAATGCCCTCCTCCCTATGTCTAGTAGCTCCTACTCATCATTGTCTGGAGAACTCCTACTCATGTCTTAATACTCTTTGTAGACATCACTTCCTCCTAGAGTCCTCCCTCCCTGCCCCACCTTAGGCAGCCTTGGGTGTCCCTCTGTTCTCTAATATCCTATTTTTACCTCCCCCATCATAGAACATTAATCCATCGATTGTACTTGCTGTCTTCTTGTCTTCCTTCCCCACTAGAGTGAGCCCCATGAGAGTAAAAACTGGATCACATGTAACCTGTGGAAACGTGATTTCTGATTTCATGCTCAGTGGTGTGTGGTCTCCATTCCTGATGCTTAATGAATGTTTCTTGGCTGAATAATGAAGGAAGGAAGGAAGGAGATGGCAAAAGAAGAAAAAGATAGAATGAGAAGGAAGAAGCTGGTAGGAATGAGAATGGTTGAGCTGGAAAAAGACGGTATTTGTGTGGCAACCTTAGGGTGAAAGAAAGATTGGCTCGCTTTTCGGGTGCACCTCTTAACTAGACAGAGGAAGAAGGGAGGGATGGAAAGAGGTAGGCACATGGCCTTAGTGGAAACTGAAACTTGGAGTGGAGCAGAAGGTTCCACTGAGGCAAAAATAAGAAGGGGTCCTGTGGTCCTGGGGCAAAGAGTAGAAAAAGGGAGGATGCTGCTAGGATCTGGGAGGACCCAGACTGGACAGGACAGACCTGCAGGGCTAGATACCATGGCTCTGACCTGCCTAAGCTGCTGTTGGTCCCACCCAGCCCAGCCTGGGAGTCCAGCTAACCACCTGCACCCTTCCCAGGCACCTCCTTCTGGTACCAAAGGGAGCAGGGTTGCCAGAGAAGAGCTTGAGCTCGAGGCAGTCCAGTAAACCTTCTGCTTCAGATTCTTGTATTCGCTAAGCACTGGTGGCTCACACATGTAATCGTAGCTACTCAAAGCCAGCCTGAGCAGGAAAGGCTGTGAGACTCTTATCTCTAATTAACCACCCAAAAGCTGGAAGTGGAGCTGTGGCTCAAGTGGTAGAGCACTAACCTTGGGCAAAAGAGTTCAGGGGCAGGGGCCGGGAGTTTGGCCTAGTGATTAAAGTGCTTGCCTAGCATGCATGAAGACCCGGGTTCGATTCCTCGGTACCACATACATAGAAAAAAGCCGGAAGTGGTGCTGAGGCTCAAGTGGTAGAGCTCTGGCCTTGAGAAAGTCCAAGGACAGTGCTCAGGCCCTGAGCTCAAGCCCAGGACTGGCAAAAAAAAAAAAAAAGAAGAGTTCAGGGGCAGTGACCAAAGCCTGAGTTCAAGTCTCAGGTCTGGCACCTAAAATAAATAATAAATAATAATAACACCAACTAATATTAGCATCCACATAGGTCACAGGGATCTGAGCCCTGCCCATGGGGACACTCGAGTCCTTCTAAAGACTATTTTTGAGAACATGTCAGATGACTTATCTCCCATCTACATCCATCCTTATTCTTGCCAACAAATAAACTGCATTCTCCTCTCAAAAAGAAAAAGGGGAAAGTGGTGGGGGGGACAGAAATACTTTTCAGGACACAACAGGAATTGGAGGAACTGGGTATCCAGCATATGTAAGCTCCAATCTGCCAGGTCTCTACCCATAAATCCTAGATCCCCACTTCCAAACTTTGTAGAACAACACCAATAAAAGAGGACAATCTCTCTTGGATCGCTCCCACAGCCCCCCATTGTCCTAAACCCACTATCCAAAAAGAGCATCTTTGGATGAGGCCAACTCCTCCCTCAATTGTCTGCAGTCATCCCCTAAGCTGCAACAATAAGAAAAGAGAAACTTGGGGTCTGGTGTGCTTGTCCTGGACTACGCGGACCCAGGAGGCCTGGCTCCTGGGCCAGGGCAGGCCAGGACTGCCTCCTCCTCTCCCCCACCCAGGGCCTGCCTGGCGTCAGCATGATGATGTCACCAGACTAAAGGAGACACACCGCCTGCCTGGTGAGGTCACCCTGCGGGCATGTGGTAGCCAGGCCAGGCCAAGCCCACGGACCCTTCTGCTGCAAATTGTTTGCTGAGGCTGGTGGACTCTAACTAGCTGGGCACTCCTCCCCCTGACTCGCCTAACTCTCCTCCCGGGAGCACCAGGACGCTGGTCAGGAGCCTTGGTGACTCAGAAGCTGCCACACAGCAGCAGGCCTAGCCACAGCCGCCACCACCTTGCGCAAGGGAAAGAACAGGCCCAACTGGCCAGACGGGATCCCTGCCCTCAGCCTCCCCCACCCCTTGCCAGGCCCCTTCAGGCCTCTTTGGGGCCCTTCCCTTTGTGTACCCCGCCCGCTCCCCAGACAGGCCCTCCATTCCTGACTTGGGCTGGCTGGTTGTACCCCACCCTATACCTGCGTCCCCATTTTACTTTCTGTGTAGGGCCTGGCCTCTGGTCTCAAGAGAAACTGAGGCTGGCTCCTGCAGACACCCAACCAGTCAGTGTTCAGGGAACAGGGAGGAGATCTTTTCTTTATGAGGTCCCTTTACTCATGAGATCCTCTGCTGGCTCCTAGAGGGGTTCAGATAAGGGTCCTAGAGGAAAGTCTGTGAGGAGAAAGGAGCGAAGATGAATCTTTTGTGTCTTCATGTGTAGGTGTGCTTGCATGGAGACCTGGCCAGTCTTTCTAGTTCCACATGCATGTAACATTGTCTCCTTGCATGAACTTGGGGTGTCCTATCTTCAGGGGTATATATGTACTTACTTTTCTATGCCCAAAAGGAAGACCAGTGTGTTGTTTTGTGTGAAAATGTGTGCATGCACCATTACATATATGTTTCACACTCTGTGTGCAAGGTGTGCATTCCTGTCCTGCAGAACTCCGAACGCATAGTAACTATGTTGATGTTTATCTTGGCTTCGGGCATGCGTGTCTCAGCTGCTCTTGGTCAGTGGCATATGGCTGTGAGTCTTTGCTTGTGTCTAGAGCATTGCTCGTGCATCCTTCCTCTCCTCACCCCAACACTTGAGGGCAGATCATCTCAGGCTCGACATGGAGGTACCCAGAGATGAGGTCACTGCCCCTCCAGGTGATGGGAAATTGCCACCAAGCCTCCTCCACAGAACAAAACAAAAATTCCCTCTCTTGGGCTCCTCGGATTTCTACAAAGGGAATCCCTTCCCACCCACCCCACCAACCACACCCCAGGGCCCCCCAGCACCTCTGGCCCCCCAAGGAGGCCTCTCCCTGGGAATCTGTCAGGACTCTGTTGCTTGACACCACCAGAAAAACCAGCTCCAGCTCCAGGCCTGGGGTAAGGGCTGTCTGGTATTGGTAGGGGGTGGGGGGGGGGGAGAGGGAGCAGCAGTCTGCCTGAGCCCAAGGGGAGGGGTCCAAATATGTAGGGTCTCATTCTCCTTTATTAACTCTTAACTCCCCTTGTCCATGGCACCAGAGAGGGCTAGAATATATAGGTAGTTTGGTGTAGGAAAAAAAAAAAAAAAACAAACCTGAGACAGAGGACTAAGCACCTCATCCAGGACAGGTGTCATTAACAACCCAGCCACCCTTTTGGTCCCACTTGCCCCCACAACCTTGACCTTTGACTTTGAAAACCAGAAGACATTTCATTTGCCTTCATCCATCTTCCTTCTTATCCCACATTGTCCTAAGCCCCCTAGCTTAGTGAGAGCTTCCCAACCCTGGGCAAAGCGCCCACCTGCAGATTAGTGTCTGAGGAGGGGGGGGCACACCAATTAGAGAGCGGGGTTGGGGGGGAGAACAATGCAGGAGGACAGGCCTTGAAGCATCCAGCTTTGGCCCAGACACAGCTCTTAGCACAGATAAGCCCCCTAAGCTCCCCCCCGGAGCCAGTCTGAGCCCCGCTGAGTCACCATAACAGCCACACTGTGGGTGGGAGACCCAGAATTCAGCCTCTCTCAAACAACTGAGATACTTTCACCTCTTATTTTGTCTCCCCCTTCACCACTCTGACCAGCTCTGCCCCACCCCAAATCACAGCTTCAACCCAAGCTCTCAGGACATAGGATTTTTAAGTGGAAGTTGGTTGGGGCAGCCAAAAAACCATGGGAAAAGCTCTTGAGGTCTTGGCTTCTGTTTCAGAAGAGAGTGATCCCACTCCCCCCAACACATACACACACCTCACTTTAAGAAGCTAGTAGGTGAGTCTTTTCTGGCACTTACTCCCCTCTCCCCGTGCTCCTTTTTCTTATGCTTGTACGGAGGCTTGAACTCAGGACCTGGGTGCCGTCCTTTGGCTTTTTCTTGTTCAAAGCTAGTGCTCTACCACTTGAGCCACTCATAGACTTTCTTGTTTAGGCCAGCTTTGAAGCACGATCCTCAGATCTCTGCCACCTGAGTAACTAGGATGTCTGGGAAAAGCCACAGTGTTCAGCTCCTCTTCTGCCTTGACTCAATTTTTCACTTCATTTCCATCCCCTCTCTCTGCCTACACTTTGTGGTCAATTCAAGGGCATATTTTAGAGACCTGAAGATTCCCTGGCTAGGATCTCGAAGATGGGACTGTGCATGCCAAATTCTTCAACAGCTATCTCTGTGGCTAAGGATTCTTTCAGCTCCCCGGAACACTGGGATGAAATCAGGGTCACTGAGGCCAAGGGCTTCCCTGGGGTTCTAGTTCTCACCACTTGGGCAGGGTAGCAAACTTCTCTTTCTGGCTTCTCTGGATTTGGGTTGGTCCTACAGGAAAGGGCCTGCCCCACTCTGCAATCAGGAGTGGAAAAGCAAGGATGGGGCCCTTCCCCTTTTAGGAAACCAACCTCAGAAAGATAACTGATGGTAACTCTCTGAAGACAGAGTTCAGAATTCAAAGAACAGATCTGGGGTTCTACAGGGTCCTCTGGATCCATACAAAAAGCCAGAGAGTGAGATCCTATTGGAGAGCATTTTGCAGATTTGGGTCTCTCAGCCCCAAGGCAGAAGATGGGGGAGGGAAAAGGGATGGGACCTCACCCGGAAACTCATCCCATTAAGGAGAGACAAAGAGCTGTGGTGTTAGAGGCACCTCCCAAGACTGGGCTTCTCTCCCTGTCAGGGGTGGGGCAGGGCCCTGGAGCTCAGATGTCTAAGGATCCAGAAATCGGTTGGGGGCTGCAGGAGATCTGTGAGAATTTGCATTTGGGCCTGGGAGGCAGTAACCTGGAGAAGAGGATTTTCAACTGTTCTAAAACTCAGCCCCATAGGCTGGACAATCAAAAAGTTATAGTATTTCAGAACCAGAAAATCTGAAGAGACTACCTAGTGGTAGTTCTTGGTCTACTGAAGTTGACTTTCTTAGTAGCTCAAAGCCACCTAACAAATTAATAACAGAAATGGGATCAGAACCCAAGACTCTTAACTTCGTGATCTAAGAATTGTTCAGATACATGAACTATTCCAGCCTCTTAGGACCATTAATGGAATGCCTTACACATAAAGGAGACAGAATAGAAGTGCAACCATTATGCTTGGGCTGGGAACCTGGGGTTTTAGTCCAATGGATCCCTGAGAGCAGCCCTCAGCTCTAAGCAGACTACAGCAATAACAGCAGCTGTGAAGTAGTGTCTTACAAAATAACAGCTTCCTGAGCAATTCTGGACCTACACTTTCTCCCAAAGCTCCTCTCTATCAGGCACTGAGTGAAGTCAGGGGTAATTTCCCTAAGTAGAAGGGGGACTCCTTTCTCCTTCATTGTACCTCCCCTGGAAAAAAGCCTCCCACGATGGAGAAGGGAAGCAGGGATCAGCTCTCACTCCCCATTGCACTGCCAGCACCTAGTATTCTAGTTGTACCCAGGTGTGCATTCAATTACTCTATTCTTTAATGAATGAGGAGTCTGGCAACTAAGACAACTAATCCTGGTTATGCTGCTCACATGGAATAATCTTGCAGAGCTCAGCTGCCTATCTATTTCTCTCAGTTTTCCCATCTGGAAAATAAAGGAGTTGGAGTGATGACTTCTTTGATCCCTTCCAAGTTCTGAGACAGCATGACTCCATTCTTCAGGTGTGGGTAGATCCTACAGGAAAGTGCCTGCTGGGTTCCCTGGCCTAACAGACAGGCCCCACCCTCTTAGCCTAGGCAAGGAAGAAGGACTGTCTGGAAGAATGGGAATTAGGAGACAGAAGGGTGGTGAAATGACAAAGATGGGAGTTCCGTATTCTGAGACTAGAAGTTAGGCTGATGACAGTTCCATTACAGAATGAGAGTAGCACCCAGGCCTCCAGTCCAGGACTTTTGCTTCCTTTGAGAATGAAAGCTAGGGGCTGCCAGACAACTGGCTTGCTGAGACTGAAGATCTGACTCTTCTGTTCAGATAGGCCCTCCATCTTTGCAAAGAGAAAGATTCCTCAGTGACCGGAAACAGCCTGTAACATGCCATCATAGTCTCATCGTACACATACATGCATTATCTTCCTCACCCCGAAGATTACAGATCCCTATCATTTATATCTGCTCACTATATACATTAGTCAGGCAGGAAGTAAAGTGTACCCCAAAGCATCTACCTAGAAAAACAGGGGATAGAAGAGGAACAAAGAAAGATCATGCCCAGTCTATCAATAACCCTTCCCTAAGCCCCCAGCCATTTAAATAACCCCTATTGCTACTCTGATATCTAATTGTGTGTGTGTGTGTGTGTGTGTGTGTGTGTGTGTGTGTGTGTGCGCGCGCGCGCGCCCAGGGAAAGACAGAGGCCAGAGGAATATGAGTTCTCAGCTTTCCTGTAATCCCCTAACTGGCACTCCAGTCCTGATGCCCTTGAATATCTTGAAGAGAAGAGAAAGAGAAAGACATACCCACCCACTCCCAAGACTCAGCCTTCCTGCAGCTGATGGCAGCTGAGGCGGCTCAGCCCTGAGTCAGCCTCAGGCCTCGGGAGCAAGTCTAGAGCCCAGAGAGAAAAGCCAAGGAGTCTCCAGTGGCCCTGGGGGAGAGCAAGATCCTTCAGTTCCATCTCTCTGCCCACTGGGTCACTATATCTATTCCCGGGTAGTTAGCCCAGGCCTCACAAGGCTGTGGCCACGATAGTTAGGGACCCCAACATGAGTAACCTGCCTGGAGGCTGAGATAGAAGCTGACAGAGAGGAGCTACACTGAATCTTCTGGTAGATAGAGAGGGAGAAAGGGACTGACTTCTCTGTCCAGAGCTCAAGGAAGTACATGTTTGTGTGTGTGTGTGTGTGCATGCATGCATGTTTGTCTGTGGTGTCTGTGATGGGTTGGGCTCAGAAGCAAGTGTCCTGAGAGTTCAGGCAAATCCTACCTGTGAAGGAAGTCAGGAACAGCAGCAGCAGCCAGGCTTCAGGCCCCCACATCTCGGCTCCCAGGGACAGGGGCATTGGTTGAAAGGCAGACCTGCCAGTGGTTCTGAAGTTCCACCAGTTCTCCCTGGGAGCCGCCTCTAGAGCTGGATCAGGCACTGACCCAGAAGGCAAGAAGCCTTGGAGCCCTGGGCACTGACACCTGCTATCCTGCTTGGGCCTCCACTAGGGGACCTGGCCCCTCTCTATCCACCCGGCAGTGGCTACCCCCAAGAAGCCGTGATCGGGAGCGCGGAGCTCCCCCAGAGCTGCTTCCCACGCCGTGGCCAACAACGAAGGCAGAAACCTGGGAACCTGCTTAGCAGGTCAGAACAGGTGCGTCTCTGGGGGCTGGGCCTGGCACGCAGAGGAGTCTCCGCAGCCACCGCCCCCACGGCCTGGGCTAGCTAATGGGCGCCAGGGAGGGAGGGAAGGAGGGAAGGACCTGGGTGGGGGCATGAGATCCCATCCTCAGCTCTGAGCTTTACCTGTTCTTTACCTGCAAAATGTGTGTGTAGAAGGGACTGTAAAGGGACAGGGGTGGATTGGGGAGGACCAGAGTATCTTAAAATGGGAGGCACCAGACCTGGCCAGGATCAACAGGGGCAAGGCTCTTATGGGTGGAAAGAAACCCAAGCATCTCACACTCCAATCAGGCGTGATGTCTCCTAAGAGATCTGACAAATTCCAGCTTCGTAAAGGGGCTCAGCTTTTGAACCCTGGAATCAGAAAAGGCCAGGGCCAAAGAAGAACTTGCCCTGATAGCCCATGTACTTCTTTCTTCAGATGAGAAAACAAGCCCAAAGAGCAGAAGGGCCTTGTCAGGAAACACACAACACAGGCACTTCTGTTCCTGAGGCAGGGTTCTACTTCAAAGACCCCTGAGCAAGAACTTAAAGAAAATCCTCTTGGCCTTATCCATATATAGATTAGCAAAAGAACTCTCCAGAGAATAAGGCCTATAGATTCCTGGCTTCCCTCTCATATCTCCATCTCTTCAAACCTTATTATCTGGCTAGGAGTCCCAAAAGAATATTAACACAATCAGAGTGGAAGGGTTTTTTGTTTTTTTTTTTTGGTCTTTTTTTCTCCTCTCATTTTACTCCAGAGTGATGGAGCTGACCACACATCTGAGCTTGGCAAGGACAATCTATATTTCAAATACTGTGACCCTGAACTCCTTTGAGTATATTTCTATTTGTCCAACCACGTTTCCATTTTGGATAATACAAAATCTCATTGGCTTACCTGGGATAGCCAAAGGAAGGGGATATGGCCTGAACTTACCAAAATCTTTGTAAACGGGGAGGAGCAAGGTCTCTGGTCCAGTGGGACTTAAACAAACAACAAACACACAAAACTAATAGACAAAAACAAAACAAAACAAAAAACAGATAACTGCTGGGTGTGGTGTCTCAAGCCCGTAATCCCAGCTACTTGGAAGGTAGAGATCAGGGGATAGCAGATCAAGGCCAGCTCAAGGAGCAAAGTTTCTCAACCAGTGGTACAGCGGCATGCTCCTATTATCCTGGCTATAGGAGAAGCACAGTAGTTGGGCATAGTTACCACATCTGTCATCCTTAGTGACATGGAGAAACATAAATAGGAAGACCACAGCCTGGGCTAGGAAGAAAGTCAGATCCTACATTGAAATAACCAACGTGGAAGTGGAGGCATGGATCAAGTGGTAGAACACCAGCCTTGAGTGAAAAAGCCAAGCATGGGGGCCAGGAGTTTGGCCTAATGGTAGAGTGCTTGCCTAGCATGCATGAAGACCTGGGTTCAATTCCTTGGTACCACATACATAGAAAAGCCAGAAGTGGTGCTGTGGCTCAAATGGTAGAGTGGCTAACTAAGCCTTGAAGAATCCCAAGGACAGTGCCCAGGCCCTAAGTTCGAGACCCAGGACTGCAAAAGAAAAGGGAAAAAATGCCAAGCATGAGGGTGAGACCTTGAGTTCAATTCCCAGTACCTCTCAAAAAAAAAGAAAGAAAGAAAGAAAGAAAGAAAGAAAGAAAGAAAGAAAGAAAGAAAGGGAAGGGGAAGAGAGAGAACAGGGGAAGAAAAGAGAAAAGAAAGAAGAGAAAACAGGTAAATCTAAAGACAGATGTGGGGGGAAAAAAAAAACTAAGTAAGGGAACAAAACCAGGGCCTTGAGTATGCAAGCCATCTAACACTGAGCCATATCCTCAGCCCCTTACCTGTCAAATCTTATTCATCTTTCTAAAGCAACGTCAAATGCCACATCTCCCATGAAGTCTTCTCAGCTCCTCCCACCCAAAGTTAATCTTTCTCTCTTCTATTCTTCCTCAGCCCTTGCTAGTCCCTTTATTATAGCTTATGTACTCATAATTTGTGCTCATCTTATCTGCTTAATTAAATTGTGAGCTTTAATTCAAGAAACATTGATTGAGGACTTCTGTAGGCCAAGGATTCAGTAAATGTGTTAAATTGAGGGACAGAGCAAGAACTCCTTGGAAGTGGGGTTTTGTTTTATATCCTGTCTCAATCATCCCTGTTAGGACAATTCACAGCACATAATGGGAACTGAAGGCATTTTTGTTGAAAGCATGAATTTCTGAATAAGTGAGTAATAGAGAAAGTGGTAAGACTGAGTCAGAAGGTGGAAATCCTGATTGATTATGTTTCTGTCCTGCCTCTAGACTATGACCTCCATCTCTGGCACTAAATTCCAACTCTCAGCAGTGCTCAGGTGATGACCTCTTCTTAATTTTTTTTTTTGCCAGTCCTGGGCTTGAGCTCAGGGCCTAAGCACTGACCTTGGACTTTCTCAAGGCTAGGGCTCTACCACTTGAGCCTCAGCACCACTTCCCACTTTTTTCTATGTATGTGGTAACGAAGAATTGAACTCGGGTCTTTGTACATGCTGGGCAAGCACTCTACTACTATGCTAAACTCCCCAGTGATGACCTCTTCTTGAAGGGCTATTTCCTGAAAACCAGGGGCATATTCAAGAACCAGGCTACATGCCAAAACTGCCAAGTTTCTCTCCACCCCCACCTTTGGCAAACCCCTTCCCCTCTTCGATTCAGATCCCCACCTGTGCCAGAGGAACAGCCCCACCCCGATGCTGCTTTGAGATCCAGTGGGACAGGGGTGGAGTAGGGCCAGGGGGGAAAGGAGGGGGAGCATCCTGTATTATAATTATAATTATCACACCTTGGATCATATCACCTGCTTTCAGAGGAGCTCCTTTCCTTCCCACGGATTCAACCCTCCAGGTACAGGAAACCACAGGAGAAACTGAGGCACAGGGGTGAGAAAGCAATTAGATCACAAGTTGAGTATCCAGCTGCTTTGGCCTTTCTATTTATAATGTATTCCTTCAAAATTCTATTGATCAGGGTGGTTCATCCCAAATCTAGGAATATGAAACACTAAAGGCAGGTAGAACTCCCCAGAGGTAATAGCCATACATACCCATGTGAACAACACAGGTTGCCTTGAAATGGGGGCTAAAGCCACCATTCAGAGTGAACACTCAAACCTTTGAATGAGCTAGAGATCTCTCTACCTCAAACAAATTAGTTTTCTTTTTTCTTTTGTCAGTTGTAGGGCTTGAACTCAGGGTCTGGGCACTGTCCCTGAGACTTTTTGTGCTCAAGGCTAGTGCTCTACCACTTGAGCTACAATACAACTTCTGCTTTGGTTCATTGGAGAAAAGAGTCTCATGGGGACTTTTCTGCTTAGCCTAGCTTTGAACCGTGATCCTCAGATCTCAGCCTCCTGAGTAGCTAGGATTACAGACATGAGCCACTGGCACCTGGCTATATTTAACAAGTTTCTATTCCTAAATCCTCTGTCTCCTCATTCCCTCAATCCTATATGCCTCACAGGGTATTCCTGGGGACCAGGCCTTGTCTATCTTATTCTGGGAGAAAGCCTAGGGAAGACAAATTCCAGATCAGGGTCTGGAAGAAGATTGGTTGAGAACTTTTCCAGAGCAGTGTCTGGTATCTGGGGTTCAGTTCTTTCTTCTACATTGAATTCCAATTCCCTTCATGCCTCACTACCTACCCTCCTCCCACCCACATTCTGGGCCCTGAGAATGGCAACAATTCAAGCCACGGTGGCATCTTTAGCATGTATATGTTTCTGTCTGGCATCACTGTTTGCATGCCTACATGTGTGCATTCATTCAGCAGATATTTTGTGAGTACCACATTGTTTCAGGCTCAAGAGAAGTGACAGAGCTATAGGACACGTGGTACCCGCCCCGAAGTAGCCTTCAACCAGCAGTCAGACAAAGAACTGTAACACACCATATCTCACCCTCCTATACTTGCATGTGACTCTCCATGTACACACTATGGCTATGCATGGGGCTGCCTATGTGTGCATAACTGCAAATGCTCATTATTTGAATGTGTTGAAGCATCCACTTCAACCCATCTCTGTCCCCATAACAGGAAGCACACCTAAGTCAAACCGGTTGGAGTAGGTTGTGCAGGAATTTTTGTTTGTGTCAATGGGACTTGAGGTGAGTCAGGGAGGGCAAGAATGGGTGGAGTGGTATGGGGGAGAAGAGTGAGAGTGAGGGTCAGATCGAGTGAGCAGGAGAGGATGGGAGTGGGTCAAGGTGGAAAGGGCTTGAAGGGTGGGGTGTCATTAGAAGGATGGGTTAGAGGCAAGAGTAAATGAGAGAGCTCCTGAGTGAGTAATATCTTCTTTGAAGAAAGGTCTTAGGTCAGAGAATAGTCACCTGATGGCTAAGAGACCCTTGTGCTTTGGGAGAGAGAAGGATGAATATAAATCAGAATGCAACTAGATAAGAGCCTGGGTGTGGATGAAATGTTTGTGATCCATTTCTGTTCAGCATGTCTCTCAATGTGATAAGCTGTGTCTGACCTGCTCATATTCTTGGTTCTTGCAGAAAGGTGTTGGGGAGATGACTGATAAGGTTTTGATTCTATCCCCAGGACTGACACCATAGCAGATAGGTTCAGATTCCTCATTACTTCTCCCTAAGATGTTCCCACCCATTGAGATGTCATACAGAAAAAAGGACTCCAGCAGATTCCCCCCTTTCAATATTATGTTTTTATTTGTTTGTTTTTGCTCATCCTGGGCCTTGAGCTCAGGGCTTGAGTTCTATCCTTGAGCCTTTTTATGCTCAGAGCTAGCGTTCTACTACTTGAGCCATAGCGCCACTTCCAGCTTTTTCTGAGTAGTTTATTGGAGATAAGAATCTCACAGACTTTCCCGCCTCAATTGGCTTCAATCCTCAGATCTCGGCCTCCTGAGTAGCTAGGATTACAGGCGTGAGCCACCAACCCCTGCTGAATAACATCTCTTCTGCTCCCCTCCACTGGAATTTCATTGTGCCAGTATTGAGATGGTCGAATCTTGTTTCTGTTCTGCCAGTCCTGCAAGCCCATTGGTTCTCCAGTACCCAGCCCCATCCTTTAATGACAGCCACATTTCCTGGTTGCCTAACAGCATCCCTTCCAGCTCAAGGGGCTGGGTTTGCTCATTCCTCGAGGGTTCTAAAGCTAGAGTGAGCCATCCAGAAGAAGGGGCTGCACATAAGGCATGCTTGTATTATTTCTCAATAGCCCAGTTATACACAGAGCCCCTCCTCCTTGTTCTCACCAGGTTTCTATAAACACACTACCACAAAATCAGGGACCAAAACAAGAGTTAAGAGAGAAAAGCCTTTATTATATTTCCCTGTGTCTCAGAGGGCTGGCACTGTAGAACGCTCTTGGTATAATAGGTCCTGGCTGGTACTAGATGAGAGTAAATGCTCTCATGGAAATCTGAATTCTTTAAGTGACGACATCTGCAGCAAAAGATGCAGCAGCGAGAAGAGAGCAGGAGCAAGGTAAAGGGGATCCTAGGAATTTGGTGAGGTAATGGATTCTAGCAAGGACCTCAGGCTACGCTTGCCTCCATTCTCCCTGTCTCTCCCTGTCTGCACACCCAAGCACAGGAAGAGGAACCACAGGGATTCTCAGGAACCAAAGAGCTCAGGGACCGGAGAGGTCAGTCTGGCCTGCATTCCTGCTTCACCTTGAAGATTTCTCCTCTAGTTCCAAGAGTGGTATAAAAGAAGGGAAACCAAGCTGGGAATGTGACTTAGTGGTAGAGTGCTTGGCTCGAATGCATGAAGCCCTGGGTTCCATTCCTCAGTAGCATATAAACAGTAAAAGCTGGAAGTGGCTCAAGTGGTAGAATGCTAGCCCTGAGCAAAAGAAGCTCAGGGACAGTGACTAGACCCCGACTTCAAGCACCAGAATTAGGCCCCCACACCAAAAGAAAGGAAGCTAGGTACCAGTGATTCACACCTGTAATCCTAGCTATTCAAGAAACGGAGACGTGAGGCTTGCAGTTGAAAGCCAGCTAGGACAGAAAAATATGTAAGACACTTATCTCCAATTGACCAGCAAAATATTGTAAATAGAGGTAATGGCTCAAGTGGTAGAGCACCAGTCTTGAGGGGAAAAAATAGCTAAGGAAGACAAACTAGGTGCTGGTGGTTCATGCCTGTAATACTAGCTACTCAGGAGGCTGAAATTTAAGGATCATGGTTTGAAGCTAGCCCAGCAAGGAAGTCCATCACTACTAAACTACCAAAAAGCTGGAAGTGAAGCTGTGGCTCAAGTGGCAGAGCACTAGTCTTGAACAAAAAAAGCTTAGGGACAGTATGCAGGCCCTGAGTTCAAGCCCCGGTACCAGCACACACAAAAAACAAACCCAAGCCAGGTGTGGTGGCTCATACCTGTAATCCAAACTACTCAGGAGGTTGAGATCTGAGGATCATGGTTCAAAACCAGCCCTGGCACTAAAGACTGTGAGACTCTTATCTTCAATAAATCATTAGAAAACCGGAAGTGGCATTGTGGCTCAAGTGGTAGGGCTGTAGCCTTAAGCTAAAGAGCTCAGGGACAATGCCCAGGCCCAGGGAAAGGGCATTAGCCTTGTGCTCAAGCACCCAGGCCCAGAGTTCAAGCCCCAAAGCAGGGGAAAGAAAAACCAAAACAGTGCAAAAGTCCATTGCCAATAATAATTAGCAAGGTCAGACACACATAAATTATAAGGAAAGAATAAAAGAACAAAGACTGGATCAACCCTTTCTATTTTCTTTTCTTTCTTTTTTTGTCTGTCATAGGGTTTGAATCATGGGCTTTAATCAACCTGGCTTGGATTAACCCAGCTTGGATCAATCCTTTCTTGCCAACTGCTTCCTTCCCTGGGTTCAGACCTCCATCCACTGAGGTCTCCTGAGGGAAACTTCTCTCTGAAACTTGCTCAAGTCCTCATTAATAATCAAGGCTTATGATTTTACCCAGGAATCCCACACTGCTACTGTAGTTCTAAGATGCACCCAAAGAGAAATGTGAGCATTCTTGGAAAGAACCAAAATGGGAAAATCAACAAGGAAAAAGGGACAATAACCAAGAGAGAGAAACACAAATTAAAAACAGCGAGAAACAGATGGAAACTTAAGGGACAGAAAAATACATGGAAGGGGCCAGGAGTTTGACCCAGTGTTAGAGAGCTTGCCTAGCATGCACAAAGACCCAGGTTCGATTCCTTGGTACCACATACATAGAAAAAGCTGAAGTAGTGCTGTTGCTCAAGTGGTAGAGCTCTAGCCTTGAGAAAGTCCAAGAACAGTGCTCACGCCTGAGCTCAAGCCCAGGACTGGCAAAAAAAAAAAAAAAAGAGAAAGAAAGAAAAAAAGAAAGAAAGAAAGAGAGAAAAAGAAAAGTAAAAGAAAGAAAGAAAAAAGAAAAGTACATGGCAACAAACAAAAACTAGCCAGCTATAGAAACTCACATCTGTAGTCCTAGCTCCTCCTCAGGCTGAGGAGGAAGAATTACAAATTTGAAGGCAACCTGGGCTCTATGAAGCAAGTTCCATGCTGGCTAAAGCAAAGCAAATTTGAGGCTAGCCTGAATAACTTAGACCTTGTTTCAAACTATAATTAAAAACACCAAAAAACAAATAGTGATATGTTCAAGTGGTAGAGTATCCAACTTTTCCAAAATATGGGCTTGGGACATACTAATCAGGGGAGGTATGTGTTCTATGTACCCCCCACATACACACACCCAGTCTGGGGTTAGCACAGCAATACAGAGACACCTCTTGCTTCCAGAAGAAACTGGAGGAGGTACAGAACTGGAGGGAGCATGTGAGATTCAGGTTCCATGTCTAGATGAGCTGTCTACTGTAAAGGACTCCGTGACAGAGTAAAAACTGGAAGGAAAAGGAATATAAAGCTGGGAGAAAAGCTAAAAAGGCCCAGGAGTGGGCAGTTCCTATTTCCCCCTCTCTCTCACCTCTCTCCCTCCTCCTCCTTCCCCCCCTCCTTCGTCAGTCATGGGGCTTGAACTCTGGGCTTGGGCACTGTCTCTGAGCTCTTCAGCTTAAGGCTACCACCCTACCCTTGAGCCACAGCACCACTTCCAGTTTTCTAGTGGTTATTTGGAGCTAAGAGTCTCACGGACTTTAGTGTCCAGGCTGGCTTTGAACTGCAATCCTTAGATCTCAGACCCCTGAGTAGCTAGGATTACACAGGCGTGAGCCACTGTGCCTGGCTCTATTTCTCTTGAGTAGAAAATAGGATGCTGGCTGAACAACCAGAGACAGGTAAAAGCAAGAGTCTAAAATGAATACTCAACCAATAACTTTTAATCAAAATGACCCCACCACCCAAGCAGTTCCTTGCCTATTCTTAAAAGTATGTCATAGCTGAGCATAGTTGTTGGGAGATAAGCTGTGAAACTTTAGGGAAAATAATGGCTTTCAGATTTTAGTCAAGGCAATTAGAAGTTAGTTATGTTTTGTTTGCTTGTTCACTTAAAGGATTTCTTTTCAAACTATGATCTTGGAAAACTGAGGATCTTTACTATAAGAGATAGGGAAAACTAATTTGGTGTGATTCAGCTGTTGCTGAATTTCAGCTCTAAGATTCAAGTAAGGAACAGGTTCTGGTAACCATTCAATTACCATATTGCGGTAACAGTTGTGCCTCTTTTTTTTTTCATCTTTCTTTCTTTCTTTTTTAGTTGCAGGGTTTAAACTTGGGGCCTGGGTGCTATCCCTCTTTGTGCTCCAAACTAGCACTCCATTACTTGAGCCACAGCACCACTTCCAGCTTTTTCCTGGGGCCACAGATGCCCGGCTCAATTGTGCCTTCTTGCCCATACCCTCTCCATTCTGTTTTCTCTGAAGACCCAGTTGATATGAGGGAAAACGCTCTGCTTTGCTGTTAGTCCATTTCTATTGAAATCCTGGCCACTCTCTATGACCTCAGTTTCTCAGATCGAATAAGGAGCAAGTCCAAGTGTAAAAACCAGAGGCAAAAGGAGCAGTCATGCTTCCCACTTACAGCTCAGCCCTGGGGCACACAGATCCTGTTTCTGCCCCACCCCAGCTGGGCTAGCAGTAGAAATGTGTCTGCATTTCCTCCTGCAGCTGAAACTAATCAATGTGGATCTAGGCCTCTTCATCTTGGAGGGACAGAGAAGAAGTTCGGGGTCCTAGCTTGGATAAAACAGAAGGACAGCAATCTATTTTTCTCACTCTAACCCCACTTCACTTCATCTAGCGTCTAAAGCTGAGCAGCTTCTGCTCTGGACTTTATCAGAAGAGACTCCCTACATCCTTAAGCCTAAATTACAGGTGTCATAGTGTCTCTGTTTCTTTGTGTTATAGGAGCTTAATGAGATAGGATGATTTTTTTTTCTTTTTTGCCAGTCCTGGGGCTTGAACTCAGGGCCTGAGCGCTGTCCTTGGGCTTTCTCAAGGCTAGAGCTCTACCACTTGAGCCACAGCACCACTTCTGGCTTTTTCTGTGTATGTAGTACCGAGGAATCAAACCCGGGTCTTCGTGCTACCACTAGGCCAAACTTCCAGCCCCTGATTTTTTTTTTTTTTAATAAATTTACTCTTTCTGGGTATCCTTCAATTCGACCAAGAGAAAGCACGTGTGTGCGTGCAAGCACACTGTATGTGTAGGCTGAGATCACACCCTGAAAAACTGGATTATACTACCCTCTAGTGACTGGAGCGAAAAGTGCTCTCCCAATCGGAACCTTTAAAACCTGTGCTACCAAAAGGACATCTAAGTCGGGGGGCGGGGGCGGTGGGGGGGGGGAGTGAATTAAACGACAGCACTTTTGGGGAACGAAAACGCTACGGAAGTCCAGAGTGAAAAAGGTCGTTGAGACTACAGGCAAGGCTCTTGACTCCCAGGCCTCTGCATGGTCCACTTCCACTTCCTCATCCTGGCTTGTCTCCGCTTCCTACCTCTTCCCAGGGGAAGTCCATCCAAGCTAGAAACCCTGTTGCCAAACGGACACGTTCCCTCTAGCTTAAAGCAACGCCTTCACCTCCGTGGTCAAGAATGCACATCAGCTCGCAAGCTAGGAACTGGCTTCGCTCCGATTTTCTTGGGTTAACAATGTTTCCAGATTTTTATTGATTGCACACATCCCCCGTTGCTTGGGTGTGGACAATATGCTGGTGTGCAATTCTGGATAGCCAATCAGGTCTCCTGTCTCCGCGGCAACCCGTGCTTTGCGACCTTCCGTTTGCAGCGGGTCGTGCTGCAGCTTCTGCATTGGTTGCTGGGCAACGGCTAGAGGAAGTGATGGTGGGGTGGAACTGGGAGGCTCTTCTGGAGGGGGAGGTTTCCAGGGAAGCCCGCAGAAGGCAAGGTAGCGGGCCCGGCGTTTCAGGGCGCGCCTCGGGACGCAAACCCTGCCGCCCTACCCCTGCCCGGGCCCATGGCAATGGCGGTGCCTTCGGGTCGAGTGGGGGTTGCGGGCTGGGCCTGGAGGCCAGTGGCACGGGACGAGCTTCTGGCTCGGGCCTTCCATTCATGCACCGAACTGCAGGGACGGTTCTATCTGGTAGGGGGTCTCCTAGCAGGAGGGGCGAGGGAGCCCAGCAGTGATACTGTGATCTTCGATCCGACTGGGGGCCGCACCATGCGCTTGGAAGCCCCAGGCGCCCCCTTACGCAGTCACCACGACGCGGCACCCGTGGGCGGGCGTTGGCTTTGCGTGGTGGGCGGCTGGGACGGGTCCCGCCGCTTGGCCACAGTGGCTGCACTGGACACAGAGCGTGGAGAATGGGAGGCCTGGACAGCTACCTCTGGTAGCTCCCCCCCGGCTGGTCTCAGCAGCCACACCTGCACTCGCGTCTCAGATGGAGAAGTGCGGGTGGCAGGCCGGGAGGGTGGCGTCCGAACTCAGCGACGCTATGGAAGTATCTACACGTTAAAGCTGAATCCTGGCGCCCGCACCTATTGGTATGGCACCCCCTTGCCAAAACCTCTCACCCTCCTTTCATCTACACTTTGGAAAAACCAAAAGCTAAAAACGTTTTCGGGCAGTTGATCTACATCCTTTAGCATCCTTCTTCCCAGAATCCACCATGGTCTAAGATTACCCAACCGGGGATCTTCCCCATAGCCTGCTTTTTATCCTCACAAGGGATGTGGGAGAAAGGCGCGTTTCTAACACTCAGGCCTGAATTTCTACATATCCACAGCTACAAGGAAGAAGGCCATACAGTTTCTCGCTCAGGTCACTGCGCTGCCCTGCTTCAAACTCCTGGGCCTCACCCAGGACATCAGCTCTTGCTCTTTGGGGGTTGCAACTCAGCTGAACCAGAAATAGCTGGGCAATGGAATCATGGGAAGATTAAGGTAGTAACTATTCCTAACTTGAGCGGGTGCTAAAATCCTGATACCTAAGTACCTTCATGCAATCCTTTCTTTTTCCAAGGAGGAATCAGCAGCTGCCCCTCATCTGACGGAACAGCTTGCAAAGCTTGTGAGCAGTGGGCAGGGATCCAGGCAAGGCCCTCAGGGATTGCGGCATCATTCATGCTCTGTGGTTGGGCCTTTTGCTGTGCTGTTTGGTGGAGAAAGTCTAACCAAAGCCAGAGACAACATCTGCAATGACCTCTACATCTATGATACCCGTGAGAGCTAGAAAAATGGTTGAAGGGGTGGGGGGAGTGGGGAGATAGGAGAACCTAAAGGCTACAGAATAGTGATGGTAAGGGAAGAAGGATTGGATGATTGGACAGTAGCTAGAGGAATGCACAGAACATTAAGCATCTGAAGAAGCCTACAAATCAAATTTTTTAAATGGGCATTTGGGGGCTGGGAGCATGGCCTAGTGGTAGAGTGTCTGCCCAACACGCATGAAGCCCTGGGTTCGATTCCTCTGTACCACATACACAGAAAAGGCTGGAAGTGGTTCTGTGGCTCAAGTGGTAGAGCTCTAGCTTTGAGAAAGCCCAAGGACAGTGCTCAGACCAAATTCAAGCCCCACGACTGTTGAAAAAAGAAAAAAGGGCATTTGGTCATGCGAGTCTCTTGTCCACTTCAATAACGTGCCCACCCCTATCCAACAGGCAAGTCTCCTTCTCTGTGGTTCCACTTTCCCTGTGCAGACCGTGGACTGAAACGGATGGGCCATCGAACCTGCCTTTGGAATGATCGGCTTTACCTGGTCGGGGGTTTTGGTGAGGATGGCAGGACAGCTAGCCCACAGGTTTGCATCCTAGACCTCTTTATCTAAAGAACAGTGTCCAGTCATACCACCAAGCTCTGCTTTGTTGCAATCCTGTAAAGCATTATCAGAGCTATCAACCTCACTTCAAATGCTTATTAAATATCAATCTAAGTGTTAACATTTATCTGAATCTTTTTGGGGGGAGCATAGAACATAAGTAGACATCTTTATTTGCAAGGGAAAGGACATAGTATAATTTTTTTTTCTGATATTGTGAGCTATTAACCTGATGGAAAGAAAACCCACAAATTATGTTCTTCCTTTTAAAAAAATTTCCACCCCAAAGTAAGAGAAAGTTCCAGGCTACAGCTAAGCATTCTGATCAAAACATTTAATTAACAAAAAAATATTACAATAGTAGAGAAAATAATAATAACAATAAAGAGAAGTAGGAGTCAGGGTAAAAATAAATGCAGAGGACTTGGTTCCTAGGAGACCAATACTCCAGCTGAGCTGGCCTTAGCCCCAGACCCTTCTGAGTTTTCCTTGGATGCTGGCTTCTCATCTTCCCCCATAAGACGAATGTTGTGCTTTTCCCGGAATTCATTTAGTTCTTTTCCCTTTGCCTGAAGTTGCTGTGACAATGTCTCAATGATCTTCTGTATCTAGAGAGCAAGAAACAGAGATTAAATAATGATGTATAGTCTCCCTCCCTGCCCCCAGAATACATTAGGGCTAGGGGATGTGAAGAGAGATGCCATTTCTAACCTTGAGAGAAATAATAGTAGAGCCCAGACACTAATTGGATTCCTTTTTGAGAACACTGGTTTATAAACTTTAAAACATTCAAGAATCATGGGTGCTGCTTTTTTTTTTGGGGGGGGGGGGTCAGTCATGGGACCTGAACTCTGAGCCACAGCACTACTTCCTGTACTGCGTATTTTTTATTTTTTGCCAGATCTGGACTTGAGCTCAGGGCGTGAGCACTGTCCTTGGACTTTCTCAAGACTAGAGCTCTACCACTTGAGCCTCAACACCATTTCCGGCTTTTTTCTATATATGTGGAACCAAGGAATAGAACAACAGTCTTCATGCATGCTAGGCAAGCACTCTACCACTAGGCCAAACTCCCTGCCTGAGTACTGCTTATTTTTAAAACCTCATTTCCAAGGCTGATTCAGTGGATTCAGGAGAACCCAGAAAGTTACACTGGTGGCTCTTGCCTGTATCCCTAGCTACTCAGGAGACTGAGTTTTGATGATCACAGTTCAAAGACAGCCTAGGTGGTAAAGTCTTTGAGACTCTTACCTCCTATTAGCTATAAAAAAATAAAAAATAAAAAGGGGGGGGAGCCAAGAGTTTAGCCTAGTGGCAGAGTGCTTGCCTAATATGCACGAAGACCCTGGTTCAATTCCTCAGTACCACATACATAGAAAAAAGCTGGGAGTGGTGCTGAGGCTCAAATGGTAGAGCTCTAGCCTTGAGAAAAGTCCAAGGATAGTGCTCAGGCCCAAGCTCAAGCCCAGAACTTGCAAAAAAGAAAAAAGTGATGGTAAAATAAAAATGGTTGCTTTCATCTTAAAAAACAAAAAAACGACAAGAGGTAGGGTTGTGGTCAAGTGGCAAAGTGCTAACCTTGACCACAAAAACTCAGGGACCAAGTTCAAGCCCTTAGGACTAGGGGAAAACAAACAAAATGAGTTCTCTACAGTCTATATTTTCACTTTCAAAAAAATTTACTGTCTGCTTAAAATAAAAATAATATAAAGCTAATACTTAAGCTGAGCATATAGCTTAGGGGGACAGTGCATAGCAGAGCATGTTTTAAGATCCCAAGTTTGATCTCCAGGTAACTTATTATGTATACTTGGTGGTAGTACTAAGGGTTTGAACTCTGGTCTCATCCTTGTTAAATAGGCACTCCACAACTTAAGCCAATCCACTAGCATCTTTTTGCATTGGTTATTTTCAAAGTAGGGTCTTGCTTTATGATTGAGATGGCCTGGACTGAGATTCTATTTGTGTCTCCTTTATCACTAGGATGGCAGGTGTATGCCACTGCTTATCCTCCTTACAACTTAGGATGATGGCATGTATCACTAGGTCCCAACCATTGGCTGGAGTCTTAAAAGCTTCATTTTCTTTTTTTTTTAATTTGCCCAGCCTGGCCTCAAACCACAGTCCCTCATTCTTTACCTCTCAAGCCTCACCATGACCATCTGGTTCCTCAGGTTAGAGCGTGCGTGCGTGCGTGCGTGTGTGTGTTCCACTGTTGCATTACCCTGGTTCCTCATGTTAGAGCGTGGGGGGGGGGGGTTGCGCGCGCTCCAGTGTGTGTGTGTGTGTGTGTGTGTGTGTGTGTGTGTGTGTGTGTGTGTGCTCTACTATTACATTACCCTGTCTGGTTATTTTGGAGATGGAGTCACACAAACTTTTCTACAGAGTAGCTGGGATTACAGACATGAGTGAGCCTTGATGTCTGACTACTTCAGGTAGTTTTGATGTAGGTATCAATGGTACTGTGAGAAAGATTTTTCTAACCCCCACCAAATCAACCACATTAAAAGTCATAGAAGGGCATATACTCAACAAATCCTTGTCCAAGGAGTTGGATTTGGCATACTGTAAAGGGCTTAGATTAACAGACTATTTATATTGTCTTTGAAATGGGTTTCTATACAGATTTTCTTCAGTCATAATCCTTAAATCCCTGTCCACCACTTCTTCCTTATACTTTGTTGCCCGAAGCTTTTAATCAGGGAATCTGCTCACCTGTTCCTTGTTATTCTCCAAGGCAGGGAGCACCTCTTTGACAGTTCGTTCTACCAGCACACCTCCAACCATACGGAAGCACTTTCGAGTTTCATCGACTTCCTTCAGTGTATCGATCACTAGGCTGAGGCAGAAGGACAAGGCAGGACCTCGGAATTCAGTTTCACTCCACTGTAACCCTCCCTCACAAAATGGCCCACGTAATTCTCTTTTTTTTTAAAATCAGTTATGGGGCTTGAACTCAGCCTGGGTGTTGTCCCAGAGCTCTTCAGCTCAAGGCTACCACCCTACCCCTTGAGCCACAGCCCCACTTCTCGTTTTCTAGTGATTAACTGGAGATAAGAGTCTCACATTCTTTAGTGCTGGGCTGGCTTTAAACCAAGATCCTCAGATCTCAGCCTACTGAGTAGCTAGGATTACAGGAGTGAGCCACCCTGCCCGGCTTTTCCCCCACCCAAACCCGGAACTTGAACTCAGAGCCTGAGCACTGTCCTTGGGCTTTCTCAAGACTAGAGCTCCACCACTTGAGCCACAGTACCGCTTCTAGCTTTTTCTATGTATGTGGTACTGAGGAATCAAAACTGGGTCTTCATGCATGTTAGGCCAAACTCCCAGCCTGACCCACCCAATTCTTCTATTGTTTGTTTTTCTCACCTATGCTCATTCAACTCCATCTCCAGTTCAGCTGCTTTCGAAGCCAGGCCCCGTTGCTCCTGCCGAAGGCGATTGAAGCCAGCAATTACCTAAGAAAATATGACAGATGAGAAAGTGGAAATAAACACAGTAATGACAACACATGGGGTGGCAGGTTTTACAAAGATACATTAGTGAATGAATACCTACCTTGGAAAAGGAGATAAGTCATACTATCCTATTTTGGTCTATATGGAAGTATACTCTGTGGTAGGCAAATGCTGAATACCTACTATATGTAAGATATTTGCTAGGCAATAGAGGTATACAACAGAATAGATTTGGCCTCCGGCTTCTAGTAACTTATATTTTTGATAAAGAAGGGCTGGGAATGTAGCTCAATGGTAAAGCACTTCTGTGGCATGGAGAACGCCACAGTTTAAATCCTTAGCACCACAAACCAACCAACCAACCAACCAACCAACCGAGGGTGGAGTACCTACAGAGAAGCCTTAAACTTCTAGACTTTCAAGTAAAAGAGATGTAAGAAAGAGCTTTATGTCAGGCACAGTGGCTCATGCCTATAATCAATCCTAGCTACTCAGGAGGCTGAGATTTGAGGATGGTGGCTCAAAGCCAGCCCAGGCACTAAAGTTCATGAAACTCATCTCTCTAATTAACCACAAGAAATCCAGAAGTGGAACTGTGGCTCAAGAGTAGGGCAGTAGCCTTGAGCTGAAGAGCTCAGGGACAGTGCCCAGGCTGAGAGTCCAAGCCTCATGATGGGGGTGGGGGGGAAGAGGCTTTATAGTAATGAGTAGCTCCGAGTGCTGGGGCATAGCTCAGTAGTAGAGAGCAGGTTTAGTATTTTAGAAGTAATGAGTTCAATCAACATAACAGTAATCCTTAAAGGCCATATAGATGAGGCTCAATGAAAGGCCCTCCAAGATATAGAAACAAGAGCCATATAAGATGTGACTGTTGTTCTTAATGTACTGTTATTTCTCATCTCTTTTTGTTGTCCCTTGGTTATCTCATATTGTTACAGTGTCTTACCTTGTTATCTAATATATTGTATATATGTTTATTTGTTTATTTGAAATAGGATAGGGAAGGGGAGAAAACAAGATGGGGGGAGAGGGTGGAGAAGGGAAATGAGGACAAAAACATGAGAAGGGGTAATGCACCTTCTATCTGGTGAATATAATGTAACCCTTCTATTAATTACAATAAAAAATAAAGAGTAATCATCATATTATTACAGTATTTTACCTTGTTATCTGATGTATTGTATATATGTTTATTTGGTTATTTGAAATAGGATAGGGAAGGGGAGAAAACAAGATGAGGGGAGATGGGGACAAAGAAGGGAAATGGGGACAAAAACATGAGAAGGGGTAATGCACCTTCTATCTGGTGAATATAATGTAACCCTTCTATTAATTACAATAAAAAATATATGAAAAAAAAAAAGAGCCTAACTCAGTTGAGTCTAGTATTCCATCACTGGGGAACTACAACTCCTTACCTATAGGGGGGAAAAGGGGGGTTGGGAAAAGAGGCCCATAGGTTAAGCATGCACTCTTCCACTAAGAGTCACAGCCAAAGTCTTGTTAACAATATAATAACAGCTTAATAAGATTAAATTAAAAATGTCAATAACAAGCCAGGCATCAGTGGCTCTGTAATCCTATATACTCAGGAGGCTAAGATCTGAGGATAGTGGTTCAAAGCTAACCCAGGCACTAAAGTCCGTGAGACTCTTAATTCCAATTAATGGCCAGAAAACCAGAAGTGGCACTGTGGCTCAAGTGATAAAGTGCTAGTCTTGTGCTAAAGAGCTCAGGGACAATGCTCAGGCCCATAGTTCAAGCCCTACAACCAAGAAAAAAAAATCAATAACATCTTAATAACAACTCTTGTTTTATGTTTGTTTGGTTTTTGATGGTGCCAGTCCTGGGGCTTGAAATTAGGGCGTGGGCAACTTTTTTTGCTCAAGGCTGGTGCTCAACTACTTAAGCCACAGCTTCACTTCTGGCTTTTTGTGGTTAATTTGAGGTAAGAATCTCACAGACTTTTCTGCCCAAGCTGGCTTTGAAACAGGATCCTCAGATCTGTCTCTTGAGTAGCTAGAATTACAGGCGTGAGCCCACTGGTGCCTGGCTCCAGACCTTTTTTTTTTTTTAAAAAAATAGAGACTCATTTATTGCTCTACTTGGATCTCTGTCTTTTTTATGCTTCTCAAGTAGTTGAAATGACAGGTGCATACCACTATGCTCATCCTTTTTATTGGTTAAGATGAGGTATTAAGAATTTTTTGCTGGGCAGGGAGTTTGGCCTAGTGGTAGTGTGCTTACCTAGCATGCACGAAGACCCTTCGATTCCTCCATACCACATACATAGAAAAAAAAGCTGGAAGTGGTGCAGTGGCTCTAGTGATACAGCACTAACCTTAAGAAAGCCCAAGGACAGTGCTCAGGCCCTGAGTTCAAGCTCCAGGACTGGCCAAAAAAAAAAAAAAAAATTTATGCTCAGAGACAGCTCCAAGGCCAAGTTCAAGCTCCAGGACTGGGGAGGAAAAAGAGGCTGATAGATCACCTACCTACCAAGTTCAAGGCCCTGAGTTCAAATCCCACTACAACCAAAAACATACTGGTTAGGTATACAGTGAAAACATGTCAAAAAATGAAGCCAAGCAACCATTTGCTAATAAGTTAGCACAGGTACTAGGTGCTACTCATACAAGAGAAAAATGGCTCTGCAGACATTTCAGCTTTTTTAGAGGCTGCCCATTCCCATCACAGGTTCAGAGTGCTAAGTAATAACAAAAGGACTACCACATGGCTGGGAGTTTAGCCTAGTGGTTAAAGTGCTTGCCTCGCATGCATAAAGACCCGGGTTCGATTCCTCGGTACCACATACATAGAAAAAAAAGCCGGAAGTAGTGCTGAGGCTCAAGTGGTAGAGCTCTAGCCTTGAGAAAGTCCAAGAACAGTGCTCAGGCCCTGAGCTCAAGCCCAGGACTGGCAAAAAAAAAAGGACCACCACATGCCTGATCCCTGAATCCCACAAGCTCTACCTATGGCTCAAGTAGCTTCATATATGGCTGCACTGCAGTTCCAGAGGGCACAAGCACTAAGTCTTGGAAGTGACCATTATCTTGTGAGAAGGCATGTCTGCCTCTACCTAAATTCAAAGGATGTAATGTTTCTTTTTTCTTTTGCCAGTACTGGGCTTGAGCTCAGGGCCTGAGCACTGTTCTTGGACTTTCTCAAGGCTAGAGCTCTACCACTTAAGCCTCAGCACCACTTCCGGCTTTTTTCTATGTATGTGGTACTGAGGAATCGAACCGGGGTCTTCATGAATGCTAGGCAAGCACTTTAACCACCCGGCCAAACTCCCGGTTCCAAGGATGTAATGTTTCTGTCCAGGCAGAAACTTGCTGTAGAGGTAGACCAGCCACTGGGAATGTCTACTGAAGCATCCACCATGATCCCTGAATAATAAAGCAGCATAGTGTGCAATATCTGCCTGGTGAAAGTTGCAGGCACCAGTATACAGTCTAACTCAAAAACACCAAGCACAGTCAGATTCCACTGAAGCCAAAGAGGTGGGACTGCCCAATGTTTTAATTAATTAAAATTTTTCTGCCAGTCTTGGACTTGAACTCAGGTCCCTGAGCTCAAGGCTAGCAGTCTTATCACTTGAGCCACAGTGCCACTTCTTGCTTTTTCCATTTATTTGGAAGCACTAAGTCATATTTCCAGCCCCTGCCCAATGTTCTGGAGGTCCAATCTCCATTCTAGTGTTTCCAAAAGATACACATGGGAATAAAAATCATAGAATCTTATAATGTCTGCCCTCTTGGATTTCAGACTTCCTTAAGGCCCACTATTCCTTCCTTCTGGCCCTTTGGAGCAAGAATGCCCATCCTACAACTGCCTTTGAATTTTACTGGAAGTGGACAGGTTGTTTTCATTTTACAGGCTCAAATATGAGACTAGACTTTTGAATTCATGTTAGAACAAGACTTTTATTCTAACTGCATTTTGTTTCATAAGGACATGAATTTTAGGAGGGCTAAAAACAGTTTGTTCCCTCTAAAACTCATGTTGAACTTTATGTGTGCCAGTAACCAGGGCTTGAACTCTTTCTTGTTCACAGCTAATTGAAAATAGAATCTTACAGACTTTTCTTCCTAGGCTAGCTTTGAACCTCTCTCCTACAAGTGTGACTCTTCTGAGTAGGATTACAGGCGTGAGTCACTAGCATCTGGCTTCATTTTGAACTCTGACTGCTACTGTGGCAGGACTTTTAAAATCTGACTGGGTAACACACTGGTAATCAATGAGGATGAGACAAGAAGATGATGACTTTGAGGGCTGCCTGGGCTATACTTTCAGAACTAGAGGGGGGATGAAGTGGTGAGACTACTAACCATGATTGAAAAAGCTGAGGCAGAGTTTGAGGCTCTGAGTTCAAGTGCCAGTATCAGCACACACACAAACGTGGGGAGGATGAGGACTAGGTCATAGTATCATTCTTTGTTTTTGTCAGTCCTGGGACTTGAAGGATGAGGACTAGGTCATAGTATCATTCTTTGTTTTTGTCAGTCCTGGGACTTGAACTCGGGACCTGAGCACTGTCCTTGGGCTTTCTCAAAGCTAGAGTTCTACCACTTGAGCCACAGCATCACTTCTGGCTTTTTCTATGTATGTAATACCAAGGAATTAAATCTAGGTCTTCATGCATGCTAGGTAAGCACTCTACCACTAGGCCAAACTCCCAGCCCCCATTTAGGAATGGATTTTCCTAAGAATGGGAATTTTAGACTGTTCTTTGAGCATTCTTCCTTCTGCAAGCGCCTGCTTGCCTTCTTACCTTCTGCCATATTATGATACCATTGCTAGATGCTGCACAGAACTCCCAACCTTCAGAACCTGAGCCAAATGCCTTTCCCTTACAAATTACCTAGTCTCTTTTGTTTTACAGCAATAGAAAATGGACATCATGGACCAGGAGTTTGGCCTAGTGGTAGGTGCTTGCCTAGCTTGCAGGAACCCAGGTTTGATTATTCAGTACCACATACAAAGAAAAAGCTGGAAGTTGTGCTGTGGTTCAAGTGGTAGAGCACTAGCCTTGAGAAAGCTCAAGGACAGCGCCCAGATCCTAAGTTCAAGCCCCAGTATTGGCAAAAGAAAAAGAAAAAAGAAAACGGACATCATAATCATCACACACACACACACACAGAGCATAGATGGGAGGGGGAACTTTCAAAGAGATATATTTGAAAAGAGTAAGAAGGATAGTAGGATTATGGTTAGTTTATTTCCTACATTGTATTATCTCCTGTGTTTTCTACATTTCTTTTGCTTTTTCTTTTTTTCACCTGTCCTGGGGCTTGAACTCAAGAGCTTGGGCTCTGTCCCTGAGCTTCTTTTGCTCAAGGCTAGCACTCTACCACTTGAGCCACAGTGCCACTTTTGGTTTTTCCTGTATATGTGGTACTGAGAAATTGAGCCCAGGACTTCCTGCATGCTAGGTAAGCACTCTACCACCAGGCTACATTCCCAGCCATTTCTACATTTCTTACAATAAAATGTATTTTTTATAACAGGAAAACATGATATAACCTATATCCTGTTGTGACTCCCATATTGCTTACATTAAAAAGCCCCAAGGAGGTTGTTTGGAGGTTGGAGCTCCCGGCTGGGAATTCAGTGGCAGAGTAGTCCTGTCACATAAACGAATTTACTATTCAGATAAATAGTAGATGACGAGGAATTCGAATACTGGCATGCCATGTTACCCAAGGACACAGCCAAACTTGTCCCTAAAACCCATTTGATGTCTGAATCTGAATGGAGGAATCTTGGCATTCAGCAGAGTCAAGAATGGGTTCATTATATGAACCATGAACCAGAACCTCACATCTTGCTGTTCTGGAGACCATCACCCAGCAAGCCAAAGAAATGAAGCTGGAGAACCGTTCTCAACCTCAAGCTTTACATAGCTGTCCTTCCTAATATCTTTCTCATAGCATGGTTCTGTTGCTTTCTTATTTCTCATTTTGATATTTAAAGAATGTTTGATACACTGTTTGAATGTGCTGAAAACTGCTTTGCTTCTTGAGTAGAGCCACCACCACAGCCTTGCCAGGAATACTTTGTGGGCTGCAAGCTCAGCTATGTTTCAAGACTTGATTAAAGAGGAAGTTTTTACAATAAAAAAAAAAAAAAAAAAAAAGCCCCAAAGGAAGCGGGGAACAGTGGCTCAGGCCTGTAACCCTAGCTAGTCAGGAGGCTGAGATCTGAGGATCTTAGTTCAAAGCCAGCCCAGGCAGTAAAAAGTTCAGTAAAAAGTCCAAGGGACTCTTATCTCCAATTAATCACCAGAAAAATGGAAGTGGCACTGTGGCTCTATGGTAGAGTGGTAGACTTGAGCTGAAGAGCTTAGGGGCAGTGCCCAGGCCCAGAGTTCAAGTCCCATGACAGACAGACAGACAGACACACACACACACAAAGCCCTAAGGGACTGGGATTGTAACTTAGTGGTAGATTGCTTGCCTTGTATACAACAGACCCTGATTTCAATTCCTCAGTGCCACATAAACCAAAAAATTCATTAAATAAATCAATTAATTTAAAAAAATAAAAGCCCCAAATTATTTGCCACTCAAAGACTTCTATAACCACACTTAACTTGTTTTAAGAACCACATTTTTTTAAAGTGTGGTAAGCCAAGCTCTGAGACAAACGACATGTTTTCTCTCATATGAGGAAGTCAGATCTGATATATAGTGGAATGTGGTAAATTATACAGGACTCTAGACATTCACATACAGTGAGACCAAAGGAGGATTACTCTCAGGAGAGGAACACAAAGGCACAATGCCTATGCGCATTTGATCATATTAAATAATATTTATTGAAATGAAGGTTTTTTTCTTACTGTTTTTGCCTTGTTTGTTCATTTATCTGTTTTGGGAAAGGTAAGGAGGGCACAGAAATAGTGACAAAGGATAAACAAATGCAGCAGTAGTACTCACTAGACAGTATGTTGAAAATGAACATGGGAGGGAAGGAGTGACACTGTCCAAAAAGAAATGTCATTACTTGATTCATGCAGCTGTAACCACTTTTGTCACCCTAATAGTAATGATAATGATGATAGGTCCTGAAAAAGAAAAATACTACATCTAACTTAAAACTTACAGTCACCAAACTTCAGGTCAATCTCTGCTTTCTCCCAGCTCTTCCTCTTCTTTTTCTTGTGTGTGTGCCAATACTGTGACTTGAACTCAGGGAGTTCAAGAGCTTCAGCATTTTCACTTAAGGCTGGTATATCGAGCCAAATCTCCACTTCTGGTTTTTTGCTAGTTAACTGAAGAGTCTCGTGGCCTTTCTTACTCAGGCTGGCTTCAAACTATGATCAGATCTGAGCCTTCTGAGTAGCTAAGATTACAGGTGAGAATCACCCACGCCCAGCCCACACTATGCTCTCTGATGGCAGAATTTCAGAATTCTTTAAGCATATACCTTTGCATGTATTAAATGCTCAACAAAAAAACTGATAAATATGCCTATGATTAAAATAACTGTTGTCCAGCCCGGCGAGATGGCTCACGCCTGTAATCCTAGCTACTTGGGAGGCCGAGATCTGAGGATCAAGGTTCAAAGCCAGCCCGGGCACAAAAGGACCTGAGACTCCTATCTCCAATTAACCTCTAGAAAATGAGAAATGGGGCTTGGCTCAAGGGTAGGATGGTAGCCTTGAGCTGAGGAGCTCAGGGACAAGGCCCAGTCTGAGTTCAAGCCCCATGACCCACAAAAAACAAAACAACAACAAAAAAAAAACCCGTTGTCCGACATTTTTTCCCTCGGTGGCATAGCTGAAACCCAAGGTTTCAGGCACCATAGCAATTAATCTACCAAGGACCTACACTAAAGCGATTTTCAGTGCTATTGTGTAAATTTCTCCACACTAACCTCCCCATTAACAACCCACGGTTTTCCAGACTACTAAGGGGCTTTTTCTAGTTCATGGATCAGACGTTTCTCAACATTAGAGAACTGAGGGAAAAGCAAGCTCGGATTAGAAAGGGTGGGGAGGGGGTGGGGGTCTCTCAAGATGAGTTAATGTAGTAATGACTCCTGAATCAAACATTGTGCAGAACACCAGACAACGGTTCGAGCATGTGAGTCACGTGGCTCTGCAGAAGGTCGGCGACCGTCAACGTGGCTTCAGGGTCACGTTAACACATCGCACGCCCGGCTCCCGGAGAGTCGTTATTAGCTGCCATGTCCAACTCGGCCCGGTTTACGGTGCTGAGGAGAGGTAAGATAGACGACGACCACCCATCCGCGGCGGGATTCCAGCCTCCCGGAGCCCTGCCCACACGTGAGGCCCCCCAACACCTCGCGGGACCTGACTCACACCTGCCCCCTCCCCCCCGCCTCAGCCACCGGGCCTCGTCAAGGACCCTCCCCCTCGGAGCGGTCACGCAAATGTGACAATGGAGGAAAGACCAGCCCAAGTCACAAACCCCCTTTCTCGCCTCGATTCCAGACCCAGTAAGGTGCCCACCTTCCCACTATCCACTCCTCACCTGTTCGGCCGACACCGCCCCTTTCCCCACATTGTTCCCGCCGCTCTTGCCGACTCGACCGCTGCTGTCCGCCATCTTCGCCGCCTGCTGGGTTTCCGGCCTGCGCAGAGCCGTCTCGCCTTACGTCACATCCGGTCTTGTAGTGACCGCCCACTCGCCCGGGTGATTCTGGCTCCAGGCTGTTCTGCGCCGCGGCTGGGACCCTGCGAATGCTTTGGGTTGTATCTCCATGTAGGACCTGCGCTCTATCCCTCCGGTCGTGGTGAACTCCACCTGCTGTGCTTTGATTTGTGCAACAGAGATTTCCCCCACCGCAGGGAGAGGCGGGGAAAGAATGGTTGGGGGGCGGAATGGGTTGGGAGGGGGGTGTCGCAGGTTTGGGATCGGGTCCTGAGTCCCCTGTCTATGGTGCTACCTTGGAACAAGGGTGAACCTCAGAGGTTCTGGTGTAAGCCAGAAGATACGCTTCGAGTCAGTACGACTGTGCAAGTGTACTGTCGAGAAGACAGGCGTAGGGAAACGAGGAAAGTTTCCAGAGATGACTTTTGAACTGCGGAAACGTTTGGCAGAGGGAAGGGCTTCGGGTATTCGGAGTCTGAGCTTTGTCCCTTCCCTCTTCTTCAACATTATGATTTCCTCTCCTTAGCCCTTAGTAGTAAAGAGATATTTTTGAAGCCTTAGGGGTGGGAGGACAAAGCCCTGATCCTACCTCAAAATGAAGGGAGAGGCCACAGAATCCTAAAAAATTATTGCTTGAAGAGTTTGGTGTCCTGATTTCTCACCTTCCTCAGGCTGGGCTTTACCACCAGGCCTGCTCACCAACTCCTGCCCCTTCTGTCTCCTGGATTCCGGATACCTCGACTCTCAGTGCTTTGTGCTCAGCCCAGGTAACATTTTGCTTCGTCTTCAGTGCCTGACATATAGGGGATGCTCAGTGTTTGTTAGCAGGATGGTAGGAGACAAAGGCTTTTGCTATCACCGGTTAATCCCAGTAGCTCTGTGTTAGTATACCTGGTAAGAGCCAAAAGAAGTCCAACTTCCTGCCTCCCCATTTGAGGCCCTATCATTAAACTTGGGTTCTCCATGCTAGGAAATCTGAGAATCTTGCCTGCGACATTCACAGGCCCAGAGCCATGGCTATCTCCTCTTCCTCCTGGGAGCTGCCCCTGGTGGCTGTGTGCCAGGTAACATCTACACCAGACAAGCAACAGAACTTTAAAACATGTGCTGAGCTGATTCGAGAAGCTGCCAGATTGGGTGCTTGCCTGGCTTTCCTGCCTGAGGCATTTGACTTCATTGCTCGGGACCCTGCAGAGACACTACATCTTTCAGAACCACTGGATGGGAACCTTTTGAGCCAATATACCCAGCTTGCCAGGTATCAGGAAGTTTGGGGGAAAGGCAAAATCTTTTTTGAACATTGTTAGGGTGCCAGATAAGAGGGTAGAACCTTGTGACAAGTTGCCAGTGTCTCCACCCTTTACCAGGGAATGTGGACTCTGGCTGTCCTTGGGTGGTTTCCATGAGCGTGGCCAAGACTGGGAACAGACAAAGAAAATCTACAATTGTCATGTGCTTCTGAACAGCAAGGGTAAGATGTCTTAAGCCCTGTAGCTTGCCTCTTCCAGGTTCTTCCACCTAAATTCAAGATTCTCCAGGATTGTTACTCTTATCCTCCTTAGCATAAGGTCTTAGTGGCTTTAGTCTTCAGTTTTTTTCACCCTTGGGAGAAAAGCTAATCTGGGCTTCTGGAGTTCTTGCACTCATTTCTCCTCCATCTTCTAGGATCAGTAGTGGCCACTTACAGAAAGACACATCTGTGTGATGTAGAGATTCCAGGACAGGGGCCCATGCGTGAAAGCAACTCTACCATGCCTGGACCTAATCTTGAGTCACCTGTCAGCACACCAGCAGGCAAGGTGGGAACTGGAAGAGGATGGAACTGGGAGAGGAAAAAGAAGGGAATAAGAATATACTAAAATGTATGGAAGATATAAAACCCTAACTGGGATACTGGAGCTAATAGAACTGTGACAATGAAGACAGGGAGGCTAAATAGGCTGTTTTTCATTTCAGATTGGTCTAGCTATCTGTTATGACATGCGGTTCCCTGAACTCTCTCTGGCATTGGCTCAAGCTGGAGCCGAAATACTTACCTATCCTTCAGCCTTTGGATCTGTTACGGGCCCAGCCCATTGGGAGGTAAGAGGATACCTCTTCAAAACCTAAGGGTAGCCAGGCACTGATAGCTCATGCCTATAATTCTAGCTACTTAGGAGGCTGAGATCTGAGGATTGCAGTTCAAAGCAGCCAGAGCAGAAGTCTTTTCTCCAGAAAAACAGAAACATGCAGCTGTGTTTCAGAGTGATAGAGCACTAGCTTTGGATACAAAAGCCCAGGGAGAGCAGCCAAGCCCCATGCCCCCCCCCCCCAAAAAAAAAACTAAAGGATTTATTTTAACCTCATTCTCTTGCCCCATCCAGTTAATTTTTTATTTTATTATTTTTGCCAGTCCTGGGGCTTGAACTCACTCAGGACCTGAGCACTGTACTTGGGCTTTCTCAAGCCTAGAGCTCTACTACTTGAGCCACAGCACCACTTTGGCTTTTTCTATGTGGTACCAAGGAATTGAACCCAGGTATTTGTGCATGCTAGGCAAGCCTACCACTAGGCCAAACTCCCTGCCCCATCTAGTTGATTTTCTTCCCACTAGTGGGAAAATTCACTTCCCAGGTAGTTGCCATTCATGGTTATTATTAATTCAGCAATTTGTTCCCTAAGCCATTACCAAAATGGTCACAGTGAGCAAATCTGAGGTACCGACTTCCTATTGCTTCCCTAGTTGTCGTCCCATATACTTGAGTGACCAAACATCTCATCTTCAGGTGTTACTGCGGGCTCGTGCCATTGAAACCCAGTGCTATGTGGTGGCGGCAGCTCAGTGTGGACGCCATCATGAGTCGAGAGCAAGTTATGGCCACAGCATGGTGGTGGACCCCTGGGGAACAGTGGTGGCTCGCTGTTCCGAGGGGCCAGGCCTCTGTCTTGCCAGAATCAACCTCAACTATCTGCGACAGATACGCCAACACCTCCCTGTATTCCAGCATCGCAGGCCTGACCTCTATGGCAATCTGGGTCACCCACTGTCTTAAGGTTTTGGACTGGAGACCCCACTGTGAGGTGCTGCTGCTATGACTTGTAGGCAGGACCCAAACACAGCTCCCCTCACTCAGAGAACTTCAAGCTGTCTTAGGAGAACACAAATTCAACTTCTTGGGAAGAAAAACTTTGAGCTGAGCTCAGATTTCAGTTTCAGAAAAGTGTAATTTTATAGTCACTGTTTATTTCATGAAAACTGAAGTTATGCTGAGGGCTGAGCAGCACTAGAATTGTAAAAATAATCATAATCATAATGTTTGTGTCTGGACATCTCTTTTGGGAACTGGAAGGGTGGTATTGTACCTGCTGTACTAGCTCCAGTTCTAGGTCTCCTGGCTCACTCAACATGCCTCCCTACCTTAAAAAAAAAAAAAGTGCAACACTCAGTGCATTTCCTAGTCCCATTCTCCCAAGTATGAGAGTGGGAACAGGAATAGAGGAGGGAGAAGGGAAAAAGTAGGAAATGATACTGAATTATTTGACTTTGTCTTATAGTGCCCTTTGCCCATGCCAGAAGCAAGAGGGCTTCAACATACTTGAGCACAGGGTCCACTCCCCTGCCCCTTTGCAGAGGGAGTGCATTATATATTATAGTCAGCAGCTTCTACTCCATCCGCTGTATGGGACCCATCACAGATGGGAGCGATTTCAGCCTGACCTTAATCCTCTGTTACTTCCTTGAAGAGTTTGACAAAGGGAAAAAAGGAAAGAACCATACCAGGCAGCAGTTGCAAGCCATGGAATGGAGGAAAGGCAGAGAGGAGCAGCACCAGAGGCCAGGAGAGAGTGGAAAGGGCCACAGCTTGTTTAAAAAAAAAAAAAAATCTGTAATTTGGAAGAAGGTGGTAATTAATTTTCAAAATACACTTTAGAGTCCCACCTTCCACACAGCTTCCTTACTCACAGCCCTTTGGTTTTTCAGACAAAATTTTAAGAGCCCTCATAAAGCCAGAAGTAATGATTACCCCCTCAATGCACCAAAAACAGTGTTGACTTCAACCCCTTACAAAGGTCGATAGACTTGTTTCTCCCTCTACATTTGTCTTACGGCTCAGTGGTAAGGTGGCTGTAGAGACGCACATCGGGGGAATAAGTGGAAACAGGAAACAAAGGGGAAGCCCAGGCACATGGGTGCAGGGAGGGGTGGGGAATACCACTTCCACTTTCCTTTGTCTTTTCCTTTAAAAAGAAAAAAAAGGCAGGGGTGTGATTGGTTGGAAGGGTAGAGAACAAACCCCAGAACAGTACATAAGCTCCAGAGGTGGGTGTTGGGAACAGTCCCCAGAGAAGTGAGGGGAAAGGTCAGGGCAGTGCTTGAAGCATCAAGTTCCTCAGGAGTTTCTGTCGGCCCAGCTCATAGTCCTCCTCGTCCACATTCACCAGCAGCTTGATGGCTTCATGGCCCACAGCTTGCTTGAGGGAGTCTGTGATGAAGACACCTTTCAGTGCCTCTAGTAATGAGCCATTGATGTAGTCGCGCCAGAATGCGTCGAGGTAGGTGAGCTCAGAGAACTTGATGTCACAGATGATAGAGCCCAGGTCCCGGGACTTGAGGATGGTGTTGGCCTGGTTAAAGCGCTCAAACTGGCGCTCAAGTGGGTCCTGCTTGTTAGAGAAGACATTGCCCTGCAGAGCAGTTTCATGCTGGCAGTATTCAGCTCGAACCCGCAGCCTGATGTCTATTGGAAAGGGAAGATAGGAACAGAAAGGGTTACAGAGAGAAATGAGTTTACAACTCATATTTAAAAAGCTGAAGAATGGCAAAATAGCAGTCTCTACTGTCAGCTTCTTTGTTTCCCAGGTCTAGTCCTGTGCCCATCCCCCTGCCTCTGGCCGCCAGGTCCTGGGCCTTGGACTCTGTCCCTAATCTTGTTTTGCTCAAGGATAGCATTCTATCACTTGAGCTACAGCACCACTTCTGGCATTTTCTGTGATTATTTAGAGACAAAGAGTCTCGTGGACTTTCTTGCCTGTGCTATTTTTGAACCACAACCCTCAGATCTCAGCTTCCTGAGTAGCTAGGATTATAGGCAGGAGCCACTGGCACCCAGCTTAGTTTTGTTTTTAATGCATCTCTGAAATTCTTGGCTGAGATCAGGAGTTTCCCTAAAGTGTGATGTATCCAGGTTAGCACTATTCCCATCACTCACAACCAACACTTTCATAGTAGAGGTACTTTCCTTATTAACAGGCAATGAAGTTATTTACTACTCCATCATCCTATATCAGCATCCCACAAAGAAGGAATCTTCCCAGTAACTGTAAACTACTCAACTTCACTTTGCAACAATAAACAGCACAGACTATCCATATCCCAGCAGTTCTTTTTATTTTCTCTCAGGCCTACACCTCAAATTCTTGAACTTCCTTACCACATGTCTGTTTTTCCTTGGGATCTGGTGTCACTGACTTCCGGCGTTTTCGCTGGCTCCCAAGAGTAGCTCTCCCTCTGGCTGGCCGCTTACTACACATCTGAGGACCCGAAGTCGGACAGCACACCACAGGATAATGGGGAGGCACTAATCAGAAGGCAAAATGGAAGAAAAAAACAGTAGAGTAAAAGCAAAAATTCAAATACTTCTCTTGCAATTCAGACTTAGCTCTAAAAGTAGTATCAATAACATGACCTCAGCCTTGAGATCGGTTCAGTGGGGAACAGTGCTTGCCTGGCATTCGTGAGGACCTGGGTTTGATCCCCAGCACTCAAAAAAACCCCAAAAAACTATGCTAGTCAAGCCCAGTATCACATCTGCAACCCTACCTACTCAGGAGGCTGAGATCTGAGAATCATAATTCACAGACAGCCAGGACAGAAAAGTCTGTGAGACTCATATCTCCAATAAGCCACTCAAAAAAAAAAAAAAAAAAAGTTATGCCAGATGTGCCAGTCTGTAAGTTCATGGCCAGCCTGAGCTATAGCAAAACTATCAGGAGACAAAATGTGTCCTGAAAGGAGAATACAAGGTGAAAACAAAGACCAAACTTAAGTAAAGCACTAACACTTTACCTGATTTTTTTTATGTGGTAAATGCAAGGAAACAACATCCATTCATTTAAGCTGGATAAACGAGAAATGCTTGACTATAAAAACTAGTAATAGTATCTTCTTACCTGTTTTGGAGGGTTGGGGAGACCTTGGTTCTGGATCACTGAGGGTTCTAGGGGTCACATAGCGAATTGATGTCTCCTCCAGATACTTGTCAACAAGATCAGGGCACACTGTAGGGAAAGAGAGTCATTCAAGAAAAAAATACACCCCTTCTCCCAATGGCCTCACAACTTACTCTCCTAAGTACTTCTCAGGCTTAGGGCCTCCTTCCTCTTAGATTCCTATGCTGCTCACTCTCCCAACTGTCTCCTGACTCAAGCCCCCAGTGCCCATGAGCCCTCACCAGCCCGTCTCTTCTTGAGGGTGACATAGGGTAGCAGGTCATGTCGAGTGATGATGCGCAGCAGCTGCAGCACCTGGCGAAAGTTACTCTCGTCACAGCGGCCCTGGCGCTCTAGTGCCAGTAAGAAGTCACGTCCATTTCGGATGAGTCCACGTTCGTGGTCATCAATAACATCAACAAAAAGAAAGGAAAGCACTCGTACATCTCTGTGTGTTAGGTGTGTGCCCACAATGTCAAACATACGGTGCAGGCTATAGAGCCCATGCTCCTGTTCACCATTCTCTTCTGGCCACACCTGGCTTGCCTGTCGCTTTAGGCCCGCCATGCTGGCGGCTCAGGGACAAAATGCCTTCCAGAATCCCTGCTCAGCAGCGACAATCCCCAGGATGCTGTAAGGACAGAATGAGAAGTTGAGGGATACTCAATGACAACAACCAGTCCAATTCCAATATTCCTAACATGATGCCTGACACAATATATTGCTTAGTGCATGCTTGTTAAGTACCTTTATTTTTTTTGTCAGTCCTGGGACTTGAACTCAGGACTAAGACGCTGTCCCTGAAATTTCTGCTCAAAGCCAACACTTTACCTACTTAAGCTAATTCCAACTCCATAGAAGCTCATTGGAGACAGTCTCACAGACTTTGAACCATGATACTTATATCTCTGTCTCCCAAGTATCTAGGATTACAGGGATGGGCCACTGGCACCTGGCAATCTTTTTTTTTTTTGGTCAGTCATGAGACTTGAACTCTGACCCTGGGCATTGCCACTTAGCTCTTAGGCTCAAGGCTACTGCCCTAGCCCTTGAGCCACAGCCCCACTTCCAGTTTTTTGGTGGTTAATTGGAGATGAGTGTTAGACATGAGCCACCAGCACCCAGCTGGCAATACTTTTAAAGTATTTAATTAATGTATTTCATGGCACTCTCCCTTAACTCTTTTCACTTAAGGCTGGTGCTTTGCCACTTGGGCCAGACCTTTACTTGTGGCTTTTTTGGTGGTTGGGCAATAAAGAGTCTTAGAAGCTTTACTGCCCAGGATTGGCTTTGAACTTTACTCTTCAGATCTCAACCTCCTGAGGAGCTAGGACTGGCATAAGCCATTGGGGCCTGGCTTTATTTAACAAAACAAATTCTAGCCAGTAGCCAGTGGCTCACCCTTGTAATCCTAGTTACTAAGGAGGCTGAGATCTGAGGGTTGTGGTTCAAAGCCAGTCCCCTTAAGACTGATCTCCAGGGGCCGGAAGCATGCACAATTGAGCTGGGTTCAATTCCCAGTAACACAAACATAGAAAAAGCCGGAAGTGGTGCTATGGCTCAAGTGGCAGAGCACTAGCCTTGAGCAAAAAATGTCCAAGGGCCAGCTCGGTGGCTCATGCCTGTAGCTACTCAGGAGGCTGAGATCTGAGGATCAAGATTCAAAGCCAGCCCCGGCACAAAAGGACCTGAGATTCTTATCTCCAAATGAACTCTATAAAACTGGGAAGTGGGGCTTGGCTCAAGGGTAGGGTGTTAGCCTTGGAGCTGAAGAGCTCAGGGACAGCGCCCATGCCTAGTTCAAGCACCATGACCCACAAAAAAAAAAAAAAAAAAAAAAAAAAAAAAAAAACTCTGATCTACAATTAACCACTCAGAGAACCTGGCTGGAAGAGAAGCTGTGGCTCAAAATGGTAGAGTACTGGCCTTGAGCAAAAGAAAAAGCAAAATAAGAGCTAAGGACAGAGCCTACGCCAAGTTCATGCCCCACAATAACAACAATGAAACTCTAAAACTCTCCTACTAGGGCCAGGAGTTTGGCCTACTGATAAGAGTGCTTGCCTAGCAGGCACAAAGACCCAGGCTCGATTCCTCAGTACCAGATACACAGAAAAAAAGCCGGAAGTGGTGCTGTGGCTCAAGTGGTAGAGCTCTGCCCTTGAGAAAGCCCAAGGATAGTGCCCAGGCCCTGAGTTCAAGGCTCAGGACTGGCAAAAAAAAAAACAAAAAAACAAACCTCTCTTCAACAAATAATTCTCTAAATCTAGATCATACGGGAGAAATACATTTCCCCTAAATGAAAATGTTGTATGCAATTTCAGGCTACACACTCAAAGTTGCCATTACATATAACCTTAATTGCTCCTTTTGCCCCAAAACACTTTATTTGGTGCCTTAAAAACTGATATTCCCCACTCCAGCCAGTTCATTTCTTAACTACAGGCAGTAGAGGACTCATTCTTCACTACAGGAAGTAGAAAACTCAATTCTTTTAATATAGAAGCTAAATCAGATGAATTTAGGGACTAACAATAGGAAAACTCAAAATGTTTACTAAGAAATATTTTAGGGGCCAAGAGTGTGGCCTTGTGTTAAGAGTGCTTGCCTAGCATGCATGAAGCCCTGTGTTCAATTCCTCGGTACCACATACACAGAAAAAGCTGTAAGTGATAGAGTGCTAGCCTTGAGAAAGCTCAAGGACAGGGCCTAGGCCCTGAGTTCAAGTCCCAGGATTGACCAAAGGGGAAACAAGAAAGAAATATTTTTAGATTCTATCATTACAAATTGTACAACCGAGAGTACAAGCAAATCACACTTAATTTCAGTGCCATTATCTATAAAACAGAGATGAAAATATCCACTTTCATAGTCGCAAGAATCCAATCAGTGAGCTTATGCTGATGGCTCACACTTGTAATCCTAGTAATCCTAGTGACTCAGAAGGTAAGATATGAGGATCAAGGTTCAAAGCCAATTAAGGCAGAAAAGTCCTCAACACTCTTACTGCCAACTAACCAGCAAAAAGCCCAAAGTGGAAGTATGGCTCAAGTGGTAGAACACCAGCTTTATGTGAGGAAAAAAAAAAAGGAAGAACCAGGCACGATGGCTCATGCCTGTAATCCTAGCTTCTCAGGAGGTTGAGATCTAAGAACTGCAGTTCAAAACCACCCCTAGCTACTGAGGAGACTGAGATCTGAGGATTTCAGTTCAAAGCCAGCCTGGGCACTAAAGAACAAGACTCATCTCCAATTAATCACTAGAAAATGGGAAGTGGGCCTGTGGCTCCAGGGGTAGGGCGGTTGCCCTGAGCTGAAGAGCTCAAGGACAGCGCCCAGGCCCAGAGTTCAAGCCCCATGACCCACCAAGAAAAAAAAAAAAAAAAAAAAAAAAGGCAAGAGTGCCAGGCCCCTGAGTTCATATGCTGATACTAACACATACACGCGGGTATGCGTGCGTGCCATGCTCATGCATGCACGCACACACACGCATGCACGCACTCGCGTGCACAAACACACACACACACACACACACACACACACACACACACACACACACACACACAGGTTATAAACATGAGTCTTGAAAAAGATTTCAAAGGTATAAGCATTCTTAACCTCTATTTCTCACTCATTCCTCTTAATTCTATCCTCATTTTTCTTACAATCCAACCAACTCCAAAAACATAACTGCTCAAAAGTTAGTAATACTCAACAAAAATCTGCAGGTTTGGCCGGGAGTTTGGACTAGTAGTAGAGTACTTGCCTAGCATGCACAAACACCCAGGTTCGATTCCTTGGTACCACATATATATAAAAGCCTGAGGTGGTGTTGTGGCTCAAGTGGTAGAACGCTAGCCTTGAGGAAAGTCCAAGGACAGGGGTCAGGCCCTGAGTTCAGTTCCCAGAACTGGCACAAAAAAAATAAATTGCAGGTTTACATTAACACTAAATTCTTACACTGAATATTCTTATTCTATGTTGTAGTCTTAATATCTTCATACCAGTTGGATATACCAATTTTAAGCTTTCCTCATGGATGCAATCTGTAAAATCCTGGGCAAGAACCAGCTTATATTCATTTTATAACCTGGCATTTGAGTCTCAAAGTTCTCCCATCATCTTGTGGAGTGTCAATGACCAAGCCATCAACCAAGTATTCAGTCTAACCATTTCCTACCCCATTCTACTCATACTTACTGTCCTATCAGATGGTACTACCCAATACTGTTCTCACAACCCCTAATCACCCAATCCATTCTAAATTACTACCAAGGCTACTGCTCTACCACTTGAGCCACAGCACCACTTCTGGTTTATTCTGTATGTGGTACCAAGGAATTAAACCTGGATCTTCCTGCATGCTAGGTAAGCACTCTACTACTAGGCCAGACTCCTGGCCTACTATTTGCCTCTTTTAAGAGTTCTCCCTAACATCAATGGTTTTTGATGGCAATAGTGATTTGATTTAAACAAGGGGCTTCTTGAAACATGCCTCCAGGTTGTTTGTTTTGTTTTTGAGATAGTTAGATTATATAAACCAAGTTTTGTTTTGTTTTGTTTTTTTCTTTCCTCCAGCCTCAGCCTCTGGGTATTCTGGGATTACAGACAAATGCCACCAAGCTTAACCCCACCCACATTCCTTGTAAAATGCACAACTGAAGCTGTAGATGCAGCTTAGCAGTCTCAGTAGTAGGATGCTTTCCTAGCATATGCCAAATTATTGATTTACTCCCCGGTACCACAAACAATAAAAACTCAAATACCTACATCACTTTCCTGCTTAAGACAATTCTCTAGCCCTCTCTGTAAGAATTCTAAATGTTGGCAGGGAGTTTGGCCTAGTGGTAGAGTGCTTGCCTAGCATGAAGGAAGACCTGGGGGTTCGATTCCTCAGTACCACATACTTAGAAAAAGCCAGAAGTGGTGCTCTGAGGCTCAAGTGGTAGTTCTAGCCTTGAGAAAAATCCAAGGACAGTCCTCAGGCCCTGAGCTTCAGCCCAGGACTGGCAAAAAAAAAAAAAAAAAAAGAATTCTAAATGTTGTATACTGCACATCCAGCATTCCAAGATCAGGCCATTTTTCAACATCTATCTCATCCCACTTTTTACTCTTTACCATTATTGGTTTTTATTTTCTAGTATGTTTATTTTCTAATATTTGCTTGTTTATAGTTCACATACCTTATAAAATTCACTTTTCCATACCTTTCTTCAGGCTATTCCCTGATGGCTAACTCCTACTTAACCAGTAAACCAGCTCAGATACTGCCTCCATATTCAATTCTCTACACCCCCAGGCTGGGTTCAGTTGTGAGCTTATGGAACACTGTGCATACTGCCTTTTTTTCAGTGTACTAAAATTATTCATGTATTTAGCATCCCACTAAATCCTGTAGCATGTATGGAGATGGACTAAGTCAAATTTATCTTCATATTACTAGTAATGGATACATCTTGCATTTGAAGAACTATTGCTTCATCTCCAAGGGATAACCATAGCAATTAAGAAATAAATTCACAGAAGTCTAATAGTGACCAGACCCCATTAAAAACAGACAAATGACTGGGTACTGGTGGCTCACGCCTATAATCCAACTATTCAGGAAGATGAAATCTGAGGATCACTGTTCAAAGCCAACTCAGGCATGAAAGTCCATGTGGCTCTAATCCCCAAGTCACCATCTAAAAATCAGAACTGGAGCTGTGGCTCAAAATGGTAGAATGATAGCCTTTATGAAAGAACTCAGAGACAGTGCCTGGGCTCTGAGTTGAAGGCCCATGACCAAACAATAACAAAAATGAACCCTGACATATGTTGTCATGCATGTAGCTATTCAGAGATGCCTCAACCACAGAGAACTACATATATACCATACGCTCATCAAACCCAAGACTGAAGCACAGAAACACACCTCCTTTCAAAAGGGAAGGTCTAGGGGCCGGGAGTTTGGCCTAGTGGTAGAGTGCTTGCCTAGCATGCACGAAGACCCTGGTTCAATTCCTTGGTACCACATACATAGAAAGAAGCCAGAAATGGTGCTGAGGCTCAAGTGGTAGAGCTCTAACCTTGAGAAAGTCCAAGGACAGTGCTCAGACCCTGAGCTCAAGCCCATGACTGGCAAAAAAAAAAAAAAAAGAGAGGTCTACTTTGAAATTACTCAGGCCATGAGTTCTGATATGTGAAAAGGCTATATAAACAATAATAGTTTCGTTTGTTTAATTTTGTTTTGAATCTGGTACTGGGGCTTTAACTCAAGGGTTTGGGCTCTCCCTTGGCATTTCCACACAAGGACAACACTTTTCCACTTGAGCCATACCTCCAGCTCTTGGTTACCTGGAGATCTAAGTCTTTTGGATTTGTCTACCGGGGCTAACTGCCAATAGAGATCCTCCAATCACAGTCTCCTGAGTGCTAGGATTATAGGCACTAACCACCAGTGCTAGGCTAAAATGAAATAAACCAAATACAATTTTGAGAGCTCAAAGTAAAGGACATAGTCTGTGAAATACCTCCTCAGCTGCAGACTGGATTCCCCCTCCCACATGGCACTTTCACTTTTATCTGCTGCTATCCATGAGTACCATGGAGGTGCTAAAGAAAAACAACTCAGAAGCAGGCAACAAGAGAAAACTGAGCTTTCTGAGAGCATTTTTCTCCTAGTACTGGGTCATAAACTTGGGGCCTTGAATTCTTGTCTAGCTTTTTTGCTCACAGATGATACTCTACCACTTGAGCCACACCTCTAGTTCCAGCTTTTTTGCAGTTTAATTGGAGAGAAAGAGTTCCAAAGATTTGCCTACCCTAGCTGACTCCAAACCTCAACTGCTTTTCAGTCTCCTGATTAGCTAGGATTATAGGAGTGAGCCACCAATGCCAGCTATAAACACTTGATTGTGATGCCTACAGGAAGGGGGGTGTCAGCATGTAATGAGGGCAGGGTGCTCCTAAATATCTTTTTTTTTTTTTTTTTTTTTTTGCCAGTCCTGGGCTTCAGCTCAGGGCCTGAGCACTGTCCTTGGACTTTCTCAAGGCTAGAGCTCTACCACTTGAGCCTCAGCACCACTTCCAGCTTTTTTCTATGTATGTGGTACCGAGGAATCAAACCCGGGTCTTTGTGCATGCTAGGCAAGCACTTTAACCACTAGGCCAAACTCCCGGCCCTCCTAAATATCTTATAATATATAGTTTCCCCAAAGAATAATCTGTCCCAAAAGATCAATAATGCTGAGGATGAGAAACGCTCTTCTAGGTGGAACATGAAGAAGGGTTAAAAGTGAAAGAATGTTTATCACTATATTACTTTCCACATGGGTCTGGAGAAGGAAGACATTTAGGAGTCTCTCTCTCCTTCTCTCTCTCTGCCCTGGGACTTGGACTCTGGGCCTGGGCATTGTCCCTGAGCTCTTCAGATCAAGACTACCATCCCACTGCTTGAGCAACAGTGTCACTTCCAATTTCTAGTGGTTACTTGGAGATAAGAAGAGTCTCATGGTCTTTAATGCCTGGGCTGGCTTTGAACCCTGATCCTCAGATCTCAGCATCCTGAGTAGCTAAGATTACAGGGATGAGCCACCATGCCTGGCTGACATTAGGTCTTGCTAATCCAAACCCACCAAACAATCTTCCAGAAGATTGCCAGCCAGACATAGGTTCATTTAACTAGCACAAAGGAGTTCCACCTCACTCCAGCCTTGGGTCCAAGATCACCTGCAGCTAGATTCAGATGAACAGCAGGGGTAAGGATACACTCCCTTGTGGCCATCCCAGGACATCTACCCTGACCTACTTCATTCTAGAGTTCTATGGAAGACTGCTCCTATGCCTCTGAGCATTTTTTCCCCCCTGCATTTCTTTTCTTCCTCACCCCCCTTTGGTGGTATTGAAAGAGTAAACTCATGCCGAGTGTGGCTCACTCCTGTAATCCTAACTACTCAGGAGGTTCAGATCTGAGTATCAAGGTTTAAAGCTAGCTCAGCCCAAGGACTTGAGACTCTTATCTCCAATTAACCTCTAGAAAATGGGAAGTGGGGCTTGGCTCAAGGGTAGGGTGGTAGCCTTGAGCTGAAGAGCTCAGGGACAGCGCTCAGGCTAAGTTCAAGCCTATGGGGGTCATTCTCAGGGCCATTCCTTGTGAGTTCACTAATCAAGACTTTTATGCTGCTTACTCAATGAAACCAAACAAGCAGAAGTAGCCCAGAGTTAGTGCCTCAAGCTTGTAATATTAGTCAGGAGGCTGAGATCTGAGGATAACAGTTTGAAGCCTGCCCAGGCAGGAAGTCCATGAAACTTTTATCTCCAATCAGGAAATGGAGCTGTGGCTCAAGTGTAGAATGCCAATTTAGAGCCCTCCTCCTGACCCCCAACAAAAAAGAAAAGTTCTAGGACAGTGCCCATATCCAGGTCCCACTGGCACACACGCTAGCTTATAAGAAAACACGTGCGCACACACACATAAAAGCAAGCAGAAGTAAGTTTCCCAAGGCCAGTTCTTGGGAGAAATGTCAGGAGGCTGTCATACAAGCTAATAAGCATCCCTCCCTACTTCATTATCATCTAAGGTTGGGAGTACTTCATTCAGCAACCCAGATGGGGGCTCTTGGAATCTTCCAGATTAACTAATTGACTACTAATAATTAACTACTAATATCCTCTTTTTTTTGTTGTTGTTGGTCATGGGGCTTGAACTCTGGGCCTGGGCACTGTCCCTGTGCTCTTCAGCTCAATGCTACATCCCTAACTCTAGGCCTGAGCACTGTCCCTGAGCTCTTCAGCCTAAGGTTACCACACTACCCCTGGAGTCACAGTGCCACATCCTGTTTTCTAGTGGTAAACTGGAGATAAATAAAAGTCTCACAAACTTTAGTGCCCGGGCTAGCTTTGAACCTTGATCCTCAGATCTCAGCCTCCTGAGTAGCTAGAATTACAGGCATGAGCCACCGAGCCTAGCCGAATAGCCTCTTAAATAAAATACACTGGGGCCAGGAGTTTGGCATAGTGATAGAGTGCTTGCCTAGCATTCACAAAGACCCAGGTTCGATTCCTCAGTACCACATAATATAGAAAAAAGCTGGAAATGGTGCTATGGCTCAAGTGGTAGAGCTCTAGCCTTGAGAAAGCCCAAGGACAGCACTCAGTCCCTGCGTTCAAGCCCCAGGACTGGCAAAAAATAAAATACACTGTAGCAGAAAAAAAGCAAAGCAGCCTAAAATACAGTAATCCTAGATTGTTGGAGTCGTGAATATGTTCCCCTCTAAACAGAAGAATAGAAATCTAGAATCTTGGTATCTCTAAAACTGCCAGATACTAAAAGACAAACACTATAGTAATAGAGTTTAGATCTCACTGGATAGTTTGGCTACTTGAGATGCTGACATACTGTTTCTTCCCTGTCATCTTATAAAAATAATTATTGATTTGAATAGATCCATGTATTTTGGTGAGTTCTAGTGAGACTTTGTTGTTGTTTCCTTTTGAAAAGTCTAAGTTAGGGGCTGGAAATATGTCTTAGTGGTAAAGTGCTTACCTAGCATGCATGAAGTCCTGGGTTCAAGTCCACATAAACAAAAAAAGCTGGAGGTGGTGCTGTGACTCAAGTGATAGAGTGCTAGCCTTTAGCAAAAGAAGCTCAAGGACAGTGCCCGAGCCGAATTCAAGACTCAGGACTTGAGGGGGGGAGGGGAGGGAGGGAGGGAGGGAGGGAGGGAGGAAGGGAGAGACAGAGACAGAGAGAGATCTAAGCCAAGTTCCAGTGAGTCTATTTGTACCCCCAGATTTCTTCCTGATTGAACATTTTCTGTTGAGTTTCCAAGTCCAAGCAGTACAGTGTCAACATCCAGAGATGATAACTGTAACTTTCTGAGGTACTCTTTCTCAGAAGTTCTGAAAACAACTTGTGGAAGAAATAAAAAATAATGTCTTGAGATTAAAATGGTAGTCTAGTTTCTTTCTAACAAGCAATCTGTATCTTCATTTGAGAAACTAGACATGTTTGACTCTCAGAAATCTGAGAGGAAAGTCATGTCAAAGAACTAAAAGAGTGGTGTCTTAAAATTGCATGTGAAAACTACATGGAAAATCTTAAAGATGGCTATAAGTATAAAAAGCTTTCAAGCAAGGACTAGGAAAATGTAAACAAATATCTGGAAGTCAGTTACAGTGCATATATTCAAAAGAAGATTCCAAGAACTCTAAACCATTGAGAAAGTAAAGCTTCCAGTGGAAGAAAGGTGCCTCTGCTAACTTCCACCTGTGACATTTACTACACAATGTACAAGACTACAACTTTCCATATGTTAAAAACGCTAGAGCCAAGAGGACTGAACAATAACAAACTAAAGCACAGCGCTTATTCTAAGACACCCAGTTTTCTCTCTCTTCCCTTCTATCTCCAGTTACCTGAAGAGAGATCTTAATGCACTCAGAATGTGTGAGTGAAGAATCATTTTCTCTGGTATGTACTCCATTACTGAACTCAACCCCAATACACTTCTCATGCTATTTCCATTCCATTCTATTGTTTAAAAATATCTTTGTTTTGTTGTTTGGTTTTGTTGTTATTTTCTTGTCAGTACTAGGACTTAAACTCTGGGCCTAGACACTGTCCTGTCAAGGCTATCGCTCTAAGTCACAGTGCCACTTCCAGCTTTTTCTGTGTATGTGGTACTGAGGAATAGAACCCAGGATCCAGTGCATGCTAGGCAGACACTCTACCACTAGGCCATGCTCCCAGCCCTCTAAAAATATTTTTTAAAACATAAACTTCCAGACTTATCTCTGCAAGACACTTAATTTCCCAAGCCTCTTCCTAGCACAAGTTTCAAAGCCAGCAGAAAAACAAAAATAAAGGGGGAAGTCAAACTTAAATTTTTCTTTTGATATCTCAAGGATCCACAATCAATCTCGATGGCAAAAATTCAGATAGAAGCCTAAAGCTTCAAACTGATCTATTCCAAGCTAAACATGGGAATTCACCCACAACAAAACTCCCAACTTTCCCTGCTAGCCGTTTCATGAATAGTATCAACTCCAACAATTTTCAGTCTCAACATCTCATGGCAAGAAAAGTCCTAGAGTCAACCATTTCTGGAAACCCTTTGTCAACTAATGTTGTCTCACTTTCCTCAAGTCCTAATTCCATCTAGGTTGTTAAAAATCCTACGGCTGACTGACATCTTTACAAGGAACTGGATGGAAAGTGATTGCAGCTAAAGAACGCACTTTTCCCCTCACCACTTCTCTTATCAGACCAGAACTTATTCAGACCATGAAAACACAATACACACTGGAGAAGCATCCACTCACACATTTCAGTAAAGTTATTTTACACTGACCTCCTTCCTCCTATCCTTTAGAAGGGCAAAAGAAGGATCCGCAAACTAAAGCATTTAATTAGCCTGTCTTAGATACCAGCCTGTTTTCTTCCTAAAACTTCCAGAACCTTTACCTTGGTATATAACGTTTCCAAACAGCCATGATTCTTTTCCCAGTCTTGTTACTGCTAACTGCTACGAACCAGAAAAGTCTTTTACTCCTCGACACCAGTTTCCCTGTTCTCCCTTTTGTAACCAGGAGGAAGAAAAAAAGGGGGGAGGGGGAGCAGTAAGCTGGAGAGCTTTTTGGAAAGCAAATCTAGTTGAACCTTCATTCAACCCCAATTCTCCAAACCCACATGATCATTCTCTCCTGCCCTTCCCACCCTATTAAAAGCTGGGGGCCTGGCCTGGCGAAGAGAACTGGCTGCAACTGATGCTGCTTAACTCCGCTCTCTTCTTCCTTTCCACCCGGGAAAAGAGAAACCCCGGAGCCCTCGTCGCCGGGTGCAGCTCCCCTTCCCCTTCCTCCTCCCAAACTTTCCTCCCAGGCTCCCACTTTCTCCCTTCCCTCGCCACACCGACGCCCTCCCTCCATTGCCCCAGCCTCCCTGCCTTCCACCCGAATTCTCCCCGAGTCCCTTCCCCCTCCCACTTCCAATGTTAACACTTTTAAAACCTCCCTCCACCCAACGCCTTTCGGTCCCGGTCTCACCTTCTCCCACCTCGTCACAACAGCCTCACCAGAGTCCCGTCCTCCCTCCGGCCACGCGCCCACGGGCCCCCTTCCCCTGCCCACCCCCCGCGCGTCTCCCACGGGCTGAGGCCCCGGCCCCTTCCAAGCCGCCGGATCGCAGCCCCACTCCCCACAGCCCGGCCCTCGCCCGGGACCCTCTGGCCTGGTCCAGCCGGGGCCCTTGTTTACGCCCCTCCCCGTGCGCCGACTCCCGCGCCCCGACCCCGGCCCTCGCCCGCAGTTGCCCTGTCCCCTGCACGCCCCCCTCGGCGGCTCCCTGCCCCCACCTCGCCGCGTCCCGTCACCTCCCTCTCTGGAGGTTCTCAGGCTGGACGTCGCCACCGCCTCCCCCTCCACTTTCCTTCCCCAAGCCCCGGGCGGCCCCGCCCGGCCCCGCCCCGTCCCGCTCGACTCCCCCTCCCCACCCCGGCCGCCCCGCTGCCTCACTCTCGGCTCAGGCTCGGCGCCGCCATGTTGGATCCATCCGCGCCGCTCTCCCGGGCCCGCCTGTCTGCCTCCCGGCGCCGCATCCGGGCTCCGGCCGCCGCCGCCGCCGCCGCCGCCGCCGCGGGCGTGGGGGAGGGGAAGGGGAGGCGGGCGGGGGCAGCCGCGTCCTGAGCAGCGCCTCCCGGAACCCGGCCGGTTAGCGGCGGCTTCGAGACCGTAGTGAGGCATGAGCCGGAGTAGCCATGCTGGGTCAGGGCAGCCTGGCAGCGACATTAAGCGGGCCGTGGACAGCTTCACTCGGGAAAGAGAGCATAGGGATTGGCAGCCATCTTGCTTTGGGGCAAGCTGGCAACGCAGGTTTCTCTTGGCGGCCTGGGAGTGGGGGGAGGGAATATGGAGTGGGGGAGGGGTAGGCATGCTTCACTGTGGACGCGGCGGTGGCGTCAGAGCTGCCTGATGGCTACTTCCAGACCCGCTGAGAGACTGGGGCGGCAGCCATGATGCATGAGGGCGGAATAGCATGGGCGTCGGATTGGCTGGCGAGCCTGGGTGAAAGGTCAGGATCCGGATTTGACCTTTGCTCTGAGCTTCCTGGTCACCCGGACGTGCTGGAAGCCCAGCCCCGGCGCCGAAGCCCTTCCCAGATTGTCTCTGTTCGGCGCGTGCCTTGTGAACCCCGACTTCCCGCCGAAGTGTCGCCCGAGCCCAATCGCGTTGGGAATCGCTTGGGCCGGGGTGCGGGCGGGGGGCGCGGCGGGGCGCGGGTTCGCCGCCCGGTGAGGAGGAGGTGATGCCGCCGGCCTGTGGGATTCGGGAGGGGCCCGATCTCGCCCAGCCCTGTAAATGACTGTCTCGAGGGCGGTGAAGAGGCGTTTGTAGGGTCTGAGTCGAGGTGTGAACAATTACTATTGCCTTCTGGAGATCCGGCGGCGCGGCGCGGGCGGGCGTGTTGGCGCGCGCCGGCCCGCCCAGTTCCTCCGGCTCGAAGAAGTGGGGGAAGCGGCTGGGGTGTCGTGTAGAGGTGCGTGCGGGGCACGTGTGAAGGTCTCCGGCGCAGTCCCCGGAGGGCGAGCGTGCAGAGTGGAGGACAAAGATAAGAGGTGAGGAGAGCTGGGAAGCTCGCACCCCGGGAGGGGGAGCCGTGCTGGGCCCCCAGAAAGGAGGGGGGGTGCTGACAGCGAGGTGGATTCAAGGAGGGACAGCTGGGCCGTACTGATGCTGTTTGATCTAGTCTGGAGGAAGGTAGAGTTTGGGGGTGCCTGTGGACTATCCAGTGGACAAACGAATGTTAAATAATGTGTGTTGGGAACACAAAAGGTTTGAGGTGTGTCTGTGTACATCTAAGATATCTGTCCGTTGAAGCCGTGGAAGTGGGTAAGATGGCCCAGAGAATAGGTACATAGCATGGCACAAGGGAAGGAAGCTGAAGACAGGACTGAGAATGAGCAGACAAAAAGGAAACTAGGAGGAGCCGGTGCGTGTGAGGCTGAGATCGGAGGATCGCTATTCTAAGCCCGGACAGACGGAAAAGTCCGCCTTGACTGTTAACCTCCAATTAACCACCAGAAACCCGGAAGTGGCGCTGTGACTCAAGCGGAAAATGCTCAGGGACAGTGCCCAGACCTGAGTTCAAGCCTACGAGCCACCCCCCAAAAGAAGTTCTAGTGAAGGGAGAATAGACAGTGCTTAGAAGCAGAAGACAGATGAGATGCTTTTTCAGCTCAGAAGGGATAGGAAACGGTGTAAAGTCATGTAACAAGCGGAGACCTTCCGGTAAGGTTCCCTGCCTCCTATACTGCAGCAAGTTGGAATTGCTAACGGCCTCTTCTTCCTGCACTCTGGTTCTAACTCCCTGTAATTCCACTTCCTGCTCCTGTTTTTATTCTCTGATCAGCACATCACATCTGCATGTATGTCACCTGCACATAGCTACCATGCCCCTATTTTTATTTATTGGTGCTGGGGATCAAACCCAAGGATTTATTATACTTTTTTCAGACGATGTTCCTCAGTTTTGCCAGAGTTGATACCTTCCCACACCAAACATTCTCTTAAGGAAGTGTTCTATGCTATGTGAGAGTATGGATGGAACGGAGAAAGTGGAAAACAATGGAAGGGGTGACAGTGATCAAGATTCACTCAACCTGATATACAGAATTGAAACCTCTTTGTACTACTACTAAATACTAAAATTTAATTTTAAAAAAAGTGGTCTAGTGGTAGAGTGCTTGCCTAGCATGCAGAAGACCCGGGTTCAATTCCTTGGTACCACATACATAGAAAAACAGAAGTGATGCTGTGGCTCAAGTGGTAGAGCTCTATCATTGAGAAAGCCCAAAGACAGTGTTCAGGCCCTGAGTACAAGCTCCAGGACTGATTTTTTTTTTTTTAAGTGTATTGTCCAGGAGTATGGCCTAATGGTGGAGTGTTTGCCTAACAAGCACGAAGACCCAGGTTCACTTCCTCAGTACCACATACATAGAAAAGCCGTAAGTGGTGTTGTGGCTCAAGTTGTAGAGCACTAGCCTTGGGAAAGCCCAAGGACGGTGTTCAGGCCAAGTTCAGTCCCCAGGACTGGCAAAAAAAAAAAGGGGGGGGGGTGTTCTCTGTTGAGGCTAAAGGGATGTTTCAAGTGGTAGAGTACTTGGCCAGTATATATCCCAAATCCCTGGGTTTAATACCCAGGATTTCTCCCCCCCCCCCCCAAAAAAAAGGTTTATATATATTTAAATCTAGGCTGGCAGAATGGCTCAAGTACTAAGTCCCTGCAAACATGAGACCTTGAGTTTAAACTCTGTACCACACATACACAAAATTAATGGATATCCTATTGGCAGCCCATTGAGGGCCTCACTGAACTACCACCAGTGCCTGCCATTCTGATCTACTCCTTGGTTTCCACTAACTCTAACCCTTCCAGTTACTAATTTTGAAGCCAGGAATCATACTGCACCTCCACATCCCTGTACGATGCCTGGGTTCATACCTAGTTATAATCCTCTGGTTCGGACCGAGCTATAATTCCTGTTGGTGTACCCTGGTACCTGATTAGAAACACAAGAGACACACTGATTTGCTGAATCCAAAAGTCCTCCACCCCAGATCTGACCCTCACAAATAGGACTTGGCAAGTTCTTAAGTTTTTCTCATCTGTGAAAAGAAAAATATAACACCTCTTGATCATTGTTTCTGAGTAGTTAGCATTACAGGCCTGAGCCACCAGCGCCTAGCTTATATTAAAGTATTACAGCTGGGTGCTGGTGACTCATGCCTAATCCTAGACACTCAGAAAACTAAGATCTGATGATCCAGGTTCTAAGCCAGCCTGGGCAGCAAAGTCCCATGAGACAACTCCAAAGTAGAGGGGCCAGGAGTTTGGCCTAGTGGTAGAGTGCTTGCCTAGCATGCACGAAGACCCGGGTTCAACTCCTTGGTACCACATATTTGGAAAAAGCCAGAAGTGGTGCTGAGGCTCAGGTGGTAGAGCTCTAGCCTTGAGAAAAATCCAAGGACGGTGCTCAGGCCCTGAGCTTAAGCCCAGGACTGGCCAAAAAAAAAAAAAAGTAGAGCTGTGGCTTTAAGTAGTAGAACACTAACCTTGAGAAAAAGAGCTCGGGGCAGTGCCCTGAGTTTAAGGCCCACAACTAACAAAAATAATACCACAGATCTTAATGCTTGGTAAATATTACTTGATATATATTTATTATTTTTGTGGGTCATGGGTCCTGAACTCTGGGCCTTGGCACTTTCCCTGAGCTCTTCAGCTCAAGGCTGCTGCCCTACTCCTGGTGCCACAATCCCACTTCCCGTTTTCTAGTAGTTAATTGGAGATAAGAGTCTCACGTTCTTTTGGCTTTGAACCTTGATCCTCAAATCTCAGCCTCCTGAGTAGCTAGGATTACAGGTGTGAGCCACCATGCCCAGCTTGATACTTATTTTATAAGGGCCGGGAGTTTGGCCTAATGGTAAAGTGTTTGCCTAGCATGCATGAGGACCCAGGTTCGATTCCTCACCCAGGACTGGCATACACACACACACACACACACACACACACACACACGTGTGTATATATATAAATATATCATACACCAAGTTTCAGCAAAGTGGCAGGCTCTCTACTGCCCTCATGTGGATAGCTTTTTCCATGTCACTGGTTATTTAAAAAAAGGAGGGGGGGTGGTCTCAGCAAATCCGTATTAGCCAATTTGAATTTATTTTTCTTTTTTTTTTATTGTAATTAGTAAAAGGGTTACATGATATTTGCCAGATAGAAGGTGCATTAATTCACATACATTGATACCCTTTCACATGTTTGAATTTATTTTTCTTCAGTTGGTTCAATTAAGTAAAAATGCCCTCACTCTACCTTTCTCAAATAACACCAGAAAAACTTAATCTTTTTCTGAAAATAAGATATACCATCCTCCAAATCTGTTAATCTAGTAAGACTGACAAGAAAGGCCAGTCATTTGCTTAATCAATGCATGGTAAGTATTTTTTAATGACTAGTACTGTGATATATAGGATAAAACATGGTGGGGGAGTGAGGGAAAGTGGGAGAAAAACAAGGGAGGGAATAACAATGTTTGACAAGAAATGTACTCATTGTGATACATATATAACTGTAAACCCTCTACATTGCCTCAACAATAAAATTAAATTCAAAAAAGTGTACTTAATGCCTTACTTATGAAACTAACACCCCCATGCTGATCACTTTTAGAAGAACATAGTGTTAAACAAAACAGATGGTCATGTGGGCACTGGTGATTCACACTCATAACCCTAGCTACTCAGGAGACAGATCTGAGGATCCTGGTTCAAAGCCAGTTCAGGAAGGAAAGTGCATGAGACTCTTCAGTTAACCACCAGAAAACCAGAAGTAGAGTTATAACTCCAAGTGGCAGAGCACTAGCTTTGAGTGAAAGAGCTTAGGGACAGTGCCTAGGCCCTGAGTTTAAGCCCTATGACCAAGAACAAAACACGGTCTACATCTTTCTGTGTTTGAGGAGGTAACATGGAGTCTGGATTCCAAGTGAAGCCATCATTCTGATGAATGGAAGGAATATTCTTGACTGAGTAAAAGATAACTTTAGACAGTCCTAAAGAAGAAAAAGATTTACAACTTGGAAGATGAAATTATAAGGGAATGGACAGCTGGATGGGGTTCTGCTCTTTTTGTTTTATTAGTCATGGGGCTTTTACGTGAACTCAGCCAAACAAAAGGAATATCATAAACATCTGCTCATAATTGAAGTCTTCCTCTGGAAAATAAAAAGTGAACCTTAGCCCTTAGTGTTTTTAGTTTTACCTTCTGATCATCTGTGGGAATTACTTAAAACAACAAGCTAAATTCATTATTTAAACATAAACAATCTTGGCTGGGAGTTTGGCCTAGTGGTAGAGTGCTTGCCTAGCATGCACAAAAACCTAGTTCGATTCCCTGGTACCACATACATAGAAAAAAAGCAGCAAGTGGTGCTGAGGCTCAAGTGGTAGAGCTCTAACCTTAAAGTCCAAGGACAGTGCTCAGGCCCTGAGCTCAAGCCCAGGACTGGCAATAAATAAACAAACAAACAAATAAATAAATAAATAAATACAGTCTTAGCCAGGTGATGGCTCACACCTGTAATCCTAGCTGTCCAGAAGCCTGAGATCGTGGTTCAAAGCCAGCCCAAATCAGGAAAGTTCCAGGGACTCTTACCTGCAATAAACTGAAAAAAAAAAAAAAGAAAGGAAGAGGGCCAGAGGAAGAGAGTGGGAAGATGAGGGAAGGGGGAAAGAAAAGGAAGTAGAGGCCGGGAGTTTGGCCTAGTGGTAAGAGTGCTTGCCTAGCATGCATGAAGACCTGGGTTCGATTCCTTGGTACCATATACATAGAAAAAGCTGGAAATGGTGTTATGCCTTAAGTGGTAGAGCTCTAGACTTGAAAAAGTCCAAGGACAGTGCTCAGACCCTGAGTTCAAGCCCCCGAGAGAGAGAGAGAGTGCTATGGTACCACCTGCTAGCCTTGAGCAAAAGGAACTCAGAGATGGCCAGGAGTTTGGTGTAGTGGTACAGTGCTTGCTTTTGAAGGCCCAGGTTTGATTCCTCTGTACCACATACATAGAAAAAGCTGGAAGTGATGCTGTGGCTCAAGTGGTAGAGCTCTAGCCTTGAGAAAACCCAAAGACAGTTATCAGGCCATGAGTTCACGCCTCAGGACTGGTAAAACAAAAATAAATAAAAAAGAAAAGAAATTCAGAGATTACCCAGGCCCTGAGTTCAAGTTCCAGGACTGGCAAAAGAAAAAAGAAAAGAAACAAGTACTGCCTTTTTTTGAATGTCATCCCCAAATCCTATTATATAAATTATGGTATTGCATACACATACACAGTAATCCTATAATAATTATTTCCCTGATGGAGTTTTGTATATGTGAAATATAAATTCTTCGGTGTATCAAATGTTTCTGTACATGTTCAGTATCCTGCAGCTGTGAAAATATAGCTATGACTAATTACTATGCAAATACTTGAAATTTTATTTATGTACGTGTGGTAGTCACCAAGATAGCCATTTATTATTATTCTTCTTGTTGTCATTGTTGTTAACTAAGTAGAACTCAGGGATGAATTAAGGAAGTGTCATGTTTTTATAAACACTGCTTCTGGCTGGAAATTTGGAAGCACTGAACTTTCAACCATGAAATAAATATACTCAAGTTACTGAGGAAAAAAAAAAAAAGAATTATTTCCCTGCCAGGCATGGTGGCTCACACCTGTAATCCTAGCTACTCAGGAGGCTGAGATCTGAGGATCATGGTCCAAAGTCAGAGGGGGCACTAAAGACTAAGAGACTCTTCTCTCCAAATAACCACTAGAAAACCAGAAGTGGGGCTGTGACTCAATGGGCAGGGTGGTAGCTTGTAGCTGAAGAGCTCAGGTCAATGCCCAGCCTCAGGCAGGGGCAAGATGGTAACATTGAGCTGAAGAGCTCAGGGACAACACCCAGGCCCAGAGGTTCAAGCCCCATGACCCACCAAAAAAAAAGAAAAAAAGAAAAAGAAAGAAAGAATACTTCTCCTTTTATGAATGAGAAAATGCACAAGGTTAAAGTAACTGTACAAAGTCTAATGATAAATTGTAAGGCCTCATTCCAAATCTCTTCTCTGTACCATACCACAGTGGCCACACCTAAAATGAAATAAATCTTTTTCCTGGGAGATGATTTTTCAGGAGAGGTAGCAGAAAACTTTGTCTTAGATGTATCTCTTTTTATTTACTTATTTGGTGGGGTCTGCATTCTAGGTTTTGGACTTCCTAGGCAGGTGCTCGACCATTTGAGTTACACCTATAGTGTCAATAGCCACTGTTTTTATGGAAGAGGTGTGTGTAACAACCTGATAAGTGATATGACATCCTGATAAATGAAAAAAAAACCATACTATCATCTCAAGTAGGAGAAAAAAGCATTACACACATCTATTTGTGACTTGTGTGTGGGGCTTGAACTGGGCCTGGATACCTTTGAACCCCAATCCTCAGACCCAGCCTCCTGAGTAGCAAGGATTACAGGTGTAAGTCACCAGCGCCCTTCCATTTATGACTTAAAAGAAAAAAAAATCTCAATATACAAGGAATGGATGAGAACTCCCTCAATGGAAAGACATGATTCCTTCCTGAATAATCTCCCCCTTTCCACCACCACCACCCCCAAAAAAAGTGGGTCACTCGAATGGAGGGATGAATGCAGTCACTGCGTTCACTGATACACTCTGCAACTTGTGGACTGGGGGGAAATGGGAGAAAGAGAAGGGATGACATCATCCAAGAAGCATTACCTGCATTATGGGACTGTAAGCCCTTCGTACGCCTTCTTACTGACAGAAAGCACGGATCTACTTTGGAAAAGGAACAAATCTCTCCGTGTGTCTTTCGCCCTCTCCGCGTTGCCAGTCGCGGTTTGAACTCGGGGCCGGCGCTCCAGGCCGGCGTTCCGCCGCTGGGCCGTGGCGCTCCAGGCGGGAGCCGCGGGCGGGCCGGGCTCCGTGGCTTCTTGGAGCATGAACGGAAGTCGCTCGGAGTCGGCTCTCTGGGGAATCTGATGACAGAGGCCGCATTCGGGACGGAACGATCTGTGTCCCTCCTTCCGCTCGTCTCCACGCACACACAAGCGCGTGGCACATCGGTCCGGAGAACACGAGAGACCAGAGAACATTCGCCGGAGGTTGGAAACGGCGGGCTTCTCCGCCCTCCCGCAGTAAAGATGGCGGCGCCCTGAGGGTAAGCGGCCCGCAACACCACTTCCGCCTTTCTTGTCTGCCCTGGACAAAGATGGCGGACGAGGCCACCCGGCGGGTCGTGTCAGAAATCCCGGTGCTGAAGACGAACGCCGGACCACGAGATCGGGAGCTGTGGGTGCAGCGACTCAAGGAGGAATACCAGTCCCTGATCCGGGTCAGTTGTGCGCCCGCGGTGCACCGCGGAGCGACGGGAGCGGCGGGGAGCCGGCCGGTGTCCTCGGGAATGGGCTCCGGGCGGAAGCCGCTTCCGGTTCTGAAATTAACCCGCGGGGAAAGACCTGACTCGTTGGTGGGGCCGGGGGCTTGTGGAGGGGTGTTGGGGGGCGGGGAGGCGGGGGCAGGTGGAGGTGTGACCGGCGCCCCACCTTGCAGGCAGAACCAGCAGTATTTAGGGTTACCTCCCCCCGGAAGGTGACGTGTCTTCGGGACTCCGGGTGCTGGCTGTAGTGGTTAAAAGTACGCCTCAAGGTCCTGAATGTTAGCGCATCTCTGCCCCCCACTAAACCCTCCACGAGAGAGCTGCATGTCAGGGCTCTAATTTTAGTTATTTGTTTGTTTGTTTATTTTTGCTAGTCCTGGGCTTGAGCTCAGGGCCTGAGCACTGTCCTTGGACTTTCTCAAGGCTAGAGCTCTACCACTTGAGCCTCAGCACTACTCCCGGCTTTTTCCTATGTATGTGGTATCGAGGAATCGAACTCGGGTCTTCGTGCATGCTAGGCAGGCACTCTACCACTAGGCCTAACTCCCGAGGGCTCTAATTTTTTAAGAGGTTAGTTATAGAGAGTGGAGCTCGCAGTTAAGAAACGAGCCATTTTTCGCCCAAGCCCAGAGTTCAAGCCCCACGAACAACAAAACAACAGTAAAAACAGCTGTTTCCTTGACCAATTGGAAAAAGAAGAAAATTTATCTTTGTAGTGGGCGTTTATATGTCTCTCCTAGAACCTGAAGAGGGATACAAGGCCAAAGAAGATGGCTTCTACCTAAAGAAACATCATTATACCCTGTTTTAGTGGAAGGAGTGAATAGGTAGGGTGTTTGGAGAGCATGAAGAGATACCTAGACTAGCTTTTGTTTGGGCAGGAAGGCTTCATAGTAGTTACACTTAAGACTGGAGGGTAAATATAAGTTAGCCTGCTATAGGATACTCAAGGGACCAAACGCCATGAGCAAAGGCATGTAACTAGCAACAATGCAGTGTGTTGTGTATAAAGAAATGAGTACAAAATTGCTAAAGCATTAAGTGTGCGACAAGGAGTGGTCAATTAGGCTGGGGGGGGGGGGAAAGTTTGAGCACCTGAATATTATTTTAAAGCTTTGAGATACCTTTAAAGGATTTTAAGCTGAGGAATGGTTAAGATTTTGGGTTTAAATCATTCACAGTAGCACTACAGATAAAAATATAATCAACAGGGATAAAAGCTTGAAAGTAGACAAGTGCAAGATGATAATCTAAACTAGGCAGTTGTAATGAGGACAGAGAGGAGAATTACAGAGGGTAAAAGCAGCAACACATCATGAAGAATTTGTAAAGTGGGAGTATGAAAGATTATTGTCAAGCTTTTGGTTTAAATGGCATAACCACCTGAGACTGAATATACAAAATGACAAAAAGGTCTGAAGAAATAGTGTAAATTCCAGGCAGAAGTGCTGTGCTTTAGCTATCTGTTAAATGCTCGTTTAACAGTTACAAACAAATAGTTTGAACTTACAGATAAATACTCCAGCATTAGCTGGGTGCTGGTAGCTCGTGCCTGTAATCCTAACTGCTCAGGGAGCTGAAAACTGAAGATCAAGGTTCAAAGTCTCTTAGAATTTCCTGCCTGCGTTGGCTTTGAACCACCATCCTCAGTGCTCAGCTTCCTCTGTAGGTAGGATTACAGACATGAAAAACCAGGAGACTCTTTATCTCCAACTAACCACTAGAAAACCAGAAGTGGCACTGTGGTTCAAAGTGGTAGAGCACTAGCCTTAAGCAGAAGAGCTCAGGGACAGCACCCAAGCCCAGAATTCAAACCCCATCACTAACAAAAATGAAAAACAAAAAGAAAAGGTAATTGTAGTTTTCTTTCAAAGGGAATGGGCATTGCTGGCCTTGATTCCCTTTTCAAATAGCTCATGTTTTGTTTTTAGTATGTGGAAAACAACAAGAATGCAGACAATGATTGGTTTAGACTGGAGTCCAACAAGGAAGGGACCAGGTAGGCAGACCCTCCTGGGAGTTGTGAGGTGGGAGGCTTACCTTGGTTCATCAATTTGGAATCTCACAGCCCATGACCAAAGCTGCCATGCATTGTGTTATTACATCTACTTTCATAGCTCCAGTGCTACCTCATAACTGTCAGTTTGGAGGCCTAAACCAAGATAATATTTAAGTATGAAGAAAATGGGGTAACGAGTAAGATTTGGTTTTTCTTATAGGTGGTTTGGAAAATGCTGGTATATCCATGACCTCCTCAAATATGAGTTTGACATCGAGTTTGACGTGAGTGTGATGGAATGGGAAATATGAAGGTTAGTAGAAGGTGATAAACTAGGTGATTGTTAACCAGCTAACATTTCTTGATGAGTCCAAAGAAATCTTTAAAAATGGGAGGGGCAAGCTGAGGTTTAAAGCCAGCAAAAGTTATACTTACTAATCTCTGATGCAGAATGCTTAGGGAGTTTGCTAAACATTTTAGTTCACCAAAGAAATGTGTTTGATTAGATTAGTTCCTTTTTATTCTGATGTCCTGTTTTATGAAGGCTTTGTAATTCCTCTAGATTCCTATCACATATCCCACTACTGCTCCAGAAATCGCAGTACCTGAACTGGATGGAAAAACAGCAAAGATGTACAGGTAGGACTGAGCATGAGAAAGAACCAAAAAACCTCAGGGAATAACTCAAGAAGCAGAAATGCTGGCCTCCTTCTATCAAGCCTGAACATAGCACTTGGCTAACTTTCTTCCTAATTTTTTTTTTCAGTCATGGGGTTTGAACTCAGGGCCTGGGCACTGAATCTGAGCTCTTTCATTCATGGCTAGTGCTCTACCACTTTGTTTTTTTTTTTTTTTTTTTTGCCAGTCCTGGGCTTGAGCTCAGGGCCTGAGCACTGGCCTTGGACTTTCTCAAGGCTAGAGCTCTACCACTTGAGCCTTAGCACCACTTCCGGCTTTTTTTCTATGTATGTGGCACCGAGGAATCGAACCCGGGTCTTCATGCATGCTAGGCAAGCACTTTAACCACTAGGCCAAACTCCCGGCCCCTGCTCTACCACTTTGACTCTCAGTGCCACTTCCAATTTTCTGGAGGTTAACAGGAGATAAAAGTCTCAGACTCTCCTGCCTGGGTTGGCTCTGAACCAGGTCCTCAGATCTGAGCTGCTTGTGTAGTTAGGATTACAGGCATGAGCCACCATCACTGGGACTCTTCTTAATTTTAATCCCTACTAATCTTCTTGTACTTTTAAAAGGCTATTGAGCATTATGGTAGACTTTGCATGTCAGCCTCTTTTTGTCCTTCTCACAGGGGTGGCAAAATATGCCTGACTGATCACTTCAAACCTTTGTGGGCCAGGAATGTGCCCAAGTTTGGACTAGCTCATCTCATGGCCCTTGGGGTAAGTTTTGTATATTTGCTGTATGAGGTGTAGAGGGAGGGTCCGAGTTCTGAGAAGTACAAGGAAAGTAAGCTAAGATTAAACAAGGAATAACAGTGTTGTTCCTTGAATATGTTCTCCCAGAATCTCCCCAGGAAGGAGTTTCTGATGGAACAAGAGGCATTGATGGGGTGGTAATAGGCTCTCCCTTGTATTGCAGCTGGGTCCATGGCTGGCAGTGGAAATCCCTGATCTGATTCAGAAGGGCGTGATCCAGCACAAAGAGAAATGCAACCAGTGAAGGATCAAGTCACTGAGGCAGGACAAAAGGACCTTTATTCTTGGGCTATGGTCCTGTTTTCTTGTGCATCAATCGTATTTGACTGCTCTTCCCCCCCCACCCCCCACCCCTCCATTCTGGTAGTTACTAAGAAGCTGCAGCAGACATTGCTGTGGCTAAAACCCAACAAGTGTTGCTACTGAGTTTCTAAGTTAGGCTGCACAGAGTGGGGAAAGAAGAGTCCTGAAACACCAAGAGGCGGTTTATATCCCGTCCCTCAAGGAAATCTCAGTCTTGGAGACCTAGGTGTAACTGACAATGATTACATAGCCTTTTTGGTTTCTGGAGACAACCCATCAATAAAAGCTGCTTCCTGTCGTGGCCTGTGGTTCTCATTGGTGGCTGTTAACTTGGTGAGCAGGCTAGAGCCACATGGACTGCATTGGTTGGGAGGAAGAGAACAAAGATGGATGCCCTGGTCAGGGACTGGGCAATGAAAGAAAATCTGACTGCTCTCTCTGCTGCTGTTGCCACCTGTCTTCCTCCTTTAGTAGTGAGCCATGCCCTACTGTTTGAGCCTGTTGGGAGCCTGAACAATAGTTTGGCAGGTGAAGCATTTCCTACCCTCCTTTTCCTATCCTCCCTTTCCTCTGCTCTCCACGACCGGATCCGCAGGCAGGGTCCTGCCCCTTGTCGCACTGGCATCCCAACCCGCTGTCAAGGATCGATGTTGCAAAACTCTCAGCCATTCTTCGGTGTGCCGGGACGAGTGACAGAAGCCCAGCCTCAAGGGTTTGCTTTGGAGCCTCGGTTTAAAGGCCACCCTGGGCAGGGCTGGGAACTAGCGGTTCTAAAGTTGGCTGCGTTTCCATGGTGTCGGCCGCGGAGCCGTGGGGGCGGGCTCACGCAAGCGCCGAGGAGGAGGGTGGGAGGATTCGGAGCGTGGGTGCGCAGGCGCTCTGACAGACGGTGAAGCCGGTGGCCAGTGGCCGGCGGGACCAACAAAGATGGCGGCGGCCCTTGCGGCGGGAGCGATCTGGGCAACAGCTGCGGCTAAAGCTGCAGCCGGGCCGACGGGGGGGCTGCACGGGGGCAGGAGGGGGTGGCCCTGAGCCGGGAGCCTGGCCTCCCCCGCCGCCTCACCGGGGGACAGGTACGGGCCAGGGTGCCAGGGCGGGGTGGGGTGGCTGAGCCGAGGGGGCACTGCTCGCAGACCCCCGTGGGCTTCTTCGTAAAAGCCAAGGCTCGCGGGCCCGGCGGGGCCAGGGAGAACTGGACTGGAAGGGACGCATTCCCACACCGCCGGGAAGAAGCTGCAGGACCCCGTAGCCAATCAGCGGCCTTGGCCTTTCTGCCCTCGAGGGGGGCGGATCCGGGTAAAGCCTTGCTGTGGTGGGAAAGGTGCGGAGATTAGGGGTCGAGACATTATTCGTCCTCTATTCCTGGCTGTTGCCCCCCCCCCAACCCCAACACCATGCGGGAGATCGGAGGTGGGGGAGGGAACGGATTGCAATTACCCATTAGTCCCCTTTATTTGCAGCCCACAGGGCCAGTGCTTTGAGGTTGAAATACTGTCTTTGGGGTTATTATCCTTGGATCTGCACTTCTGTGTGACCACAAGTCCTGGGCACATCCCACTTGACAAGCCAGCCCTTGTTAGAAGTTTATATATATATATATATATTACAAAGACAGCTGAGATTGGGGCTATCACTGGCTTTTCAGCAATGCTGTGTTCTACAGGAGGGAAGGGGGGGGAGTTAGAAAGGGTCAAAGTCATTAAGCTTTTATCGCTCATTTATTCAAGAAAAACTAAGTATTTTCTTTTTGGTAAACATGCTAGATACTGGAGATACAATAACTGATTTTGATAGACATGTTCCCTTCAAAAGCTAGTATGGGTTTTAGGGTTTTACCTCTATCCAGAGCCCAAATGCTGACCCTCTCTTTTCTCAGTTCCAGCTTGCAGTGTCCACAATGCCCCAGGCCTCTGAGCACCGCCTGGGCAGAACCCGAGAGCCACCCATCAACGTTCAGCCCCGAGTGGGATCCAAGCTACCCTTTGCTCCCAGGGCTCGCAGCAAGGAGCGCCGCAGCCCAGCTTCTGGGCCAAACCCCATGTTACGACCTCTGCCTCCCCGGCCAGGTCCCCCTGATGAACGGCTCAAGAAACTGGAGCTTGGACGGGGAAGGACCTCATGCCCTCGTCCCAGAGGGCCCCTTCGGGCAGATCATGGGGTTCCCCTGCCTGGCTCACCACCCCCAACAGTGGCTCTGCCTCTCCCATCCCGGACCAACTTAGCCCGTTCAAAGTCTGTGAGCAGTGGGGACCTGCGACCGGTGGGGATTGCTTTGGGAGGGCACCGTGGCACTGGAGAGCTTGGAACTGCACTGAGTCGACTAGCACTCCGACCTGAACCACCCACTTTGAGACGTAGCACTTCTCTTCGTCGTCTTGGAGGCTTTCCTGGACCCCCTACCCTGCTCAGCATACGGACAGAGCCCCCTCCTTCTCATGGCTCCTTCCACATGATATCTGCCCGGCCCTCTGAGCCTTTCTACTCCGATGACAAGATGGTGAGGGCTTGCCAACACACATGGCTTTTCATCTTCATGTACCTCCATGCCCCCAGTTTTCTTGATATCATAATGGCTTTTCTGTCCTTTTTTAACTCCTCATTACACCAAAGGGCTGTCTTGTCCTTACTTTGGGGGCCTTCTTAGCCTTTTTCCTGGGTTGTCTGTGGGTCCCCATCAGGGTGTGCCATTTCAGCCCCTCAGGGATTAACCTAACTATTTAGAATTCTTTGGGTCTCCCAGGCTCTTCCTTTCCCTTACTGTACCTTCTCTCCTAGGACCCTACCTAGGCCTAATTAATCTCTGGAGCTGGAGAGGGGAGGGCTCAGAACCTCTGCACTAATGTGGTTGCCCATTTCCTGAGCTAAGTGAGCTAGGCTGGTCGCAGTTACAGCCAGCAGGAGAGGGTGTAGGAAAGGGCCACGGGGGCCGGAGGAGGCTTTGGGGGCAGCAAGGTGGGAGTGGGAAGTAACTGGGCAACCATGCCAGTGCTTGGGGAGTTGCCCCAGGAGCTGCAACGCCGGCTAGCTGGGCAGAGGAATAAGTGGGGGATAGGTGTGACAGCCATGGCTGAGTCGGTGGTACACTCAGCTGTGATGGGCTTACTGCTCATGACCAGTGAGGTAGGAAGACCAGGGAGAGGACAAGGGTAGAGTTTGGGCAGGTCTGGGGTTAGGGAGGTAGTGGGCAGCATGCTACTGTAACGTGCCAGGTAAGATATAGGGGAATCTCCTGACTGTACTCTAACCTTCCAGGCTCATCACACATTGCTTCTGGGCTCTGGTCATGTTGGTCTCCGAAATCTAGGAAACACAGTAAGCCACGTACCTGACCTTCCTCTCTAAAAGGGATAGGAAACGGTGCAGGGAGTGGGGGGAAATTGTATATTTGGGGAAGGCATGTGAAAGAAGAGGCTCCCTGGCACTTGTCCGAGAGACAACTGCCATGTCTCCACTGCTTACCAGTGCTTCCTGAATGCCGTGCTACAGTGCTTGAGCAGCACTCGGCCTCTTCGAGACTTTTGTCTGAGAAGAGACTACCGGCAAGAGGTTCCTGGAGGAGGCCGAGCCCAAGAGCTTACTGAAGGTGGGGTGACAATGCTTGCTCTCCTTCTTGCCTATCTGTCCCCCAACCGCTTGCAGGTGCATCTGCCTGTGCGCATGCCCCCAGACCCTTCCATCTGACAAAGACATTTTCCTAGTGTCTCCTTTTCTAGAGGTTGTTTACCACTGAGCTTCCTCTTCTTGCTTTACAGACGTTAACCTTTGTTTCCCTTCCCCACTCCCACCCCAATAGCTTTTGCGGATGTGATTGGTGCTCTCTGGCACCCTGACTCCTGTGAAGCTGTGAATCCTACTCGATTCCGAGCGGTCTTCCAGAAATATGTTCCCTCCTTCTCTGGATACAGGTGGGAGAGCTGGAGCATGTAAAATTTCTCTCTTGCTATAGCTTGGGGTAGGGCCAAGCAGGAGCTCTGGGAGCATTGTTCTGAGCCTGGAGATGTTTTCTACGTAGGAGGTAGGGACCCATAACTGAGCAGAGGACAGTGTTGGTGCACTAGGAGAGAGACAGTTGTCTATATTATCTGTCTGGCTATAGCCAGCAGGATGCCCAAGAATTCCTGAAGCTCCTCATGGAGCGGCTGCATCTTGAAATCAACCGACGAGGCCGCCGGGCTCCACCCATTCTGACCAATGGTCCAGCTCCTTCTCCACCTCGCCGAGGAGGGGCTCTGCTAGAAGAACCTGACTTAAGGTAAAGTTGCTCCCTATCCTTTTTTTCCCAGTCATCCTTCAACAGTGGAGATGTAGGGTCTATGGAAATTAGCATAGAAACTGGTTTGAGAAACAGTATAGAAGCCGAAGAAAGCAAGGAGGAGGAGGAGGAGGGAAGCTGGGGTGTACAGATGGAGGCAGAAGATAGTGCTGAGGATTTTATCAAATCAAAGGAGAGGGATAATTAATGTGCAGTAAAGTACATAAAAAAGGCTTGAAGCCAAGTGGAGAAACAGTATGTTCTTCCCTGTGTACATTCCTTATTCTCTCACTTTGAATTTTCCTAGAAGGTTCCCTGAAGCATTACTTCTTTGACTTAAGAAATTTAGGGAAGGGGTTTGGTAGTTTAACAAAGTAGAAGAGCATTTGGCCTGGCAAGTGCAAAGCCCTATACTCAGACCTCATCTTTGCAAAACAAAACAAAACAAAAAAACCAGGTGTTGGGCATGAGTGGGTTATAGGTGCTGATCTTTTCAGTGGCATTGGGGGTGCTCAGTTCTATGTTTCATGAGTGCTCCTCACTTCCCTTGATCTGTGGTAGTGACGATGACCGAGCCAACCTAATGTGGAAGTGTTACCTGGAACGAGAAGACAGCAAGATTGTGGGTATGGAATGGGCAAAGCAATTGGGGAAAGTGTGTGTGTGTGTGTGTGTGTGTGTGTGTGTGTGTGTGTGTGTGTAGGTGTCGGTTTTGAGAGATAAAAAATGATGCTGTCAAGGAGAATGGGAAAAAGAATGGATAATGATTGTGAAATGGTGTGAAGAGTTTGGTAAGAGTTTTGTTGGGAAAGGAGGGTCAAGCAAAGGGATGAAAAGAGACAGGATTCCAAAAAAGCATCTCTGGTATACAATAATGACTTTTCCTTCTATCCTTTGCTTCTGTCTAGACTTGTTTGTGGGCCAGTTGAAAAGCTGTCTCAAGTGCCAGGCCTGTGGGTATCGCTCCACGACCTTCGAGGTTTTTTGTGACCTGTCCCTGCCCATCCCCAAGGTGGGATTCTAGAGGATTCTGGGATGGAAGGAACATAGGCTATATAGACAAACCATACCAACCCCCAGAGTGTGACAGGGGATCCTATGGGTTTCCTGAGCAGAACTGAAGTCTGGGTTGATTAAAAAAGTTGGAGGGGCCAGGAGTTTGGCCTAGTGGTAGTGCTTGCCTAGCATGCACGAAGATCCAGGTTCAAGTCCTCAGTACCACATGTATAGAAGAAGCTAGAAATGGTGCTGTGGCTCAAGAGCTCTAGCCTTGAGAAAACCTAAGGAAAGCATTCAGGCCCTGAGTTAAGCCCTGGAACTGGAAACAAAAAAAAAAAAAAAAAAAAAAAAGAGTTGGAATTTCAAAATATGCTGACCCTTACTTACTTTTTCCCCCTTAGAAAGGATTTGCTGGGGGAAAAGTGTCTCTGAGGGATTGTTTCAGTCTTTTCACCAAGGAAGAAGAGCTAGAATCGGAGAATGCCCCAGTACGTGAAGGTTCTTAAGGAATATTATAAGGGTGGGAGACCTGGGGGGACCCCTATATTAAAAAAAGGGTATGCATGTTTTCTCAGTATGGGGAACAGTTATATGTCTGGGTTTGTGCTGGGGACTTTATACTACTTGGTATTTATTTAGGTATGTGACCGATGTCGGCAGAAAACTCGAAGCACCAAAAAGTTGACCTTACAAAGATTCCCCAGAATCCTTGTGCTCCATATCCTAATCTTCAAATTCTTATTTCTCTGAAGATATCTCCCATACATTCCTTCTTCACCTTCATTGAGCTTTCTTTAGGAAAAGGCAGCCACCCCATCTTTCCCTACCATCTCCTCGTGTGTGTTGGGGGAAGGGAAGAGATAATATTTATAGAGATGCTCTACCTCTTAAGTGCTCCTTAACCAGGGATTAGATCTGAATCGATTTTCCACTTCCCGAGGCTCCATCAAGAAAAGTTCGGTAGGTGTAGACTTCCCACTGCAGCGACTGAGCCTAGGGGACTTTGCCAGTGACAAAGCCGGTGAGTCTGGTGGGTAAGGGACTCATGAAAGGAAGGGGGCACAGCTCTGATTGTGGCAGTTGATCATCTCTAACCCCACAGGAAGCCCTGTATACCAACTGTATGCCCTGTGCAACCACTCGGGCAGCGTCCATTATGGCCACTACACAGCCCTGTGCCGGTGCCAGACTGGTTGGCATGTCTACAATGATTCTCGGTGAGAACAGCCTCCCAGGCAACTGTCCCACTCACTTCACCGCAGCACTGACTCCTTCCTCTTTTATGGAGTGCAGAGTATCCAGTAAAGGAGAGGTGGTGGTCTCTCCTGATGGCTTCCTCTGAAGTTGTATTCTGGGGAGGGGGGGGGGCGCGAGGGAGAGAAAGGAATCTACAGAGATGACCACAATCTCTTTCCTGTCTCTTCCTAGTGTCTCCCCTGTCAGTGAAAATCAGGTGGCATCCAGTGAGGGCTACGTGCTGTTCTACCAACTGATGCAGGAGCCACCACGGTGCCTGTGACAGCCCCTTTAAGCCCTGGCACCTGTGAAACCCTCTCAACACCCTTAAGCCCCAAGGCTCCCCATTTACCTCAGAGACGTCTATTTTTGTGTCTTTTTAATCGGGGAAGGGGAGGAGGTGGTTGTAGCTCTCATTATTTTTTTTATTAAAAAGTATCCTACCTGGAGGCTCCCTTGTCTCCCAACCCCATGTACAGAGCTCACCAAGCCCATGCCGTGTACAGACCCCAGCCCCTCTGCAAACTCACTTTTTTTTGTGAATAAATTTGTTAAGAAAAAGTGATGTCATTTGTATTTGTGCTTAGGAATTGCAGAACAGACCTGGGTCTAGTGGAGTCCTTTCTAGGTCCCTGTTCCATCTCTGAGCCAGGCGGAATTGCTCTCCGATTCTGTGGGGGTGGGGAGTGGTGCCGACACTTAAGATGTCCAAACAGTGGATTTAATATTGTGGGAGAACGAAGGCTAACTATGAGAGTTGTGAAGCTGCGGGGACTCAAACTATGGAGTGGAGGCACTGGTGTGTCGAGGTGGGGGCCGCCCCTCGAGGGCGCGACACCCGAGAAACCCTGTTGACAAACACAGGGTAGGTTGCCGGGTGTCCCTAGCTCCCGTAGGCCCAGTCTGTTGCTAACACCAAGGAGCTGTTTATGGAGCAGCCTCCCAGCGGACTGGCCTCCAGTGTCCCCATCTGCTCTCCCCACAGCCAAAGCTCCCAGGGCCCTTCCTCCAGGGCGCTCACCTAGCTGGGCCTGGGAAACCTGAGCTGGGGAACGCGGACTCCCGGATTCAGACTTAACATTCAGGCAACTGGGAAGGCGGTGATGGCCACAGCGGTTAACTCCAGCTCGGTACCCAACCGGTTAATCTGCTTTCCAGACTTACCCGGCGCCGCCGCACGGCGGCTCCGCCCCGCAGGGTCACGGCCCGTGCAGCGTTTTCATTGGTGAATGTGATCCGGGACCTTCCAGGACCCGCCAATCCAGAAGCAGGAAGGCCCGGCTCCAGCACGTGCCACCGGAATCGGGTGGTGGACGGCGAGTCGGAGAGACCCAAAGGGCTGGGGGCGGGGTGGGGGTGGCGGGCCAGACGTGCTCCTTACCCTCCCTCCCGAGGTGCTCCGCGGCCGGGGAAACCCAGCTCCTCCGAATTCTAGCTTTCTAGCTCGCCTGCTGCCTCCAGATCCTGGCCAAGGCAGATAGCGTGGGCGGGGCCCTTATCTGCAAACTTTGGAACCAGGTCTCTACTTTTCTCTCATTTTCTCTTTGCCACAGCTCGTGGTGGGTGCTGGCCCCTGGGTGAAGAACACAGGAATCCACCAGCACTTCACTCGCTCTGCCTTAGTTTCCCCTAATTAAGTGAGTAGCGGAGGGTGGAGGGCAGATGGAACGCAGAACTTCCGAAGCTCAGGATACTGTGTGATCTGTTGGTTCCTATCCTGCTCTTTCTCCAGGCTTCCCAATGGTCCGGACGGTGGTGGTGCTTGGTGGAGGCATCACTGGCCTGGCTGCCAGTTATCACCTGAGTCAAGTCCCCTGCCCCCCTAAGGTGAGTACCCTACCCGTACCAAAGGTAGTAGCATCCTTTAGTACTCTTCCATTTCCAGCAAAAGCTCGGTGGATTCTAGTCCGAGGAACTTGACCGTGCAGTATCTCCCCTTTGTCACCAGGTAATTCTGGTGGAGGGCAGCAAGCGTTTAGGAGGCTGGATCCGCTCAATCCGAGGGCCTGATGGTGCAATCTTTGAACTTGGGCCTCGGGGAATTAGGCCTGCAGGAGTCCTGGGCGCCCGGACCCTGCTCCTGGTGAGTGACTTGTGGAGTTGGTAGGGAAGGTTTGCAGAAAGGACTTCCACGAAATGGGGTATATATTCGAGGGAAGGAAATATGTGGTTCAGATCTTTCCTTAGTTTCTCCTCTTCCCGAGGATGTGTGGAGAGCAGGTTTCTGAGCTTGGCTTAGACTCGGAAGTGCTGCCTGTCCGGGGAGACCATCCAGCGGCCCAGAACAGGTTCCTGTATGTTGATGGCGCCCTACACCCTCTACCCACTGGTCTCAGGTAACAGGACCTTCCCATTGCAATGCATTTACATTACCCCCATTGCTAAATCCTTTCTATTTCTTTATCTCTTGTGTCAGTCAGCCTTCCCAGCAAAAGGGGGCCAAGTGAGTGAAGATGACCCACTGGAGAGTTGGGAAGGTAATTTTCTCTTCATTATGCCTTCCTCCATGCAGGGGGCTACTCCGCCCTTCACCCCCCTTCTCCAAACCTCTGTTTTGGGCTGGGCTGAGGGATTTGATGAAGCCCAGGAGCAAAGAACCTGATGAGACTGTGCACAATTTTGCCCAGCGCCGCCTTGGACCTGAGGTGACACTACTAAGAGGCCAAAAACCTCTCTCCTTAAATCAGCTGCAGATCCCCTTCCTCAAACTTAACCCCACGGGTTCTTTTGTAGTATTCCAGGAGCCCTCTTCAACTATTCATATCACAAGAATCTCCAGAAATTAGTGTTGAGAGTTACAAGCAAATAATTTCACTTCTTTCTTACTCTTCTATTAAGAGTAGGAAGACCAGCCAGGCGTCGGTGGCTCAATCCTAGCTACTCAAGAGGCTGAGATCTGAGAATCAAGGTTCAAAGCTAGCCCGAGCACAAAAGGACCTGAGACTCTTATCTCCAATTAACCTATAGAAAACAGGAAGTGGGGCTTGGCTCAAGGGTAGGGTGGTAGCCTTGAGCTGAAGAGCTCTGGGACATACCCAGGCCCAGGGGTAGGGTGGTAGCTTTGAGCTGAAGAGCTCAAGGACAGTGCCCAGGCTGAGTTCAAGCCCCATGACCCACCAAAAAAAAAAATAGTAAGACTTGGGTCTGGGAAATGTGGCTTAGTGGTAGTGTGCTTTCCTAGTATGCATGAAGTCCTAGATTCGATTCCTCAGTACCACATAAACAGAAAAAGCCAGAAGTGGTGCTTGTAGCTCAAGGAATAGAGTGCTAGCTCTGAGCAAAAGAAGCTAAGGGACAGTGCCTAGGTCCTGAGTTCAAGCCCCAGCCAGGACTGGACAAAAAAAAAAAAGTGTAGTAAGACCCTCCCCCCAACTTAAGCCCTCCCTACCATTCCCTACCAACTAGGGGGCAATGGTAATTGGTATAGTTTATTCCTTGACCTCTCTCAGTCCCAATCTCACCCTTAAGGTGGCATCTCTAGCCATGGACAGTCTATGCCGCGGAGTGTTTGCAGGCAACAGCCGTGAGCTCAGCATCAGGTCCTGCTTTCCTAGTCTTTTCCAAGCTGAGCAAACCCATCGTTCCATAATACTGGGGCTGCTGCTAGGGGCAGGTAAGGAGAGTATTTTTTTAAAGATATTAAGGTCTGCTAGATTAAGGTGCTGGGCTGGTGGAGCTGAAGTAGGAGGAGTGGCATTATCTTGCTTGATGTTATTAACTTTGTTTCTTCCTCTGCAGGTCAGACCCCACAGCCAGATTCAGCACTTGTTCGGCAGGCCCGGGCTGAACGCTGGAGTCAGTGGTCACTCCGCGGAGGGATGGAGATGTTACCTCAAGCTCTTGACACCCATCTGACTGGTAAAGGGGTCCGTGTTCTCAAAGGCCAGCCAGTCAGTGGGCTCAGCCTCCAGGCAGAAGGGCGCTGGAAGGTAGGAGAACACTCTGGAGGGTAATGAACCTTTCACTTTTCCCATCTAAATGGCTTACTCAGGCCAGGGCTGATAGCACTCGTTCCTCATTTGTTTTCGAAGTTATTAAGGGGTATGAACCTGAAGACAGTAGTAGTACTTGTGTGGCTCAAAAACAGGGAAAGAACCAACCTGACTGAACATTCCAAACTACTCACTAGAGGAATGGTTTTTGTGTAGATGACAGTCATTCTCTTCAACCTTATCAACATTCTGCTTTTCCTATCACTTAGGTATCTAGGAAACTGAGAGGAAGCAAGTCTCACTTTATTCATAAAGTTCTCATTATTACTGCTTTTCTCAAATATCCCCATTCTCTCAGGTGTATCTAGGGAACAGCAGTCTGGAGGCTGACCACATTATTAGCGCCATTCCAGCTTCAGGTAATGGGTTATCCCATCACCTCCTCAGTCACTAAGAAGCAGTAGCTTCTTGTGGCCAACAGGACCACATCTGCCCCTGAAGTAGTCATCCCTGTATAATACCCAAGCCGACAAAACTATAGGAATGTGTCTTGAATGAATCCTGTCTGATTTCCAGTGCTCAGCAAGCTGCTTCCTGCTGAGGCTGCACCACTAGCTCATGTCCTGAGTACCATCACTGCTGTATCGGTAGCCGTAGTGAATCTGCAATACCAAGGAGCACATCTACCTGTCCAGGTATGACATTGAGGGGAATGGGAGACAGAGGTTCAAACTGGAACCCTTCCCTTCTAACATGCAGATTTCTCTTTCCAGGGGTTTGGACATTTGGTGCCATCCTCAGAAGACTCAAGTGTCCTGGGAATTGTATATGACTCAGTTGCATTCCCAGAGCAAGATGGAAAACCCTCTGGCCTCAGAGTGACCGTGAGAAGAGGATACTTTGCTTAGCGGGATTCCCAAAGGGCTCCTCTGTGCCCCAGTGTAGATAAGACCAGACTGGTCAGTGCTATGTTCCCATCCTAGGTCATGTTGGGAGGTTCCTGGTTACAGAAACTGGAGGCTAGTGGCTGTGTCTTATCTCAGGAGCTGTTCCAACAGCAGGCACAGAAAGCAGCTGCTACACAATTAGGACTGAAGGATCCCCCAAGTCACTGTTTGGTCCATCTACACAAAGTGAGTTAAGATGAATTTCCATCAATCCCCATTGGAAAATTTAAAAGGAAGGACTTGCAATACTTATTATGTCAACTAAGGCCCAAGAAATCAGTAATTTTCTCTGCATCTTTTCTCTCCTCAGCACTGCATCCCCCAGTACACATTAGGCCACTGGCAAAAACTGGGTAAGTAGGGAATTCATTTGGGCAGAGGAAGGCTAAGTAAATCGGACCCTGACTGTAACACTCCTTTGGTCCTTTCCTTCCAGAGTCAGCCATGCAATTCCTGACTGCTCAGAAGTGGCCCCTAACTCTGGCTGGAGCCTCCTATGAGGGAGTTGCTGTCAATGACTGTATAGAGAGTGGGCGCCAGGCAGCAGTCACTGTCCTGGGCACAGAGCCCAACAGCTGATCACCAACTTCCACTCCTGAAAATAAAAGTGGCTGGAGCTTAGCTTGCTTTCACCATTCTTTCACCAATAGGCATGAGGGTAGAGATGGGATGGGAACAAGGAAAGTAAAATGTGCCTGTGATGCAGAAAGCAAAAGCAGAAGCGAGACAAAGTCCTTTATTAGAAAATATATCAAAATCCTGGCCCCCTGAGCCAGGACCAGAAGAGGGAGCTACTCCAGCACTTAGCAGAAAGTACCCAGAGAAGGGCTTCCTTTACCAGACAGCTTCCATGGAACCATAAATAGAATAAATATTCACAGAGGTCCCAGGGGAAGCCAGATCACTCTTCTTGGGAGAGAGTGATCTCTATGGAAGAGGAAGGGGCATGGGGCCCAGCCCTGCTCCTACCCCAGGGGCAAGGGACTCCCAGGAGTCATCACATAAAATCATGACATCAAGAATTCACAGTCATATAAGCTCTGGCAGGTAACCCTAGAAAGAGGGACTGCCAAGTCTAAAGGAGCCCAGCTCCAGTCCAGCAGTGAGGCGAGGCCTCTGGCCCCTAGCATAGCACTAGAGTTCAGTTCCTTCACACTTCTTTGAGAGGAGTGAGGAGCTGTAGGTGGGGAGAATATAACCCCTTTGATTCAGACCCATGATTAAGGTGGGCAAGGAAAAGTCAGTGTGAACCACGTGGGACTGTGTAGTTGGCAGTTGGCAGTGGGCCAGGCCTAGCTGGGGGCCGGCGCTGCAGCATCTCTTGACGGAAGGCTTGGGAGGAACCAGGTGGGTAACGGGGACCTGAGGGGGCCCGAGGACCCCGAGGATCAGTCCCAATGTCTGCTGTGACATTTGTATACAGAGGACCCAGCTCTCGAGCCAACAATCTGTATGTCAGTGAGTTCATTCCATCTTGTGTCCAGGAATTCTGGGTACGGACCAGGAGGTCAAATCTGAGGGTTAAAAGTTGGAAACTAAGACACAGAAAGGAATAGACGGGAATCTAGAGACATTTACAGGTAAGGGGTTTCCTGGCTAAGGATGCAGAAACATGAGAATCCAGTAACAATTCCCAGGCAGTTCTCCCTACCTGTGGGGATTTTCCTCATTGCCCTTATCTCCTCGGTGCTTCACCATCTTATAGTGTCCCACAGAGGTGGGGGGCCGAGAGATCTTCATCCCAGCCAGACGCACCCTACAGGAAAAGTGAAGAGCTCTTGGAGGATCCAGCATGGAGTAAAGATTCTGACAGGTATATAAAAAAAGCAAAGCTAGGAAAGAGGGGTAGCCTGTTTCTGTATACAGTGAACAATTACTATTGGTTAAGTACACATAGAGAAGGCAGGAGAAAATCAAACAGAAGGAACTAGATGAAGAGAATGTAAAAGCTCCATATATTCAAATTGGAAGGGCCCAGAGCCAGGCACCCTGGGGGCTTTAAACAACTGGCAGAGAGGTCGGTTTGTACTTCCTATGTTTGCCTCTCTCAGGATTTGCCCTTGTGTCTAGAAGGACAGGGAAAGAGGCCATTTTGCCAAAGGACAGGACATGATTGGAAGTTGCAGTTCCAACCTCAACACATTTTTTTGCCCATTTTTGGTGCTGAGGACCAAGCCTAGGATTTCATATATGCTAAGTACATACTCTACCACTAGGCTGAGAAGACCAGTAATTCTTACTTAGAATTAATGGCTGAGATACCCAATGTCTCTCTCCCTGCTAGCACATATTTTGTCTTATTTTTAATGGACACAAGTAATCAGGACCTTAAATCATACTACTGGAAGACAAAAGCAAGGAGTAAAGATAGCCTAGGAAGGAACAGAAAGAATATGTGCAATTGGAATTTGCTGAGTATTTCATCCCCCTCCACACCCCCTCCCCCACAATGATGAGAATCCACAATGGACACAAGAAAGGGAGACAATATGTACGCCATACAAAGACCCAAGTATCCATACCACATATAAAACTGGGTCAGCTGAGGCTGAAGGTCAGAACATTTCACAGGCTAAAAAACAAGTTGGCATTATGCCAGTGGCACAAGCCAGTTTTTTTTTTTTCCTTTTTTTTTTTTTTTTAAATGATTCTAGCTACATGGAGCAGACCCTCTATCCCCACAGGAGTGCCAGGATGCAAAGCCTACCAGAAGGCAGGATTATATAGTCTCTAGGATCCCCTCCAGCCCTGGGATCCTATGACAATATTTTCCTATAACTAACTAGGTCTAGATAAATAACCAATGACAGAATCAACAACAGCATGCAAAGCCTTACCTCGGTAGATTAAAAAAGACTAAAGGAACGGATTAAGCTCAGTACAGGACAAGCAAGCTAAAACTTAAGTGTTGGAAGGCTGTAGCCAGGGCTAGGGAGAAAAGTGGTAGCTAGAAATCTGACCTGGTAGCAATGTCGTCATCCTCACCACCCCAGCCCCAGTATTCATTGGGGAAGCCATTCATCTTCAGGTACTGATCAGGAGTGAGCGCTGAGACCCCTCCAAAGTACTGAGGGTATGGAAGGCTAGGAAGAGAAAGATCCTCGCATTGTACAAATCTTAGACACAATCCCTGCCCATAATCCCTGGGCTCTCCTTCCATCATCTCCACACTCCCCAACACCCTTCCATGCCCTCTACCTGTATCCAAACTTGTTCATGGCAACAGCTACATGGCGGGGTCCCCGGGGGTCACACACATACAGATTATGGTCATTTTCTGGCAGGAGATCTACATCATGCAAGAATAGACAGTCCCACTCTTCATCACGAAGGGCCTCCCGCACCCCAACATTCAGTAGCTTTGCCCTGTTAAATGTTCCATTTCCAGCCTAGAAGATAATGGACAAAGAGTATAGACAGCATGGATAAGTAGGAGCTGAAGTATAAATATGAAAGGGAGAATCTATGTGAAACCAAGAGAGACAAGCTATTTTGTTCATTCAGCCAGTAGATAATTTTTGTATTTCTTGTCAGCATATGCTTGACATTAAGGCACTGCTGTTCTAGCATTTCATCGTAACAACCATTAGAATAAGGGGTGTATTATCTGTTGCTTTTTGCCTTTATTTTATATTTTATTAATTTTTTTTTTGCCAGGCCTAGGGCTTGAACTCAGGGCCTGGGCACTGTCCTTGGACACTTTTTGCTCAAGGCTAGCGCTCTGCCACTTGAGCCACTGAGCCACTTCTGGCTTTTTCTGTGTATGTGGTACTAGGGAATCAAACCCAGGGCTTCTTGCATGCTAGGAGAATACACTACCATTAGGCCACGCTTCCAGCCCCTTGCTTTTATTTTAGAGGCCCTTTCCCTTTTTTGGTAATACTGGGATTTGAACTCAGCCTTCATGCTAGGCAAGTGTTCTACCACTTGAACAATGCCTCTACCCTTTTTTGCTTTAGTTATTTTTTAAGAGTCTCATATTATTTGCACAGGCCACCCTAGACCACAGTCTTATAACTCCAACAGAGCTGGGATTACAAACCTATACTACTATCCCCAGCTGATATAATGAGGGTTTTGATTAACTTTCTGCAATGCTGGCCTTAAACCTTGATCCTCCTAATCTCTGCCTCCTAGCAGATGGGATTATAGGCATGAGCCACCAAAACCTAGCTTAGAGGGTTAAATAGCTTGCTTACCCCTCTGTACAGCACCTTAGTAACAATGAAATTATATTTAAAAATACTTGTTCAAGGTCACACATGACACAAATAGGGCTAGAATTTTAGTCCTCTACCCAGTTCTGAATTTGCAGAAGCCACTAGACAAAAGAAAAATCAAGGAAAATCTGAGAGGAAAATATCCTAAACAGAATAGGGAGATGAATGTATGTATGGGAATAACAAATGTGGGAGAACAAGGCCAGGTGCTTCACTTCCCACTGTGCCCTCTTACGATGATCCTGATGTCCAATTGGTATGAGTGAAGTGGCATTTATTTGCAGTTTCCTAATAAGAAAGAGTAAGGTGCAATGGAAAGTACCTGGTGGATGACATAGATGCCATAAGCAAGCTGCTGGCGCTGCAGGAACGGGTGTAAATGGTAGAGCAGCAAACGCAGATGGTGTTCCCGGGCACGATGGGGCACAATAATGGCTGTTCTGGAGCGGGGTTCACACCCTGCAGGGCGGTACCGGCCCCCAGGTTCCACCCGGGGATTCCGCTCTACAATCTCTGCTAGTGATGGCACTGGGCTAAAGGACACCGACACAGGGCCCACTGTTGGGAAAAGGAATGTTAAGTTCAGGCAGATTGGAGGGGAAAAGAGAAAAGAATAAGCAGTAGGGCCTGGGAGCACATCTGAGTGACACTCGGCCCTGAGCTCAATTTCCTCCAGGGCTCATTCAGAAACTTCACAAACCTTAGGTTTCTCTTTATTGAGACAGCTGGAAGGGGCAGACTACTCACATGACCTACCATCTTAATTTAGGGTTCTATAACTTTCTCCCATTCCACAAGGTTTGAAGCTAAAGTTGGGAGAGGGAGAGAATAGGACTTCCAACTAGCTAATTGAGCCAGGGCACATCTACAAAGGGAATAATTCCTAGCTTGAGGCAGGAAGAGCCCATTAAAAGAGCAGGCAATGGAAGGCTGTGACTCAATCAAAAGAGCCTAAAGTCTAATTCAGAGTTCACTCTTTCTCTATCTCAGTCCAACTTCAGCATACGTCAATTGACATCCCACTCTGATTGCCCACTATACCTTGTCATTTTTTTCAGTTTCCTTTTGTACTCACCTAAAAGAGGAGACCGTTCAGGGCAGTAGGGCAGAGCTTGAGGAACTAGAGGACCCCCAGGGGCTACAGGGGCCCCAGCCAGGTGACTGAGGTTACTGTAGACATCCCGGGGGTGAGAATAATCAAATGTTGGCCCCTGATCTCTGCCAAATAGGGCACTAAGGCTTCGGAAGCCCCCTAGTGACAGGTACATCATGACAGCCAGCTGGGAGCCCACAAGTAGGGCCAGGGTACAGGGCCTCTCCAGGAGTCTCCGCAACATCTTGACTTGAGGTCTGAGGAGGGAGAGAGGAGAGTTCTGGCAGGAGGCAAGAAGAGAGCAAGCCAGCAGGGAGATTAGCAGGTCAGAAATGAAGAGGGTGCCATCACAAAGGAAAAACAAGCAGAGAACAAAGTCATAGAAATAAACACACAGGCTGGCGGTGGCTTAAACCTGTAATCCTAGCTACTCAGGAAGCTGAGATCTGAGGATCAAGGTTCAAAGCCAGCCGGGCACAAAAGGACCTGAGACTCTTATCTCCAATCAACCTCTAGAAAATGGGAAGTGGTGCTTGGCTCAAGGGTAGGGCAGTAGCCTTGAGCTGAAGAGATCAGGGACAGCCCCAGGGTAGAGTTCAAGCCCCATGAACCACAAAAGACGAAAGAAAGAAAGAAAGAAAGAAAGAAAGAAAGAAAGAAAGAAAGAAAGAAAGAAAGAAAGAAAGAAAGAAAGACAGACAGACAGACAGACACACACAGGTGTATAGTCAGTTACACAAGGAAAGGAAATACCTAGAATGTTCCAAGTCCATTTCACAAGTTTTTGATATCCCCCCAATCTTAAAGAGGGGAAGAAGACAGACTCACCTAGGTTCAAGCTGTCTTCTTCCGGACAGTGGTGGCTCCAGGGGGTTCTGGGGGTACACGGATGTGAGGCATTATCTAGAATTGGTAATGTCACAAAGGAGAGGAATGCTCCATCCAGCTCCTCACAGCAAATCTGGTACCAGCTGGAACAGAAGTGGTCAATGATAATCAGACACCGCATGCAGAAATCAAGGTTTGTATGGGTGGAGGTATGGCTCAAGTGGTATAGTACCTGTGTTCAAACCCCAGCTCAAAAGAAGAAAAAGAAGAGGAGGAGGAGGAAGAAGAAGAAGAAATAATCAAGACAAAACTAGTTTTCCATCAGGGAAAGTGTTTGGAAAGAAGAGGTGTGCAAAAGACACTAGGTTACTGGCCTTTCTCCCTGGCTACTTAATCTGCAATGAGCGACAGCATCAGGTCGGTAGGTAACCCCTAATCCCAACAGAATAGATTAGTTTGGGAATGGGGGTGTTGTTCCCCCACACACACACCCTGCACACCCTCTGAGGCAAGCCAGTCATGACAGGACCTTGGAGTGGCTTCAGGAAAAACCAGGGCGAAGTAGAAAACAGGCTCTTTCCGTTCTTCACGAGCCAGGGCGCTTGCTGGGCAGGTGCAGGGAGCGTGACCACCTGGGAGCTGCCAGCCAAGAGCCCCCACGCGAGCGGAGCGCGGCGCTGCGCCGAGCAGGGTGGGGGTGGCGTCCTTCACCTGTCTACCTTTCCAGGTTCTGAGGCGGGTGGGGAGGAGGGCGACTGCCAGAGGGAGTGGGCCGAGGCACAGACGGGCAGGGGCACCTGGCAGGCTCACCTGGAGGGGCGTGGCCTGAGATGTGCGGGAGGACGAACACGGCGTTCTTTCGGAGCACGCCCATTTCATCAAGCTCCCCTCTTCTGCGGGGCCGTGCAACATGAGCCCACCCGGCCCCCGTCCACACTTCTACGCGGGACCCCCGTCCCCACACAAGCTCTTCTCTAGCTTTTACCCCAGACTTCTCACCCTCCTGACCACCCGAACCATCCTCCGAGGCTTCTCTCCTCACGGTCCGCCGTGTACATACCTGATGGGCTTCCAGTCGTCACCGCCACCCCAACTGCTGGGAAAGGACCGCAGCAGCCATCTTGGAAGCGGGCGCCGCGGGGCGTGGCCTTTGCGTCAGGGGGCGGGGCTTTGGGGGCGGGGCCAGGGCGGGGAAGCACTGGGTCTCAGCCGGACTTGGCTTGCGGGTCCCTGCCTGAGTGCAGTGGGGTCCATGATCTCTCCTCTCAGCTTGGTAAAGACAGTAGTTCACGCCCTTCTTTTTGCACTAGGACTGAAACGGACCACCAGGTAGCCGGTGGCGTTTCTGCTGCTTCCGACGATCTCACTCACCCAGGGGTAGGCTCAATCCTTCTCCCTGAGTGTCATTAGGGCCCTCTGCAACCTAGTACCATTTTAAACCAAGATTATTTCTCGTTCAGGCTACAGGGTTGCTGACCACTGAAGCACAATTTTGTATCCCCGTGCTTAAAATGGAGACAGTTAATAAAACTAAGAAATGGTGAGTGTGGAGGGAAAGACAGTCTCTGCTTTAATGTAAGAATGTTTCTTTGGGGCCGGGCTGGGAATGCGGTTTAGAGGTAGAGTGCTTGCCTAGCATGCATAAAGCCCTGGGTTCCATTCCTCAGTACCATATAAACAGAAAAAAGCCAGAAGTGGCACTGTGGCTCAAATGGTAGAGTGCTAACCTTCAGCAAAGCGGCCCAGGGACAGTGCCTAGACCCTGAGTTCAAGCCCCAAGACTGGCTAATAAACAACAAAAAAAAAAATAATTTAAATAGAATAAATAAATGTTGGGGCCGGGAGCATGACCCAGTGGTAGCGTGCTTGTCTAGCATTCACCAAACCCTGTCTTAGATTGCCCAGAACCACATACACAGAAAAAGCTGGAAGTGGCTCTGTGGCTCAAGAGGCAGAGTGCTAGCTTTAAGCAAAAAGTGTCCAAGGACAGTGCCTAGGCCCTGAGTTCAAGCCCCAGCACTGGCAAAAAAAAAAAGTAAGTAAATAAATAAATGTGTGTTTGAAGCCAAGTGTGGGAGGCTCCTGTATGTAATCTTAGCTACTCAGGAACCTGAGATAGATCAAGGTTCAAAGCCAGTAGGGTAGGAAAATCCATGATTAAGCTCCAGTCAGTCACCAAAAAGCCAGAGGAAGAGCTGTGGCTCAAATGGTAGAGTGCCAGCCTTGAGCAAAATAACTAAGTTACAGTGCTGGGGTCCTGAACTGAAGCCTCAGCAATGGCACTCAATTTTTTTTTAATTAAAAAAGAAAGTAATTATTCATGCCAAGGAAACAAGATACTTGACGAATTACTCAGTGTCTACCTCAGAAAGTTCAATTTCTTGTGCGTGTATGAGGGAAGGAAGGGATATAAATGGTGTAGTGTGATAAATATGATAACCCAGAAATGACACCTCATTCATACGTGGAGATTCTGGGAAGGCTTTCTAGAAATAGCGATGAGCTAATGGGAAACCTGAAGGAGTTGTCTATAATAAGTTGTGTTTTATACAATTCTGTTTTAAATGAGAGTTATTTTATAATTCTTATAGATAAGTAATCTGCATACAAATTATTTCCTGTCTAGCATGGATTCAGTCACCTCCTACTTCCCAATTTGGGGGAGAAAAATAACTGTATTCTTATTAATTTTTATATCCTAATCTGTAAAAATGTGTGTTTTCTATTTTGTTTTATGTCAGTAATATTTGACAGTTCCTTCATGAGTTAAGTAAAATAAAAACATGTTCAGTTTTCATCCTAACCAAACTTTAGACAGGCTCCTCTTAGCCCTCGTTTTAACTGGGTCTTATCCTTGAGTCCTACCTTTGACCTGCTTGCATACTTTTAGCAAGAATCCTGCCAGGCCAGATAAGCAGGAACCCCTCTTCCCTTCCCCACCCCACCCCTTGACATCTGGTCACTCTTTTCCAGCCTTCAGCAAGAATCCTGTTAAGTCTGTTTATCAAGACTCCTGCTACCCTAGGTGTAATTTTTCTTTCATACTTAGACTCTGTTATCTAACCCCCACTCTCCTTTCCTGTCAGAATTTCAATTTGATAGGTTTCCTGCTCTCTCTCTTCTCTTCTCCTCCACAATAGCCCCTCTCTCTCTCTAACCTTTTTTTGAATGTGTTTGTGCGGGCTTGACCATGGGGCCTAGGTGCTGTCTCTGAGCCTTTTGCGCTAAAGGTTAGCACCACCTTGAGTCAGTTTCATTTCCAGCTTTCTGGTGGTTAACTGGAGATAAGAATTTCATGGACTTTCCTGCCTGGGCTGGCTTTGAATCATGATCCTCAGATTTCAGCCTCTGGTGTGGCCAGGATTACAGGTGTGAGGTACCGCTTGCCAGCTCTTCTTAAGCGTTTCTTACTGTTTTAATAGTTGTCTGAATAAGGTTTTTTAAGGTTTTTTTGTTGTTGTTGTTGTTTGTTTGTTTGTTTGTTTTGTTTTGTGGGCCATGGGGCTTGAACTCTGGGCCTGGGCACTGTTCCTGAGCAATTCAGCTCAAGACTAGCACCCTACCCCTTGAGCCACAGCCCCACTTTCCCTTTTCTAGTGATTAATTGGAGATAAGAGTCTCAAGGGCTTTAGTGCCTGGGATGGCTTTGAACCACAATTCTCAGATCTAAGCCTCCTGAGTAGCTAGGATTACAGGCATGAGCCACCGTGCCAGGCCTGAATAAATTCTTTAGAAATTAATAATAATAATAACAACAACAACAACAACAAATAAGCTGGACATGATTGTATGTACTTGTAATTACAGCACTAAGGAGGATCGGGAGTTCTAGGTCAGCCTGGGATACGTAGTGAAATCCTGTCTCAACAACACCACACACACACACACACACACACACACACCTCAGAAAAAAAATAACGAAAGAATATAGTAGCTGGGTGAGCTGAAGAGCTCAGGAACAATGCCCAGGCCCAGGGGTAGGGCGATAGCCTTAAGGTGAAGAGCTTAGGGCCAGCGCCCAGGCCCAGAGTTCAAGCTCCATGACCAACAAATAAAAAGAATATAGTAAAATGTCAATCAACTTTGTGGGCTTTGGTTCTGTGTTGGAACAGATGTTACAAAAAGTTAGGGTTGGAGGTGTGGCTCAGTTGGTAGAGTGCTAGCAAGTGAGTGAATGTATCAGGTACGCAGTTTGAGCCCTGGTCTCCAACCAAAAAGAAAAAAACTGAAGACTTGGAGGAGGGGATAAAAGGCTTGAAGGGGGGATAAGTCATAATTTTTACTTTTACCTTTTCTGAAAATTATCTCCTGGGGGGAGGATCAACTTAGGACCTTATTGCTCTTGTGTGGCTTTTTCACTCTACAACTTGAGCTTGCTGGCTTTTTTTTTTTTGCTGATTAATTGAAGATCACAGTCTCTTGGACTTTTCTTCTCTCTGAGCTGACTTCATACCTCAGTCCTCATTTCTCTCAGACTTCTGAACAGGGCGGATTATAGGCATGAACCACCAGCACCCAGAAAATATTATCTTTTAATAAACCACCATTGTTCTAGGCAGAGGAAACCATAAACGCCAAAGTCTGGAAATGCAAGATATGGCTTAAGTTGATAAAACCCTGGGTTCAATTCCTAGTATCCAAAAAGAAAAGAGAGAAAGAGACAGACAGACAGACAGACAGATGGAGAGGAGGGTCTGAAAATGAAAAGAACTTAGGAAATTTGACTAGACAGCATAGACAACATAGATCCTCTATGTATAAACACCTTGCTCAAACACAACACCAAATACAGGACAAGAAGATGCTAAAGTTTTCTGAGCAGAGTGCTATAATCATACCTTCTTTTTTTTTTTCCTTTTTTCTTTTTGCCAGTCCTGGGCCTGAGCATATTGACATTTTTTACATCAGAGACAGAGAGACTTTAAAAATGTTTAGCAGGGACAGGGAGTTTGGCCTAGTGGTAGAGTACTTGCCTAACATGCACGTAGACCCAGGTTCAATTCCTCAGTACCACATACATAAAAAGACTAGAAGTGGTGTTGTGGCTCAAGTGGTAGAGCCCTAGCCTGAGAAAGCCCAAGGACAGTGCTTAGGCCCTGAGCTCAAGCCCAGGACTGGCAAAATAAAAAAAAAAAAAAAAAAAAAATATATATATATATATATATATATATATATATATTTAGGAGGCAAATAGGACTTGATGACTGACTGTATGTGCTAAGTTGCTGAGTTTAAGGACTCAAAACTGATTATTGGATTTCTTCCTTGGATCAATGGATGGATAGTAGTACTTTTGTTGCTGTTGCTGTGATTCAAACCCAGGGCCCTGGGCATGTTCTGCCACTGTGCTACATCTCCCACTGATGCTACTTAATGAGAAGCAAAGCCAAACTTAGAAAGAGCATTTGTTAGGAGAAGTAGAGACAACAATATGTGGGTTTAATGAGTTTGAGCTAACCCTGTGGCGATTCGAAGTGAGATAATACTTGATTTGAATGCAATAACAGCTTTAAAACATATTTGCTTTGTGACTAAGCAATATATTCCCTGGGTTTGAACTATAAAATGAGTCCCATCTTAAGAGGTTTTAGATAATTAGCAAGACAATTATCAAAAAGTGCTAGCAGGCAGCAGACCTTCAATGCATCTGAACTTTGAGCACACAATACAAACTGAGTAAAAGCTCTGATTTGTAAGGGATCTTCACTTTAGCAGTAAAGACAGATTATGTACAAAGATCAATGAAATATGGTTGTCCCAGAGGGCAAAACAGGAAGCCTTAAAATATGCAGATCATGGCTTAGGGTGGGAAGCAAGATTCAATCCTAAAAATAACCAGTGGAAAAAGAGAGCTGGAGGCATCACTCAGCAGTATCACTCCAGCCAAGGCATCACAAGGCCTTGCATAAACCCCCAGTACAAGAAAAACAAATTCTTGACCATTTTCTTTGTTCTTTTGGCTTTCTGAGACAAGGTCTCCCTATATATCTCAGGCTTATCTGGAACTCACCATCATCCTGGCCTCCTGCCTCTGTGTTCCAAGTACTAGGATTATAGGCATGCATCATCATACCTAGTTTCTGACTTTCACTTTCTTCTGTAAATTAATTCTGTATCTTCCCTGTTATCCCCTGAATGTGGACATTTGGACAAAATTTGACAAAAATCTCATTAGACATGACTTGAACAGTTCCTTGGTATATTGCTAATGCTAATACACTTTGGAACAGTGTCCTTCCCAAATGCCATGAGAGTATGATTATATCAGTTTATACAACCCAGTGTTGTGTATGTTGTGTGTGTGTGGTGTGTGATTGTGTGTGTGCTCATGTAAGCATGCACACGTGTTTGCTTTTTTTTTTTTGCCAGTCCTGAGGCTTGAACCCAGGGCTTGGCACTGTCCTTGGACAATTTTTGCTCAAGGTTAGTGCTCTGCCATTTGATCTACAGCATTACTTCTGGCTTTTTTTTTTTTTTTTCCAATCCTGAGCTTGAGCTCAGAGCATGAGCACTGTCCTTGGACTTTCTCAAGGCTAGAGCTCTATCACTTGAGTCACAGCACCACTTTCGGCTTTTTCTATGTATATGGTACTGAGGAATCAAACCCAGGGATCTGTGCCAGCTAGGTGAGCACTCTACCACTAGGCTACACTCTCAGTCCCCACACTTGTGCTTTTTTCACTCAAGGCTGGTGTGCTATCACTTGAGCCATACCTTCGATTCCACCTTTTTGCTGGTTAGTTGGAAATAAGAGTCGTCAGAATTTGTTTGCCAGCCTGGTTTTGAACCATAGCCCTTAGATCTCAGCCTCCTTAGTGGTTTGTTTATTGACCAAATAAGTGAGATAAATAAATTTTCTGGGAATTAAGCCAATTAATAATTTTCTTCAAACTCATTTTTTAGCCAGTTTTTCCCTACATGTTCAGCTTTCTCTACTACCTATTTTCTTTTCTTTGCTTTTTTCTTTTTGCCAGTCCTGGGGCTTGGACTCAGGGCCTGAGCAGTCTTTAGGTTTTCCTTAAGGCTCATACTCTATCACTTGAGCCACAGCACCACTTCCGGCTTTTTTTTTTACATGGTACTGAGGAATCAAACCCAGAGTTTCATGCATGCTAGCCAAGCACTCTACCACTAGGCCATGCTCCCAACTCTCTAATGCTTATTTTCTTTATTATTTATTCATTTATTTTTTTGTCGGTCATGGGGCTTGAACTCTAGGCCTGAGCACTGTCCCTGAGTTCAGCTCAAGGCTACCCGCCTTACCCCTGGAGCCACAGCACCATTTCCCATTTTCTAGTATTGTCAATACTAGCTAGCCTAGGCTAGCTTTGAACCAAAATCCTCAGATCTCAGTCTCCTGAGTAGCTAGGTTTACAGGCATGAACCACCACATCTGGCTTCTAGTGCTTATTTTCATCTGCATTGTAAAGAGTTTGCTGGTATGCCTCAATGAAGTTGGATGTGAATACAAAGTGTGTGTCACTGTTTGTATGGGTTTATGGGGCCTGTTGCTAGTTGACCAGACTGTAGAGATGCTTAAACCTGCTTCCTCCCCTCCCTTTCCTTCCCAAAGCTACTTAAGTACTCCGAGCCTATCCCCATATAAGGCTCTGTCTGGGGAAGTTGTTCAATATTGTTGTTCCCCCTTCTCCTTGGACTGCCCCTCCAACTCTTTCCCCACCCCACCCCCACCACACCCTTTCTGTTTTTAAAAGCTAGTGGTTTCCTCCAGCTGTCAGCTGGTTACTCTTACTGCCAATGATTCTGGCTTCTTCCCAGCAACATTCAATGGGGAAGGTATTCAATTAGCTCGAAAGCATCCTCTTAGCCAATAAACATAAATACATTAAAATCTATTTACTTGCCTCTTCCTCTCCCATAAGCCCTGACCAATGAGGTGCTGTTTTTTTTTCTCCCCTCACTTACTGACAATCTGGTAATTTAGAAAACAAAATACTATAGTACTGTATGGAGATTAAAGAAATTGAAGTAGAGATGGAGTGCAAACATCAATGCCCATTCCACAGCATCCTCCAGAAATTCTGGCTCTCCCACCTCTATGCATAAAAGTGGAATAGATACCCCCAATTCCCTCTGCTCTAGACACAGAAGCAGAGAATGTCAGAGGCCAGAAGAATATAAAGAAACGAGCCCAATTCAGCTATTGTTTCAATCTCTTTCCTCAATTCAAACACATCCTCACACACACTTGCCACGTCCTAAGATGGTTGTACAAACTCTGCTCTAACTTCTCTAAGGAGAAGCTTACTCCTTTGTCAATCTCTGATGTTTCCCCCTTTCTTTCAGTGCCATCACTGGGGTTAAACTCAGAACATCACACTTTCACTTGGTCTTTTCTGCTCATGGCTGGCATTCTACCCCTTGAGCCTCACCTGCACTTCTAGTTTTTGTTGGTTCATTGGAGATAAGAATCTCAGGGATCTTTCTACCCAAGTTGTCTTTGAACAGTGAACTTCAGGTCTCAGCTGAGTAACTAGCATTATAGACATAAGCTACCAATGCCAGGCTTACTACTTCTGCCCCCCACCCAGCTCTTCATTGTTGCCTCTTTCCACCATTAAGACCAGATTCTCAAACAGATTCAGTGCCTCCTTTCTTCCTGTGCTTCCTCATCCTGCTCTAGTTTGTATCTCCACACCTTAGCTCAGCCTCCTGAAGGCAAGTAACTTGGGGAAACAGAGCTTGTCCTGGCTCTTGCAGGAAGGTAAAAAGGGTGGTGCATCCTCTGAAAGAACTTGTTGGAATCTTGACTTTGGGGTATTAGGTAAGCCATATCCTGGGTCTCAGAGGATTAGATTATTCTAGAAAGGAATCAAGCTTTACCTGAGGGCTGGGACACTCATAAGTGATTGAAGAGCTAGGTTTTTATTCTGTAGCCCTGTATGTTCCCAGCCATTCACATATACATCTTCTAAACTCAATCTCTTTCTGAAGGGGAAAAATTTCTGCCAGTAAGAATTCTTTACAGTGAGCAAAAAGTTCTTCTTAAAATTATATATATGTATATATATATATATCACTTCCATATATATATGGAAGTGATTTATAAAGTGTGAATTTCCAAAGAGCATTAAAGAAATGTGAAAAGAGCTATCTTAATTACCTTCTCCTCAGAATTCAACCAAGTTTCACCCTCTTTAACTCTCATAGTCCATTAATTCCAGGGCTCAGTCTCTGCAGTTCATTTTGCCCTTATCTTATGGTTCCTTGTACTGTCCATTGTTTCTCATGGGGAGTCGGGGAAAGAGCACACAACCTCCTCCTGAAAACCATCAGTTTACTTACTTCCATAATGACGTATTTTGTCATTGAACTTACCATAGAGCTCTGCTTACTGTACCATGAACTCATAGTGTACTAAGACCCATAAATGTATTAGTCAAGGCTTAGTTTTGCTATCTAGATTAAACAGTTGAATGTCACTCTGGTCTCATTCCATTCTCTGATCCTGTCTCCTGCTGCCTGGTTGTTGGGGTGGGGGGCACAGGATATACCAGGGCTCAAACACATCAGTGGAGACACGTTTACTGGAGAGAGGAGTGTGGTCACTTCTTTGTTTATTGATGATTAGGGAGCAGACACTGTTCTGGGTGGTGTAAAGTACAGGCACTGTGTAAGGATTTGCCTGGTTTAGAACTTGATTAGCCAAGTGCAGTTCCAGTGTGTACATACAAATGCTGAAACCTCCACATCTGCTTCTCAGCTCCACAAACCCATCTGTACACATATTTGACATCCCAGAAAGGGCTGCATTGGAAGAGTGAGTTGTCTTTGGCTTTCACATCCTCCCTTTTTAAAAATCATCACCTCAGGATCTTCTTTTCATATAACTACTCCCTTACTCCACATGTAGCCTATTCTTCAGTTACTGGAGGTCATCCTGTTTCTGCTGCTCACACCCCCAAGTTTTTACAGGCTCCTCACTGCTTGAGCTTTTGTGCTCAAGGCTAACACTGGACCACTTGAGCAATAGCTTCACTTCCGGATTTTGATTCTTCTGGTTCATTGGAGATAAGAGTCTCCTGGACTTTCCTGCTGAGCTGGCTTAGAACCTTGATTCTCAGACCTCAGCCTCCTGGGTAACTAGGATTAAAGTCGTAAGCCACTGGTGCTGGCTGCCTAGGTATATTTTCTTTCTCTTTCTTTCTTTCTTTCTTTCTTTCTTTCTTCCTTCCTTCCTTTCTTTCTTTCTTTCTTTCTTTCTTTCTTTCTTTCCTTCTTAAAGATTTTATTAACACTGATTTTTTACATCATATTTCAAATGTCATGCTTAACAAACAAGTATTCAAGAAGGGAATCTCTATATGCAATCACTGACACATAGATTTTAGGACATAATTAAAATTAAGCTGAGGATTTATATGTCATAGATAGGTATTAATCTATATAATAAAACATTACGTCTTTAGAGTATATATCCCATCATAGATTTTTATGTCTATGCAGTTATGTTTATATCTCTAAGACCATGTCCATAACCTAGTTATATTTTCAAGCAAAGCCTTCTCACACAAAAAAAGTAGAGATATTCTAGCAACCTAGTCTCCTTTTGCTACCACTGAACACCTGGCACCTGGCACCTCAAATCTTTCTTCCTTTCCTCCTCTACATTTCTTCCCCAACTCTGTTCTTTTTGCACACCATTCAAATTTCACCTCTTGAAATAAATCTGCTAGGTTCAAACTGGTTGCTTCTAGAGACACTGCCCCAGTCACTCACTAGTCATAAAGGTAACTCCTCACCATTTGAAAATACTAAAACTTTTTTTCTCAGAACAACTCTATGGTAGTAGATATTATTCATCTCATTTAAAAGACTACAACAATGCTTAAATTTAGATGCCCCCCCCAGCTTTTGCTCCAGGGCTCTTTCTAGAAGAACAATCAGTCCTACACCTATCAACAAAACATTTATTTGTGTTGAATCAGTTACTCTTGTTATATATTTATTTCTGCTAGTCCTGGGGTTTGAACTCAGGACCTGAGCACTGTCCTTGGGCTTTCTCAAGACTAGAATTCTACCACTTGAGCCACAGTATAACTTCCAGTTCTTTCTATGTAAGCAGTACTGAGGAACTGAACTGGAGTCTTCACGCATGCTAGACAAATACTCTACCCCTAGGCCAAACTCCCGGCCCTGATTCTTGTTATTTTTATACATTCATGCTCTTGTCAACTACACCTGACAAGCATTACTGTAGCCCCTTCATTTGACTGGCATCATACAGAGGAGATAGACAAATGTCCTTTTTCTGGTAGCCCTTCAGAATCCAAGACAAGCGTTCTGTCAAAGGAACTGAGTGCAGAGGTAAGGATGGGCACTCCTTCCTTGAATATCTGAAACCTTTTAGTACTTTGCAGACCTACTGAAGGGTGAATGATAATAACCAAGAGCAACACTCATTTGTTGTGCACTTAAGGAGTGCTAGTTCTTTATTTACATTATTCAGTCCTTATAACAACAAATTTCTAAAGGAGATATTATTATTGTCAATTTAGAAAACACACTCAGAGATATGGGACCAAGGTGTAACCCACATCTGTCCGACTCCAAAAGGAGTATATAAATAACATAATTCAATTTATATTTTTAAAATGTGATAATTCCTCACTCCCTGAAGACCTTGCCTTGACTCTCCCTTTCCTAGTAAATATTATTCACAGAGAGCAGAGCAGGGCAAGTTGTACCTCATTCATAAGCATGCAGTTTCTCTCTCTCTCTCTCTCTCTCTCTCTCTCTCTCTCTCTCTCTCTCTCTCTCTCTCTCTCTCTCTCTCTCTCTCTCTCACACACACACACACACACACACACACACAATTTATGCTTATCCTAGCCAGGTTGGGACTATAAGGGATAGGAATCCATTTTTTTCCCCTAAGGCTCTAGTCCTTATCCCCTTCCCAGGTGCTAAATAAAAATGAATAAATAATAAATACAAATGGGACTCAGGACCCATTCTCCCTTCCCCCTCCCTCCCTTGACCCGCAGGGCGGAGGGGGCAGTTTACATAGGGCGCTGTCTCCTACCCCCTTCAATCCACCAACCCATCACTGCCTCCCCGGGCAGGAAAGCCGGGCAGGGCCAGCCTGCTCTTTAGGACAGCGAGGAGGGGGGACTCACTCCCATCACTCCTCCCCACTGTAGGGAGGGAGCTGCAGGAGCTCCCTCATTCTCCCTGCTGAGTATGAGGCCCGGGTGCCCAGCTTGGGCAGCCGGGTTGGAGAGGTTATTTCCTGCCTGCCCAGGAGCGCCGCCGAAGTATCTCCAGGATCTGTGCTCGACGGTGCAGCCAGTCCTGGGGCGGGGGCCGTGGTGTGGAAAGGGCGGGCTGAGGAACGAAGAAGCTGTATCGCAGGCGTGCGTTCTGCGGGTTACCAGCTACCAGGACTTGCAGCATCAAAGGCTGAGCCAGCGGCCCATGGCCTGACAAGGTCTCATCGGCTGCAGTGGCCCCGCTGTAGCGCAGGCTGACTGCCCCAGGCAGCAGCACGTCTGTGGCTGAGGGCATTAGTGTGTATTCGCCATTGAGAGCATAGGTGCCATCTGGGAGCTTGAGGGCCAGGTAGATGCTGCGGACACTAGGGCCTCCCTGCTGCCGAACCAGAATGTGAGTGGCCCCAGCAGGAATCGTGACCACATTGTTGTACCCATACCTGTACAGAGAAAGTAAATGAGGCACTTAGCATCTCCTGAATTCCTCCTTTCCCCTCCAGCTCTGTGATGTGTGGGGGTGAGGAAGGGGGAACACATGTGTGCATTGTGGATAGGTCTGTCTCCTCAAACTGTACTGCCCAGATCACAGCTACATGCAAATACCTCCTCTTTCATATCTCTGGATAGTTATCTACACCTATTACCTCTTTTTTTTTTTTTTTTTTTTTGGTCAGTCATGGGGCTTGAACTCTGAGCCTGGGCACTGTCCCAGAGCTCTTCAACTCAAGGCCAGAACTCTATCACTAGAGCCACAGCTCCACTTTTGGTCTTGTGTTGGTTAACTGGAGAAAAGAGTCCCACGGACTTCAGTGCTAGGCTCAATCCTCAGATCTCAGCTTCCTGCGTGAGCCACCAGCACCTGGGTTTATTACCTCTTATTGAAGTGCCCCGCTAGCCGCCCCCACTTCCTTAGTGCCTGTCTAGTTCTTACTCTTCTATTTCTGAGATCATCTCCCTGATGTCCATAGGGGCTCTCTCATCCCACCCCCAAGCCACCCTTTGTTGAACATATGGGATGGTTTACTGCCTAATCATCTATCTCTCTTCTAGACTAAATAATGTTGAGTCACCTCTGTTTCCCTAGGACCCAGAAAAGCACCAAAAAAAAGACCAAAAAAAATAGAAGGAAAAAAAAAATAGTGAGGTAACCTGAATTTTCGGAAGGAGCCTGACTGCTTGCTGCAGCTAGAACCATCCCCGCCACACACCATACATTTGTCAAACTTCTTTTTGGAGCCAATGATACGATCACAGCCAGCATGGATGCAGCGGCCCCGGACACAGACCGAGGTGCTGTCTGGGGAGCAGGGAGTCCCATCTGCCACCTGAGGGAGAAGAGAAGGGAACATAGAAAAGGATTCTTAACTCAGGAGGGCTTGGTGACCCAAACAGATGCTCAAGTCTCTTCAAGGAAAGGGAGTAGGAAAAGATGGATAAGAGATGTGAATGCTGTATAAAATGAGCTCCAGCCTGTAGGGAGTTATCATAGTTATAATAATAATAATTATAAAAGCTTCCATTTTCAGAGTACTCAGTGTGAAACAGGTGGTGCAGTAAATATTTTACAAATATGAAACTGCTTTTAAAGATTTCTAGAGATAGAACTCTGAAGTTTGGAAAGATCTAGGAACTTGTTCAAAGATTACACAGATGGTAAACAGGAGCCAAGGTGGTAATTTCTGGTCTGAGTCCCAAAACCAAACCCTTAACTAAATGGTAACCAAATGGTAATGCTGCCAGAAGGACACTAGAGGGCAGAATTCTCACAGGTTAGAGGAGAAAGAGGACCGCCACATGATGCTGCTGGCGCTTGTTTCTCTTTCTGGAGCCTTCAACAGCGGCTGTGCCCAGATGTCAATCTATGGGAAGCCTTGAGTTCATGGTACATGAATTAAATAGGGCCATGATTGCCATTTGAAAAGTAGAGTCGAGAACTTAGACAAAAGGTCATGCAATGGCATTTTCACCATGAGGTCCCAACAGAAAAGTTAGATGGATTAGGAGATGTGGATTGTGTGTAGGATGAGCTTCATTTTGTATGTGATTTCCATCATAATGATAATAATAATTATTGTACAAGATGCAGCAAAAAGCAGGGGAAAAGCATAGGCTAGAACAGCCTTAGAGGCCAATTATTGAGAGTCTGTTTCCCAAATACCTCATACCCATGGACAAATGAGACCTTAGGGCTAGCATGGCATGGCTGTAGGAATGCTAGCAATGGTGTCATTTTGGAGTTCTTTTGTTATCAGAAAGCAGAGTAATCTATTTATATGAGTATAAATAGAGCTTGGGGCTTCTGGTCCTCACCCGTTGTTTAAGCACATAGTAGTAGCCCAGTGCCCGGGCCTGGCAGGTGAGTTTGCACTGGTCCTGGGGGGCTACACCTGCATATCGAGGCACCCAGTCCATGGGCCCTGGGAAGCTCTTGAAGAGGTCAGTGCGGTGATTATAGGCAGCGCATTGCTCCTCACGGAAGGTCAGTGCTGTATGGGGTGAAATGGACAGTCAGAATCCATCCCTCCTTCTCACAGGGTCCCACAAACCACTCCTACCTAACCTCGCAGAACCTTACAGTCATCTACGGACTCTCCCTCCTCTACAGACTTCTAGGGACAGTATTACATGATTAAAGTTGGGAGGTGGAAATGCTGGAGGGAGCACCACTGATCAAGATGCATTGTATTCATAAACAAACTGCTTTTGTTTGTTGGCCATGGGGTCAGAGTTAGAGGCTGGGTGCTGTACCTGAGCTGCAGTTTACTCAAGGCTAGTGCACTACCACTTTGAGCCATAGCACCAATTCTGGTTTTCTGGTGATTCATTGAAGATAAAAATCTCACACACTTTCCTCCCCAGGCTTGCTTCAAACCATGACCCTCAGATCCTTAGCCTCCTGAGTAGCTAGGGTGACAGGTGTGAAGCCACCAGTGTCTGACTAAACTGCTTTGTTTAATGGTACCTCCTTTGTACAACTTCTTTTTTTTTTTTTTTTTTTTTTTTGCACCAGTCCTGGGCTTGAGCTCAGGGCCTGAGCACTGTCCTTGGACTTTCTCAAGGCTAGAGCTCTACCACTTGAGCCTCAGCACCACTTCCGGCTTTTTTTTCTATGTATGTGGTACCGAGGAATCGAACCCGGGTCTTCATGCATGCTAGGCAAGCACTTTAACCACTAGGCCAAACTCCCGGCCCCTTTGTACAACTTCCTAAAGATAATTAAAAAAAATAAAATTAAAAAAAAGGACTAAAGTCACTTCCTCTCGCAGCGGGGGCGGCAGCATCTTAGTCCAACACTCAAGTGTGAGTCTTTGTTCTGTCTTTTCTTCCCAAGGGTAGCCATGCTTCCATGCTTCCCACCTCTCACCTGTGCCTGTTGGGCAGTTCTTCGTGTTGCAGGAGCGGAAACGGGTACGACGGCCCTCACAGTACTTGCCACCATTCCGAGGCACGGGCTTTGTGCAGTCTCGAGATGAGAACTGGACACCACCCCCACAGCTCCGAGAGCAGTCATCCCATGGTCCCCAGGTACCCCAGCCACCCGCCCGAGGAACCTGCAGAGGCACAGAAGAGAGGAATGGGATAGATACACTCTATCCCAGGCCTACGCCTATGTCCCTTAACTCCCACCCCTGCCCTGGATCTCACATTGAAGTCTTTAAGCTGGTCCACGTGGAGGCAGCGGCCACCCATGCAGGCCTGTGCAGGTCCGCAGGGAGTACCATCGGCCCAGGGCGAGTGCTTGGTCTGGCACATAGCATGGCCATTAAGGTGGCCAGAGCACCAGAGGGCAGCACAAGGTGGTGGCAGCTGTGGACAGTGGTGGGAGTCAGGCCCAAAGGTCAGTTGGCACTGGCGGTCAGCATCATAATCCTTGCCAGGAAAAGTTGCAGGCAGATGCAAGGGAGCCTCTGGCTTGTCTAAGAGACAGTGCCCTGAGAAGGGAGTTGAGGCACAGAGTCAGCAAGGGCCTAAGGAGAATGTTTAGTATTGCTAGTTGAAAGATTAGGCTCGGGGGTGGGGGTTGGGGGGAATCTTAGAGCTGTATAAGACTTCAAATAGCAATTACGCTTAGTTGAATACCTATTATGTGGTGATATTAGCTTAATGCTTGGCCAGCATTATCTTATTTAATCATGGCAAAATACCTATGAGGTAGTTGCCATGTTTATACCTAATTCATCTATCAGTAACTTACAGTCACACACCTGTATATGCCTAAAGAGCAAAAATCTTTCCATCTATTCTTTCCCATCACAGAATTTCTGTGCATAAGTGTTGTCTCCCAGCCTTTTCACTCCAATCTGCTGCTCTGTTACTTGAGCCACAGCTCCAAAAGCTCTGGCTTTTGGCTGGTTAATTGGAGATGAGAGCCTCACAGACTTTCCAGCCCAGGCTGGCTTCAAATCATGATACTCAGATCTTAGCCTCTAGAGTAACTGGGATAATAGGCATGAGTCCCTGGTACCTGGGTCACTACAGAATTTTTGAGTCTGCTTCTTACTGAGAACTCTGCCCAAAGGCCATCATCCTGCTGTTCTTCTAGACTTCACTGAGTGACAAGGTAGTTGGCTCCTTCATAGCCAGCCTATTCCAGGGTTGGACAGTTCTAGCCTTTCAGAGCTCTATTCTGATTACTCAGCCAAAATGTACCTCCTATGGTGGTAGAATCCACTCTGGTAGGAAAGGGAACCAGACAAAGACAGCAGCATTTCTCACCCCCATCCCACACAGAGGGAAAAGCACACTTGGAGGAGTCAATGTGGCTTTTGAGAAATGTGATAGAAGTGAGGGTAGAGTGGAGGGTCAGGAATTGACTCCTGAACAGGGAAAGGTCAGTGTACTCTTACCATAGCCATTGTCCAGGAAGTCAGTGATAAAGCTGGCACTGCAGGGGGACCACGGCTCCTCAGGATCCACATGAGCCATGACAGGAGCCATGACATGGCGGGAGGTGCTCCCATGTCCATTCAGACTGATGCACGACTTGGAGTTGTCATGGAGCATGCTGAAGACATGGCCTGTGAGGACAGAAGACCTGCTCCTGTCTAAGGGTCTCATCTGTATGCCCTCAGGGCATTACATCATGAGTCTGGTTGCAACTATGGACATTCAGCCCCTTTCTGATGCTCTGTATGTAGTCGTTAATTACTCTTTGTTTTGTAAAGAGAAGATCTATCTCCATTTATTTCTCAGTTCAGCCAACATTCCCAATCCTGAACTCCTACTGCCCGACTGAATCTCCCTCCAAACACATTTCATACATGCACATACAGACAGTGCAGAGTAAATTTCTACATGTTATCCTATTTAAAAGGAAAACCTATGTTTTTATATGTCTATAGCAGAGAATTATAGCCCTAGACCCAGGCCTGAATAGGAGGAAGAAACGAATACCCTGGGACTTCCGTTTGCACTCTCCCCACCTCCCCTACATCACCACCTTACCCAGTTCATGAGCAGCGGTGAAGGCAGACTGGAGCCCATCATCCTCTACAATAGCACAGCTTCGAGCCGGGTCACACACAGTGCCCACATCAGCCATACCCAGTGTGTCACAAGTGGAGACCCCACACAGATCCTGCCGAAAGAATCATAGAAAATGCATAGAAAGCCAAGATATCTGGGTCCACTAAGCTATGATCCAGATTTAGAGGTGATCAAGAATCGAAGTACACAGCACTGTCAGAGCCCAGAGAGCCACATAGCAAGTGTGGCTGGGGCCAGGCAACATTTCTGTAATGGTGCAAGTTGGTACTGTGCAGTGCCTGGCGTGTGGTGCCCACCGGTGGCCTCACCTGACGAGTAAACAAAATAGCTGTGTCAAAGTGGTCAGGGTCCGAGTCCTCCGGGGTGTTGAGGCCCTGCTGCCAAGCACAGAAACTGCGTAGGGTCTGGGCTGCACTGGGTCCCACTTGGGGTCCTTCTTCACCTGACCCCAGAATCACTAGCCGAGTCACCACCAAGCTGACAGGGTTTCGAATGCTTGGGTGCTTGAAGGCCTTGGCCGCTGCAGCCATCACTGTCAGCAGGTAGCGCTTTAGTCCTGTACCATGAAACGCTGCCATCTTGTCATCTGCCACCACCAGGGTCTCCACAAATCTACTCAGTGAAGCAAAACGCTGGAGAGAAAAAGGGAGAGGAAGATCCTGAAATAGCTTCCCAGAGCCATTCATAGTTTCTTCCCTCCCTCACTTCCGGGGTCTGGAACTCAGTAGAGCCAGCTGGGCTTACCCCACAAGATTCCTGAAGGGGCTGGGTCCTCCCTCCCCCATCGCCAGTCCCAGGCCTTTTGTGGTAAGAAAAGCTGAGAAATCAGCTGTTGGTCTGAGAAGGGGAGGAAAAAGGGATGCTACATCCCAGGACCGTGTGGGCCTCAAAGTTAAAAAGCAGTTTGGATGATTTCCAGGAGGAAGGCCTGGGGTCTCCCAGGCCTAAGTTTGGCTGGGGCCTGTGGGACTGAGGCTAGAGGGTTAGGCTGCAACGTGTCTGCCCTGTGCGGTTGGAGGAACAATTCAGTCAGCAGCTAGGGCCAGGGCCAGATCTCAGCGTGGCGGGTGTGGAGGGAGCAGCGTCTGGTCTGGATTAAAGCTAGAAAGGGAGGAGGGAGGAAGGAAGGAAAGAGTAGGGAGACCCAGGAGTGGGAGGGAGGAAAGGATGGAGTCTCAGGCAGCTTGCAGGCAGTCCACAGTGTGGGAAGGGGATTGACCGGGAGGAGGTATGGGATGCCTTTCCTTTCTTGGCCAGCCCTGTTCTGGTTTGCAGTTTGCCAAAACCGTTTTAAAGACAGCATCAGAAGCCAGAGGACAATCCTTTGAGCCTCAAACCTCACTCTTGTAGCTCGGGGGGCTGGGGGGGAGCCTGAAAACGAGTGGGGCAGAGAAAAGAGCCAAGGCTAGTGGTCTGTTAGAATAGCTTTATTACTGGATACTAACTATGCCAGAAAGGGATGTCAATGGCCAAACAGGAGAAGGGGTGGGAGGGAGGGAAGGAAAGGTCATTCCAGTCTAGGGCATCTGACCCACCTCAGAGAAACTTTAGAACAGCTTGGTGGTCTGGCTAGAAGAGCTAAAGCAGAGAGTGGCCAGAAACTTAGAGAGAAAGGCAGGCAGAGAGAAGGCAGCAGAATAGCCAGAAGTGGAAGTGGGTGGAGAGACAATGAATAGGGGTCAGTAGGACAGATATGGCAGGACATAGACTCCAGGACTGCTTACCTTGGCTCTTCGGGGACTGGCACTGGGATTCCCAAGAGGTGCCTTGACGCTGCACATGGGACCCTGGTCGCTGGCAGGACTTTTCCGGCGTAAGATGTGAGCTCCAGGCCCCCCAGCAGAGTTAAGGGTGCCTCCCTCCAGGGGCTGAAGGTGGAGTTCAGCTCCTCGGTACTGCAGTACCCCTAGAAGGGCTCCGCCATCCCAGTGCAGAGATGCCACTGATTCCGGATCTCCATTGATGGTGCCGGTCAGGTAGGTACCTGGCTCTGCTCCACCCAGCAGCTCAGGTGCTCGGCCCAGGTACTGCACAGTCAGCCCCTCCACCTGCACTCCAGGGTCCTGCTCCAGCTCCAGTAGTAACATCTCTCCAAAGGCTGGCAAGCGGTATAACAGTCTGGCAGGGGAGCCTGAGCCAGGCAGGACACTGCCATTGAGCTTCTCTGGAAACACGATCTCTTCCTCCCGGGGGAGGGGGCTGGCTGGCCAGGCTGGGGGCAGGAGGGAGGCCAGCAGCGGCAGAAGCAGCCACAGTGGTGGCAGGGAGAGAGGCACTGAGTGAAGCAGCAGGCGGACCTGGGTTCTGGGTAGCCAGCACCCCGCCAAGCCCCTCCTGGGATAGAAGCCCATCCAGGACAAGGCATGGGTGCTCCAGCTGGGAGGGACTGAGGCCATTTGGGTCACAAAGTCCTCCACACCCTAGCTGTGGAAAGCTTCTCTCAAAAGCCTGTGGACTTGGACTTCTGCCAAGGCTGGAGACAGAGTTTTCAGAGGGGTTGGAGACAGTGAGAAAATAGAGAAAACTCAGCCCTTAGGAAAGGTGCCCAGTGGTCTGCCTCCTCCAAACTCTCCTCCTGTGCCCTCTTTTCCAAGATCTTTGTCTCTTTCTGCCTGTGTCTTCCACAGCTTCTTCCTTCTCTCCCTCTGTATGACTGTCTGGCTTCACCTCTGTGCCTGTGCTCTCTGACCCGTTTTGCTCTCTCTGTCTCTCCCTCGCTCCCTTCCTCTCTCTCTCTTGTCCTCTGTCTCTGCTGTGTCTGTGCCTCTGTGGGCTCTCCCTAGCCTCTCTCCCCGCCAGCTCTTTTAAGCATCTCAGAGTTTCTATGATTGGCTGATCTGTACGCTACTCAGCTGGGAGCTCTGTCAGTGCAACTCAGATGTATCATTGCTTCCCAAAATCTTAGTTTTTGTTTTCTTTAAAAGGAATGGGGGGGGGTGGATTTGCCCAAGGGAGGGAAATCTAGCAGCCGGATGGATTATAGGCACAGAGCCAGCTGATGACATAGCTTTTTTCCAAATCCCACAATCAGACCTCAGCTGTCTCTTCTTGGTAGGACAGAGCTTGAGGGGAGATAGAGATTCAGGGAAAGGGAATGGCAGATAGGATTCACAGATAGGACTCTGTTCTGGAGAATTCCTGCTACTCCTGTCTAACCTGCCCTTCCTTTCTTTCTGCCCTTCCTCATGTTTTGCCGTTTGCCTCAAAGGATGATTTCTAGGGCTAAGGGAACTGAGTGGGCTTTCTGGTCAAAAGAGGACAGGAAATGGGTAAAGCATGAAGAGGGAAGAACAAAGAAAGTATGTAGCTGAAAGCTGGGTAAGAACATAAGTCTAATTTGCACCTATTTGGAGGAAGTGGGAAAAGGAAGATTTCAAGTTTAAAACCAGCACAGGCTAAGGCAGTAGAACTCCTTATCTTAAAAATAAAATAGAGGGGCTGGGAGTTTGGCCTAGCAGTAGAGTGCTTGCCTGGCATGCACGAAGACCCAGGTTCGATTCCTCGGTATCACATACATAGAAAAAAGCTGGAAATGGTGCTGAGGCTCGAGTGGTAGAGCTCTAGCCTTGAGAAAGTCCAAGGACAGTGCTCAGGCCCTGAGCTCAAGCCCAGGACTGGCAATAAATAAATAAATAGATATAGAATAGAAACAAAAGGGCTAGAGATAAGGCTCAAGTAGCAGAGGGCTTACCTAGCATGTTTATTTAACACCTTGGATTTAATCTCCAGTATTAAACAAATGAAAGAGGGAGGGAAGGTAGAAAGGAGAGAAGTAGTAAAAGATAGTTTGACATGGTTTATGATAGGACCAAACAGTGACATGGCTCATGATAGGACAGAGCAGCTGGAGAGAAAAGAGGAGGCCGAAGGACAGGAAGCAGAGAGAGTGGAGTTAGTGAGTTCACTTTCCCAAGGTGGTTGATTCTGCGGGAATGGACATATGGAGGTGGTAGACAGCCAGGCAGGAGGATTAACAACTTTTCTTTTTATTATTTGTGCCAGTGCTCAAGATTGGCACTCTACACTTAAACCATAGCTCTGTTTCTGGCTTCTTAGTGATATTGGAGGTAGGAGTCTCAGGGACTATCTTACCCAGGCTGGCTCTGAACTGTGATACTCAGATCTCAGCCTGAGTTGCTAGCATTATAGGTGTAAGCCCCCAGTGCTCCAGCAAACTTTTCTTTTTATAGAAGGAGGATCCAAGGTGGTTATCTCCTCCAATGTCTCTTTTCTTCCTCAGGCTTCCCTTTCTTAATTTACCACTACCCTTGTTTCCTCTAAAGTCCAGAAGAGCCTTTCAAACCAAAGATTTCCCTTTCCAATTCCTGATTCTCCAATTCACTGGCTCAGATCCTATTAATGTCTGTTAGGGTCCTGGCTCTTCTATGCACAGCCAACTATCTTACCCCTTCTTTTCCATATACACATCTTCCAGTCTTACATCAGTCACCTCCTAGCACAGTAAAGACTTGTTGTCTCAGGAACCCAGAATTAATTTTGATCAATTTCTGGCCCCACCTTGCCCTGAGGAGTTCCTGGAATATCTAGCAATCTCTGACTTTTCTTTATTTCTTCATGGAGTGGGGAGAGTGGAGGCAGCATTTTAGGGTACTAGGAGAAACATGAGTCAAGTCCCTGAGGTGAGGGGAGTGGCTGATGAGAATGGGAGGTGTTAGAAAAAGGAAGCAAATGATTCCTTTGGTTCTTGATTGGCCTCAGAAAATAGGTATTAGGGTGGATTCTAAAGGCAAGGAAGGGTTCAGAAAAGGGGTAATTCCTGCTCACCCCACCCCAGGGCCACTGGTTTCCCCAGGAAATCCCCAGGAAAGAGTGTACAGTCCACAGATCCTTCCCTTTCCCAGAGGGGGTACCACCTTCCCTGCCTCCATTCCCTAATTCACCTTCCGCCTTGTCACCTCCTGTTCCTAAATCATATCCGCCAGAATACTTCCTTTTCTCCTCCCTTCCTGCTCAGGTCACTAATACTCTGGTGCCCATCATTTCCTGTATCACCTACTCTATTGTGACTACCAGACACCCCTCTTGACCCACCACCACATGCACTGAACCACCCTGGTCTTATGTGGAGGAGGCTGAGGTTAGAGAAGGCAGACAAAAGATGTGAACCAAGAAGGGACGGGGACAAGAGGAGCTATCACCAGATGCCCCTTTCCCTCCCCCATCTGAGATGAGGACAAAGGGGGTGACTAAGCAGTGAAAGACAAAGGGCCTTAGAGTGGCAGCAACAGTGTGTGTGTATGGATGTGGGTGTGGGTGTTGGCAGCAGGGAGAAGGCACAAAAGATGTAGTGTCCCGAGCAGCCCCCTAGGAGTCTTCATTCCAGTCCCAGCTCAAGCTGCCCCCAGGGACAGGCAGCTCAAAATCTTTCCTGAGTTTCTCCTAGGCTATCTCAGGGCAAATAAATGCAGTCCCCACCTCCCGTCACCACCTCATTTACTTAAACAATAGAGGGTGAGAGGGCCTAGAGAATCGAGGGGAATGTGAAGGGTTAGGGAACCAAGCCTCTGGTCCTTGTCTGTTCTAGGTCTTGGTCAGTTCCCACAGCCAGCTATCTGGCCCCACCCTTTGGTATGGTTCCCATTAGGTCAATTTTCAGGCTAGAAGTCTGGCTTTCTCCTCTTTGCAGCGAAGAATTCTGTCTTTGCCACTCCGCCGGTCTGTCTGCTCCACCCTGCTACACTGCTGGTGGGCTCCGTCCCAGGGACCCTATTATCCAGGGGAGCTCTGGGGGAAAGGCTTCTTCTAGCCTCAGGGTGGGAAAATTATACAAGTAGGTGGGTGGCCAGGCTGGGACTGGGCTTGGGGACGGACAGAACTGCCTCCAAGGCAAGAAAACCTTTTGTCCACAGAGAATGAGGATCACAGTTCTGGTGCGGTTGTTTCTGCACTGTGGGTCTCCACCGAGGAAAACCGGATTAACCCGATGGGAGTGGGGCAGGAGATTTCTCTGAGGGTGCTTGCTGGGTCTGGAAGGGTGGCGGATATGGGGGTCACCCACAGAAGCCGTCCCCAGCGCGGGCTGGCGCGCCACCCTGGGTGCCTCCTCCACCTCGGTGGCCAGGGTGTTTACCCTTTTGTTTTGTTTTGTTTTGGCGGGAGGTCTGTGACACGCCCAGATTGGGCTTTTCCTCTCGGCCACATCTGGAAATGAGCTCTTGGAGGTAATTGGCCTACAAAGATGGGCTACCCCAGAAGGGGAGGGCTCGGAAGCAGTCGGCACCCAGGCCCACAGCGGGGAGGGGGCCGAGGCCGGAGGGAGGTGGGCGCCGGGCCGGGCCGAAAGCGCAGGGCGCGAGGAGCGCCCCGCCGCCGCCGCCGCCGCCGCCGCCCCCGCCGCGGGCTGGCGCCGCGAGCTGCGGGAACACCCGCCCTCGGCGAAGGTGAAGGGCGTCGCCGTGGTCTCAAGCCCAAGTGGAGCCGTGGTGCGGAGCCCGGATGTCGTCAGGTTGGCGGTAGGCGGCTTCTGCCAGCTTTCAAGATGGCGTCGCCATTGTGCGAAGCCCGGGGAAGCCCACCAGGAGGCACGCGGGAGTCACTTCCGCCCGGTTCTCCTTCCGCCCGGGGTGCAGCCGGGTAAGATGGCGGCGCTGAGGGCTGTCCAAGGTCTCCGGAGCCTGGGGACCCAGGTGCTGCGTCCCGGGGCTAGGATCCAACCGACGATTCAGCCCAGCAGGTGAGACCGAAGCTCGCCCTCCATAGTTCTTCCCCGTCTCGCCCGAGGACGCTCCACGGGCCTTGAGGACCACTGGGACGGAAGGACCCCGGCCTGCGACCCCCGCCCCCGGCCAGGCCGGATTGCTCCCGCGCCCAGCCGGGAAGGGGGAGGCTCCTCAGCGTTAGGAGGGCGCCTCCTCGTACCCGAGCTCTCCCCGCCCGCCCCCCTCTCCCCCTCCCCCTCCCCTCCCCCTCCCTCTCTCCCCCTGCTCTTTTCTTACGTCCGTCACTTCCTGCCTTTCTCCTTCTCACTGTCTCTCAGCCTCTCCGTCCAACTCCCTCTGCATCCCCATCCTGATGATAATCTTAGGTTGACCTTGAGTAAAATCTTTCTCACATTCATAGTCACCTGGATGGCAGTGTGAATAGATGAAAATATGAAAGCGCTTGAATCCCCCCTCAACTTTACATATCCAAATATGTTAACTCTATCAATGACTTTGCATGGAAGAATTCATGGGCCTCATTCCTTGAGCCCATCTGAACCTGAATGGGAACAGAGGAACCAAGCAGGTCCTTTATCCAGGATCTATCACTTAACTCCTCAGAGGGGCTCGGCAATGGCAGCCAGATGTGGAGTGGGCACAGCAATTTTCAGGACCTGTCATGTATCCCAACAAAGAAACAGCCCACTGGAAGCCTCCCCCTTGGAATGGTAAGTGCTATTTCAAACCAAATAAATCTCTGCTCCTAGCTCAGACAAGTTGTTCCCATTTTCTTCTTTTACCACTCAATTCAACAAACATCATAAAAATTACAAAAGCAGATATTTGTTGGGCAAAGAAGGAAAAGGGGGATATTATCAAAGGAAAAAAAGTCCCTATCAAATTTAAATATTTGGATTCAATTTTCCATTTTTCAGATTCAATATATTTCTGTTTCTCTCTTTGGACAAGGTGGTTTTCTCACTAACACTCAAATGAAATTTCTTTGAATACAAACTTTTTTCCCCCATCTCCATTTTTGTGCTTTGGATCAATGCTATCCTTTTCTCCTGAGGACTGAAATTTTTAGCCATTTCAGACCCCTTCTCTTCCTTCATATCTTACTGATGCAGTAAATCATCAAACCATGTAGATTCTTTCATGTTTCATATCTGCTCATCTCTCAGTCCTCATTGCTATTACTCTTCACACTTATTTTGTATTAGACCTCAGCTGTATGTGTGTGTATGTACTTGCACGTGTGCATGCATGTGTGCCAGCCAGTTCTGGGGTTTGAACTTAGGGCTCAAAACATTTTTCTGCCTTTTTGGAAGTCCTAATGATATTTTCACAGTTATTTACCACCTTGCTTCTAAGATTTGACCTGTGTTTAATTCAAAACCTGGAATGCTTTTTTTCCCTTTTACTTATCTGAATTATTACCTACTTTTAAAAACCATTTCTGATGCTGCTGCTTACATGAAGTCTTCACAGTGCTCATTCCGTTAAGTATTTAGTGGGCTAAGTGTTTATCCCTTTAAGTATTTAGTGGTTAAACCACTAACTTAGTAATTTAGGAAGTTTGACCCATTACTAGTTTTTCATAGGAACTATTTTCCAAACTAAAGTATAAGCTTCTTGAGGATAAAAGCTATTTGTAGTTGTTAAAATTAAGTATATGTTTCCTGGCTGGTTGACCATCAGATATATTCATTAGGTATTAATATAATAGTACCTATGAGTATGTAGAACTTGGAACTAAGCAGACTGAATTGAGACCCTGGTTCTATCACTTAATTTGTTCTGCGATCCTGGAGAAGTCATTTGAACTCTTTGGCCTCAGCATCTCTAATAAAGTGGGAATAATGTCAGTATCTACTACTGAAATAGTTATTTTGAGAGTTAAATCAATTAAAATAAGTGCTTATAGTGGCAACTGGCACATAATGAGCTGTAAAAGTATAATTTATAATTGTAATAATTGTTTTCTGTATATGTGTGTCAGTACTTGGGCTTGAACTCAAGGCCTGGGTGCTTTTCCTCAGCTTTTTCACTCAAGGCTAATGCTGTACCATTTGAGCCACAGCTCCATTTTCAGACTTTCCTGCTTGGGCTGGAATCAAACCTCGATCCTCGTATCTCAGCCTTCTGAGTAGTTAGGATCATAGACATAAACCATTGGACCTGGCTGTAATGGTAAATACTATTAAAAAAGTGTTCTAGGAGATAGTGAGATTCATGGCTCTCTCATCAGAAAGTTCAGTTCTACCCTTTCTCCCCTTTAATGGTCATCTTCCTAGTTATTTGGAGATGAGAAAATTAATAAGGTATGGAATGATGAGATGGAAAGTCTATAAGGTTAGGCTTAGCTCCTTGTTGTCTCTTGTGGGTTCCAAGGGAATTACCATTTGGCTATTTCCCACTTCTCAGATGTAGACCTTCTAAAGGACGTGGAAGTGAAGAACCTGACCCTGAACTTTGGGCCCCAACACCCAGCAGCACATGGAGTCCTGCGACTAGTGATGGAACTGAGTGGAGAAAGTGTTCGGAAGTGTGACCCTCACATTGGGCTTCTTCATCGTGGCACTGAAAAGCTCATTGAATATAAGACCTATCTGCAGGTATGGGGTGAACCAGGGCCTATTGATGGGATCTGAGCATAAGCCTGGGACCTTGCAGGTCTACTAGCTGTAAAATTTTAAAGGAGAGCCAGGTAGCTCACGCCTATAATCCTAGCTACTCAGAAGGCTGAGATCTGAGGACTGTGGTTCAAAGCCAGCCTAGGCACTATAGACTGTGAGAGTCTTGGGGCCCGGAATTTGGCCTAGTGGTAGAGTGCTTGCCTAGCATGCACAAAGACCCAGGTTTGATTCCTCGGTACCATATATACCATAGAAAAGGCCAGAAATGGCTCTGTGGCTCAAGTAGTAGAACTCTAGCTTTGAGAAAGCCCAAGGACAGTGCTCAGGCCCTGAGTTCAAGGCCCAGGACTGGCAAAAAAAAAAAAAAAAGACCGTGAGACTCTTATCTTCAGTTAGTTAAGCACCACAATACTAGCTAGAAGTGGTGTTGTGGCTCAAGAGGTAAGGTGATAGCCTTAAGCTGAAGAGCTCAGGGACAGCACCCAGGCCCAGAGTCCAAGCCCCACAGCCAACAAAACAAAGACAAAAACAGCTCCAGAGGGTGTTGTTGAGAAGATAGCTGAGATATAAAGAGGTACTTGAATCATTTTGCTTTGGTTTATCTAGCAGCAAAGCTTTGGAGCTGGAATCACTCTCCCAGCTTTTCTCTGCCTGATTTTTTACTAGCTCTTTTACTATTTCTGCAGTGCCTCGGTTTTCTTGCTCTTGTGCCAGTGCATCTCTAAGGCCAGAGAAAGAAAAAAAGAGATGTCAGCTCTCTAGGATTACCAGCTGATTCTTGTATCTTCCAGATGTCTTCAGTTTGGTTTCGAAATACTCAGTGAGTCAGAGTGACCGGGAGAAGATTTGTAGCAGTTTGCCATTTTTCAGAACTCTGTGACCCAAATAGTGAAGGTCAGATTTGAAGGAATTGGATCTGGGATAGAAATCTGAAGTTTTCCTCACTGTCATAAAGAAAAATCCTGAAAACAAGATCACGGAGTTACGATTAAGACCCAGCCCAGTGTTGGAGTGAATAGTGACTAAAATATAGTTCCCGAGGGAATCTAAGCAATGATGACAGTTCCACATCTACAAATTAAATCTTGTAACAATATCAACGTCATAGTGACATCAGAACAAGAACAGACTGTTCGAGTGAGAGGCATCGTAGCTCCACCTACTTCCTGAAAGCTAGAAGGCAGCCAAGAAAGCTAGGATGTAGCTTTCATGTCATTCTGTTCCCCATGGAAGGAGCATTCTATGTAGTGGCTGTCTTCCCTAACTCCCTTGCTACTTAATTACCTTTCTCCTTGAATATCTTAGGTTTTTCTTGTGTGTGTGTGTGTGTGTGTGTGTGTGTGTGTGTGTGTGTGTGTGTGTGTCTGTGTGTCTGTCTGTCTGTCTGTCTGTCTGTCTGTGTCTGTGTCTGTGTCTGTGTCTGTCGTGGGACTTGAACTCGGAGCTTGGGCACTACCCCTGAGCTCTTCTTCTCAAGGCTACCACCCTACCCTTTGAACCTCAGTTCCACTTCCAGTTTTCTGGTGGAGGTGGGGAGGGAGGGATCTCACAGACTTTCATGCCCCAGCTAGTTTTGAACCACGATTCTCAGATCTCAGCCTCCTGAGTATCTAGGATTACAGGCGTGAGCTACCACACCCCCGATTTGATATCTTAGCTTTAAAAGTTTGTAAAGTAAGAGACTTAGAAGTTTAATACACCCTTTGATAGAGCTGTCACTCTAATCAGAGTAATAATGGACTGGATGTAATTTCTGAAGTTAAATTTCCAGATTTTGTTGTTGTTGGTGGTCATGGGGCTTCAATTCAGGGCTGGGTTCTGACTCTGAGTTCTTTTACTCAAAGCTAGTGCTCTACACTTTGGGCCACAGCACCGGTTCTGGTTTTCTGGTAGTTAATTGGAGATGAGAGTCTCACTAACTTTCCTACCCATGCTGGCCTTGAACCATGATCCTCAGATTCTTAGCCTCTTTAGTAGCTAGGGATTACAGGTGTAAGCCACCAGCACCTCGCTCAGAAATTTTTTGAGCCAGTTGTTGAACAGTATTATTAAAAATTAACAGGCCAGGGGCGGGGAGCATGGCCTGTGGTAGTGTTTACCTAGCATGCACAAAGCCCTGGATTCGATTCTTTGGTACCATATGCACAGAAAAAGCCAGAAGTGGTACTGTGGCTCAAGAGGTAGAGTGCTAGCCTAGAGAAAGCCCAAGGATAATGCCCAGGCCCTGAGTTCAAGCCCCAGGACGGACAAAAACAATATTAACAGGCCAGTAGTGTGGCCAGGTGGTAAAGTGCTCAACTATCATGCATGAAGCCCTGGGTTCAATTCATTGGTACTACATTCACAGAGAAAGCTGAAAGTGGTGCTGTGGCTCAAGTGGTAGAGCACTAGTCTTGAGAAAGCTCAAGGACAGTGCCCAGGTCCTGAGTTCACACCCCAAGACTGGCATCAATCGACCAATCAATAAATCAATCATAATGTTTTCGTTTTTTAAATTTTATAATAGTCATATTAAAAATGAAGGTAAGTACTTAAGATTACATGCATTGGAACATTACATAGGAAAGTAAGTGTGGCGCAAGTAGTAGAGCACCAACCTTGAGCAAAAAAGCTAAGGAATAAAGCACACACATACACACACAAAATTACATAGTGCTCTAATGATATGTATAATTTTTGGTTTTGGTTTTGGCTGGGGATGGGGTTCAAGTGGTGAACACTTGAGTTCATACTCCAGTTTGGCCTCCTCAAAAGTTAAAAAAAAATGTAACTACACAAAACCCTTCACTTTCTTTTTGCTCTCTGGCCTGGACACTGTCCTTGGACACTTTGCTCAAGGCTGATGGTTTGCCTCTTGAGCCATAGCTCCACTTCCAGCTTTTTTTCTTTCTTCCTTGTCAGTAGTGGGGCTTGAACTCTGGGCCTGGGTTCTGTCTCTGAGTTCTTCAGCTCAAGGCTAGTGCTCTACCACTTGAGCCACAGCTCCACTTCTGGTTTTCTGATAGTTAATTGGAGATAAGAGTCTCTTGGACTTCACTGGCCCTGTCATCTTTACACTGTGATCTGAGATCCTCAGATCCCAGCCTCCTGGGTAGCTAGGATTATGGGTGTGAGCCTCCAGTGCCTGGCTATATTTTCTTATGTTATGCCTTTGAGGCATTTTTTGGGTATTGTTTTTGTTTCTGGTGCTACTACTTAGCGCCTAAGGACTGTCCCTAATCTTTTGTGCTCTGGGCTAGTGCTCTATAGCTTTGAGCAGTTAGTAGGAGATAAGAGTCTCCTGCTTGGCTTTGAACCACTATCCTCAGATCCTCAGCCTCCAGAGTAGCTAAGATTTAAGCATAAGCCACTGATACCCAAATGGCATTTTTATTTTTATTTTTTTACTTTATCTGTGTCTGTGTCCTGTGTAATGATGATGTGTTTTTGCTCCGGTGCTGTGTTTAGTTACATGTCATTAGCTTAACATGGCCATACTGGGAGTATTTTCACCAGGGAAACTAGTCAATATGATGAATCAGGGTTGTTCCCTCATTTTGGAGAGTTAGGGTTTTTTCTTTTCTTTTTTTTTTTTCCCTCTTTTTTTTTTTTTCATTTACCAGCATATTTCTGGTTATTAGGATATTTCATTCTGCCTTGCTGGAGCTCCTAAGACTAGGAAGGCTTTAGATAGGTGTTGGTGGCTCTCACCTGTAACACCTGTAATCCTAGCTACTCAGAAGGCTGAGATCTGAGGATCATCCGGGGCATGAAAGTTGGTAAGACTTTTTTTTTTGGTGGGTCATGGAGCTTGAACTCAGCCTGGGCACTGTCCCTGAACTCTTCAGCTCAAGGCTACAGCCCTACCCTTGAGCTAAGTCCCACTTCCCATTTTCTAGTGGTTAATTGGTAATTAGAATCTCAGGTCCTTTTGTGTCCAGCTGTCTTTGAACCTTGATCCTCAGATCTCAGCCTCCTGAGTAACTAGGATTACAGATGTGAGCCACTGCTGCTAAATCAGTGAGACTCTTGTCTCCAATTAACTATCAGAAAACTGGAAGTGGCATTGTGGCTGAAAGTGGTAGAGCCCTAACCTTGAGCTGAAGAGCTTAGGGACAGCACCCAGGCATAGAGTGCAGGCCCTATGACTGACCAAAAAACACAAAAACTAGAAAGGCTTGGGTAGTACTGACTTCCAATGTCCACTGAGAGAAAGATTCTTTCTGCAAGGCAAGGCAGACTATGAGCTTCTATTCCTATTAGATACAAGGTAGATTCCTGTTTTGTTTTGTTGTTTCAGGCCCTTCCCTACTTTGACCGGCTAGACTACGTGTCTATGATGTGTAATGAGCAGGCTTATTCACTAGCTGTGGAGAAGTTACTAAACATCCAGCCTCCCCCCCGGGCACAGTGGATCCGAGGTAGGTTCTGCCCCTTTATTCCTGCCTCTCATTGTGAGTGTAGCACAGAGACTTTCATATCTTAGAAGCACTGAACCCAGAGCTTAGCATTCAGAACCTAGGCTCTGCCCAACTGCTCTTCAGGGTAAGTTCTTCGCTCCTATAACATTCTCTTCTGTCTTCACCCTTTTTCACAGTGCTGTTTGGAGAAATTACACGGCTCTTGAACCATATCATGGCCGTGACCACACATGCCCTGGACATTGGTGCCATGACCCCTTTTTTCTGGATGTTTGAAGAACGGGAGAAGGTAGGAGGGGAGGCCAAGATAAGAATAGAGAAGGATGTGTAGAAAGAGAGGGTATGCAGACAAGATACTTAAAATGGAGAGAGAAAACACTGAGGCCATTTAGGAAGAGAAGGTATGTTTAACTTGGGTTATGTTCTTAGGAATTCCTGTCAGGACGGTTTGGTTGGGTACTTGAAAGCAAAGGTTGGGGCCGGGAGTTTGGCCTAGTGGTAGAGTACTTGCCTAGCATGCATGAAGACCCGGGTTCGATTCCTCAGTTCCACATACATAGAAAAAAAGCTGGAAGTGGTGCTGAGGCTCAAGTGGTAGAGCTCTAGCCTTGAGAAAGTCCAAGGACAGTGCTCAGGCCCTGAGCTCAAGCCCAGGACTGGCAAAATAAATAAACAAATAAATAAATAAATGTAAAGAAAGCAAAGATGGGCAAGTGGTCCATCATGTTGTTGGATTTAGGGTTTTGTCACTGATTCCCTGTTTGTTCTGACAAGATGTTTGAGTTCTATGAGCGAGTGTCTGGAGCCCGAATGCATGCTGCTTATGTCCGACCAGGAGGAGTGCACCAGGTGAATGAACCCCCCTCCCTCTGAATTTCCAGTCCAGTCTTCTTTCCTATGTGACCACTGGAGGGCAGTGCTGGTTGCTGGAAACTTAAGCTATATGCCTGGGGATAAGTGCTAAGTTGTCTGGCTGGTTATGTTGTACACTAAAACACCTTCACCTGGCTTCTAGGATTTACCCCTTGGACTTATGGATGACATTTATGAATTTTCTAAGAACTTCTCTCTTCGAATTGATGAGGTGGAGGAGGTAAGATAGAAGTCAATTTGAAAAATTGTTGACCTAGGGCTATGCCTCAAATGGTAGAATGCTAATGAAAGGCCCTGGGTTAATCCGAAGTTACAGGGGTCGGGGGTTGGGGGAAGGAAAGAAAGAAAAATGTCTTTTTTTTTTTTTACTCTAAAACTCTTATGAGTTTTTAATTCCCAATTATAAAGAAATTTAAAGGTATTAACGATTGTCTTGAAGAGTATTAACATACCAGTTTTTGTGCTCAATAGATGCTTACCAACAATAGGATCTGGCGAAATCGGACAGTCGACATTGGGGTTATAACAGCAGAAGAAGCACTTAACTACGGATTTAGGTAGGAGAATTCAGCTTCTTTCTTTAGGGGCAGGAGTGGGAATGGCCAGTTATTGCCTATCTTGTCTTTTAGGAATGTTTGAAAGACATTGCTATACCCTCAGTTGTATCTTATTCCTGTAGTCTGGGGAGGAACCGCAGAGATAAAGAATCAGTGTCTCATTTCTTGGTTTGTGGAATGTGGCCCCTATATCTGTCATACCCCACAGTGGAGTTATGCTGCGAGGATCAGGCATCCATTGGGACTTACGGAAGACTCAGCCCTATGATGTTTACGACCAAGTGGAGTTCGATGTGCCTATTGGCTCCAGAGGAGACTGCTATGATAGGTAAGGGCCAAATCCTTTCTCAACTACTGTACAATTTGTTGTCCTTGCCTTTGTTTTCTTTTTGCCCTTTTTTTCTCTTCTGTAGTTTCCATTATCTGTGGGAGTTCATATAATGCATTAAACTGGGTTGCCTGGGCTAATGGTAAAGCTCAGGGGGAGAGCATGTACTTAGCATTTATAAGGCTACAAGTTGCACGTATGTGACATTTCACCCTTATATCATCCCTGTTTTGAATAGAACTAGTTTGGGTTACACTTTATAGCTGGAAAAAAAAAAGCAGCTAGTGAAGAAGTTCAGAATTAGTCTGTTAGTGGTGGTTTACACTAGAGTCTGCCTGATCCAGTGCTCACTCCAGTAGATTCCAAGCTTCAAATTCCACTCTTGTTTACTGACTCAGTAAGATCTGCCACAGTTATTCTTTTTGTTTGTTTTTCCATTTGACTCCCACAATTTGTAATCCAAAAGCTATTCAAGAGGGAAATACTACAAGCCATGGTTTGAGAAAATAAGAAGAGGATTTGGGAAAGGCTCCAACAGTAGAATCAAAGAACTACAGGGTTTATATGAGCAAGCAAGCAAGCAAGCCAAGCAGAGCCAAGCTTTGAAGTTAGCCAAAAGGCATCTTCCTATCCCTGATGCCAGTTTCTCATCCTGCCCTTCTTTGACTCGGTCTGCTATCATCTACTCCAGGTACCTGTGTCGAGTAGAGGAGATGCGCCAGTCCCTTCGAATTATCTTACAGTGTCTGAACAAGATGCCTCCTGGAGAGATTAAGGTTGATGATGCCAAAGTGTCTCCACCTAAGCGAGCAGAGATGAAGGTTGGTTACACGGAAAGGGAAGGGAGGTGGGATAATGGGAAGAGACTAATAGCAGGAAGGTGTGTCTTTGGATTAAATCCTTCTTTTGGATTTTCCTTTTTTTTTAAGGTCCATCTTGGACTCGACTTGGGACTTGTTACACAGGCGCTGTCCCTGAGCTCTTCAGATGAGTCTCATGGACTTTAGTGCCTGGGCTGGCTCTGAACTGCGAGCCTCAGAGCTCAGCCACCTGAGTAGCTAGGATTACGGGTGTGAGCCACTGCACCCGGCTTGGTTTTCCTTTTTTCAAAGAATTCACTATATAAGATTCTGGGGGGCTGAGAGAGTGCCTGCTTAGCATACACAAAGTTCTGGGTTTGATTCCTTGGTACCACATACACAGAAAGGCCAGAAGTAGTGCTGTGGCTCAAGTGGTAGAGCAGTAGCCTTGAGAAAGCCCAAGGACAGTACGCAGGCCCTGAGTTCAACCATTAGGACTGGCAAAAAAAAAAAAAAAAAAAAATCCAAAAACCTATATGTAATTCAGTAAGTTGAGATGCACAGGCTAAAAAAGAAAGGAGGAGAGAAAAGGAAAGAGGACAAGAGAACAATGAGAAGTATGGAATCTTTTGGTTTTGTTTTTACCAGTAGGCCATGCTCCCAGCCTGCACATGGGTTTTTAGTCATTGTGAGTGTTGAGGTCATTCAGTGCTGGGGAAGGCCTAAGGGCAGAACTTGGATTTGGTTTCCTGATGCTCCTTTTCACCTCCCCTCAGACTTCCATGGAATCATTAATTCACCACTTCAAGCTGTACACTGAGGGTTACCAAGTTCCTCCAGGAGCCACATACACTGCCATTGAGGCTCCTAAGGTGAGGAGAAGGGGTGAGGAGTGAGTGGGAAGAGGGAGACATTCAGCAAAATGTTCCCTCATGGGTAACAGAGGACATGAAGACAAAAGAGAGTCTATGTTGATAGAGAAGAGTATTCTTTCTGTTAATGAGGTATCCAACCTTTTTCTGACAGGGCGAGTTTGGTGTGTACCTGGTATCTGATGGTAGCAGCCGCCCTTATCGATGTAAGATTAAGGCTCCTGGTTTTGCACACCTGGTAAGAACAAATCCTGCTGATTCCAACTTCAGTATATTGATCCTATAATCTATTGCCTTGGTTGAGGAGCTTTTTTGTCTTGTTTCATCTGTGGTTTCATTTTTATGACACAGGATTATTACTGGATAGCCTTGGCTGGCTTCCAGCTCAATATTCTTCTGCCTCATTCTCCCAAGTTCTGGGAATATAGGCATGAATCACCACGCTTGGCTCTTGATTGAGTTTTACTGTTTTAGGGACTTTTTGGTGCTGGTTCTGGGGCTTGAACTTAGGTCCTGGGCACTATCCCTCAGATTTTTTTACCCAAGACTAGCACTTTGCCACAGCTCTGCTTCAGCCGTTTTGGTGACTAATTGGAGATGAGAGTCTCACAGACTTTCCTGCCCTCGCTTTGAACCTTGATCCTCCATACCTCAGCCTTCTGGAGTTGCTGGGATCACAGGTGTGAGCCAGCAGTACCAGTTCTTGGTGTTTTTTGGGGTTTGCCAGTAATGGGTCTTGAACTCTTGTTCTCTGTTTGTTGTTTTGTTATTTGTTGTTTTTGCCAGTCCTGGGGTTTGAACTCACAGCTTGGGCACTATCCCTGAGCTTCTTTTGCTCAAGGCTAGCACTCTATCACTTGAACCGCAGGACCACTTCCAGCTTTTTTTTCTTTTTCTTTTTCTGTTCACTAGGAATCGAACCCAGGGTTTCATGCATACATGCTAGGCAGGCATTCTACCACTAAGCTACATTCCCAGTCCCAAGGTTGAGATTTTTGAGTTCTTCCTTTATTCACTGCACAAATCTTTGCTAACACGATTGCTCTCCCTGTCTCTAGGCTGGTTTGAACAGGATGTCGCAAGGTCACATGTTGGCAGATGTCGTTGCCATCATAGGTAGGAGGCCTATTGTATAGTAAACAAGGGGTTTTGGACTCTGGTTGGGAAGAACAATTGAATACATAGAATTTAACATAGACTTGATCACGTACTCAAGGCCTCAGTCTTTTCAACACAATGAGTTCTGAATCTTTGGTGATACCCTTTTTTTTTCTGTACTCTGACCTAGGTACCCAGGATATTGTGTTTGGAGAAATAGATCGGTGAGCAGGGGAACAGCATCTGTGGAGACTGTTCTTCATTGGAAATTGTGTGTGTGTGTGTGTGTGTGTGTGTGTGTGTGTGCATGTGTATGCACTTAACTGTATACAGGCTTCTGTGCATGTACTAGGAAAGCAGAAATTATAATAAATTAGCCGTCTTCGCGGCCCTTATGCACAATCTTCTGGTATATCTTTCTTGGTGCCTTATTATCTTTTGTATTTCTCTGTTAGACTTAGTGTTAGCAATTTTTCCTTTTGTGTTTACACTAAACGGTAAACTCCTTAAGTACAACGTTCCAGGCAAGAAGGATCTATAGTGGGGTGAGAGAAAGTCTTTGAGGCAGTTTATCACGGATGTCTATGTGAATAGAGTGAAAGATGTCCGATGGACAGCCTATCGCAGGCATGTGCATCTCATTCCATGGAGTGTGAGGTTGGTCATTACCAGGCTGAGTCCTAGAGCCCAGATCTCCCAGCTCTCCTAGTTGGCTCTTCCGGGAGCCGCCCCAGCACTAGTGCAGGAAGGGGAAGGGGCCAGAGCGTGGTGGAAGGCGTGGCAGGAAGGGGGGAACTCTGTGGTCAGCAAACTGCTCGTCAAGTTCAGCGGCGTAGTGCTGTCAGAGCGCCTGATCGCCAGCTCAGCCCCTCCTGGCCCCTGCCCAAGATGATTCCAACAGTGGTCTTACTCCTACTTCTTTTGGTTGAACAAGCAGGTAAGACAGTGAGGATTGGTGAGCTGGATTTCAGGATAGAAATCAAAGGTTTATTTCAGTGGGCTGAGTCGGGAACAAGCAGGAAGGCTAATGTCAGGCAGATGGGCATGACTGAGGCTGGTTCTATTCTGCTCTAAACCAAGACACAAATAGTCTCCAGCTGTAGTGTCCTTTTCCAACTCCAATTAATAGGAAGTGTCAGTTTGATAGGGAAGGAATCATCTGACAAATAATGCTAGTCTGGGAAAGCATTTCTGACCAACTTGTACCCATGGAGTGCCTTAGATCCCTGCTGGGAGCTGACCTCCAGTTAGTAAAATTGACTTGGGAGGGTAGAGGCTTAGCTTTGGGCTTGTAAGAAAGGTGAGGGGGAGTCAAGAGTCAGATTAAATCGCTTTTTTTAGGGGTCTTCTATTACATCCGTCTATCAATAATGGATAGCAGAGTAGACCCCTGTTTTAGGGACCTGAGCATCAGTGGAAAAATAAGAGGCATAAATAGCCTTAGAGCTCCAAAATTGTAGGCAGTTCTGTTTAAGAACTCTTGAATTGTTGCTGCTATCATATAAGTCTGTAATCAATCCCTAGCACCAAAGGAAGAAAAAAGGAAAAAAAAACTCTCATCTGGGTATTGGTGGCTCACATCTATAATCCTAGCTACTCAGGAGGCTGCGATCTGAGGATCGAGGTTCAAAGTTCAAAGCCAACCCAGGCAAGATTGTCCATGAGACTATCACCAATTGCCCTAAGAAGCTGGAAGTAGAGCTGTGGCTTGTAGGGTAGAGTGCTAGCCTTGAGTATAAAAGCTCAGAGATAGCACCTAGGCCCTGAATTCAAGCCCAAGGACTGAAACAAAAAGAAGAAAAAACTCATATTTTGCTTCCTCTGGGTTGTCTATGCTCGGGGGAGTATATTTTTTAAGAGGATTGGTTGCAGATGAGTGTTGAGGAAGAGGGGATTGGTAAACTTTAGAGAAATGGGAAATTGAAAGAGTGGGGAACAGTTTTGCCAGACCAGCTGAGAAGGTGGAGCAAAGATGTGGTGATCTTGTCACAAGAGGGGAGGAAGGAGGCCAGGGCACTGGGAAAAAAGCAAAGCATAAGCTTTCAAGGTAGAAGACCTGGATTTGAGTTTCAGCTGTGAATGAGTTACTGAGTTTTTCCCAAGTGCTTGGGTTTCATCATTCATAACATAGCGATGACGACAATGTTTCCCCTCACAGGGTAGTTTTGAAATTTATGCAATATCATGTGAAAATATTATAGAATAAAAAAGTACTTTTTCCAGGGTTGTACTTGACCCATGTTAGTCACATGCACCCCATCAGACTTGATAAAGACCCAGTGCCTGTGTGATTTTAGAAATTGCAATGAACTTCCCCTCTTGGAGGCTTGGGGTGAGTAATAGGACAAAGTAGCAGGAAGAGGAATTTACATTTTGGTTTTGGATTTTGTTTGTGATTATTCCCTTGAACTGTGGTCATTGCCCCAGGGTCAACTACAAATGTATCTCCTATAGCTTAGGAAGTAGAGACTTTTTTTTTTTAATATTTAAGGGACAAAAGTGAAGTTGAGAAGATGACCAGTTCTAGAGTAATTGTCTTCTCTCCCTTCCCCAGCTCACATCCTTCCTGTCCAGCCCTCAGCCACAGGTCACAGGACTTAGCAGAGAGCCGCTTTGTGGTTTCTTCGCTGAAATTTGCCACTGCCTCTCTCCCCTCACCCGCTTTGGGCTGAGGTTTTAGTCTCAGCCCAGTGAAGTCAGATGGGCCTTTGAGGTGGATGAAGTGCTCAGTGGTGCTGAAAAGAGAGGTTGGGGCTGAGAGGGATGTCTTCGACTCTAGTACATTTAAGGCTCACCATAACAGAACCCTTCACACATCCTTCCTACACCTGTCGTAGGGCATGAAAGCAAAAGGAAAGGTAAGAGAAATAAGAGTCCACTGAGGAAGACAGTTTCTTCCCTCGGATGGCTCCCCTCCAGGTCCCATTCTCTCTCCCTGAGCACCATCCCTCTGTTCCTCATGTCCCTGACTCCTTGGGTACCCTCTGTCCCCTCAGCGGCCCTGGAAGAGCCTCAGCTCTGCTATATCCTGGATGCCATCCTGTTTTTGTATGGTATTGTCCTCACCCTGCTCTACTGTCGACTCAAGGTAAGGCAGTTTTGGGTGAGGGCTGGAAGGAGAAATGAGAGGGTGGAGGCAGCATGGATTGGAGGAAGGGGAATAAAAGGGGCTCTCCCACATTTGGAGGGAAGGTGGATAAGCCCCTTACTTCCCCTTTACTGATTATGACCTTTCTCTTACTCAGATCCAGGTGCGAAAAGCAGCTATAGCAAGCCATGAGGTATGTTTCTTCCACACCTGGGCATCAACAAGTTTTCAGGCTCCAGGCTTGGGTTTGAGACCTCTAGGAGGGCATGTGTCTTGGATTCTGACAACTCAGAGGCTTCTCTCTCCTCTCAGCCTACCCATCCTATCACTTAGCCAAGCTATGAGTACAGTATTCAGCAAGTGACAGGGAAACATAATCAAGCATAGTGACAAAAAATATATGTGGGTAGTATATTGATATGTTTGTAGCCATGTGGAAAAATACGTATTCTTGTGCCAGACAATCACATGGAAGCTAACACTAACCCTACCTAATACCTTTCCCTTTCATCTCTACAGAAGTCAGAGGCCTTGTATACGGTGAGTAAACCTGCTGTCTCCAACCCAGGGTCATCAGAAGACCATTTATTTATTTATTTATTTATTCATTTATTCATTTATTTATTTATGTTTTTTTGCCAGTCCTGGCCTTGGGCTCAGGGCATGAACACTGTCCTTGGGTTTTCTCAAGGCTAGAGCTCTACCACTTAGGCCATAGAACCACTTCTGGCTTTTTTCTATGTATGTGGTACCAAGGAATCAAACCCGGGTCTTCGTGCATGCTAGGCAAGCACTCTACCAATAGTCCAAACTCCCAGCCTTTATTTGTGTATTTATTTATTTGATTTGAGGGCTTGGACCTATTCCTTCACTTTTTCGCTCAAGGCTGTTCTCTACCACTAGAACCACAGCTCTACTTCTGGCTATTTGGTGGTTAGTTGAAAATAAGAGACCCTTGGACCTCCTTGCCTGAGTTGGCTTCAAAGCACATTTCTCAGATCTTAACCTCCTGAGTAGCTAAGATTACAGATGTGAGCTGCAAGTGCCTGTACTAGTGGTGTTTTTTTCTTTTCTTTTCTTTTTGCCAGTCCTGGGGCTTGAACTCAGGGCCCGAGCACTGTCCTTGGGCTTTCTCAAGGCTACAGCTGTATCACTTGAGCCACAGCCCCATTTCCAGCTTTTTCTATGTATGTGGTACTGAGGAATTGAACACTGGCCTTCCTGCATGCTAGGCAAGCACTCTACCACTAGGCCAAACTCCTAGCCCTGTACTAGTGGTGTTTTGAGTGACTTCCAGAAGGATCTATGTGGTGGTGGTGGGGTACTCGTGTTGGGCTCAAGCTCTGATCATTCTTTGATTGTTACTTTCAGGGCCTGAGCACCCGAACCCAGGAGACATATGAGACTCTGAAGCATGAAAAACCACCCCAGTAGCCTTAGAACAATTATCCTTGGTTACATCTTTCTACATATTCTAGTTCTTCTGCCAGCCCACGTGAATGGCATTACTTAATCCTATACACTGTTTAAACCAGCTGAATGTAGCCCAATAATGATGATAAGCCCCAAATTAACATACACCAGTAGTTCTTCTTTTCCTGTTAAGGACTTAAGCTCAGATGCTAGCTATTGATTATTTTCTAAGCTCACTCTCCTCTAATTCTTTCCCCTTCCCCATTCCCACTTCCCATTAAACAACGGGAAGGGAGTATTTCAATAAAGCTGTCCCAGACTATATTTTAGTCATTTTTTCATTTGCTGTCTACTTACTTAGCCTCTACTAAGCATGAGGCTGATATTAAATATGTAGCTGTCTTTGGATGTGTTTGTCCTGGGGCTTGAACTCAGGGCCTAAGCTGTCCCTCAGCTTTTGTACTCAAGTTCAGCCCTCTACTTGAGTCACAGGTCCTCTTACAGCTTTTCTTTTTTTTCTTTTTTTTTTTTTTTTTTTTTTTTGAGGAGGGGTAGTTAATTGGAGATAAGAGTCTCTCATATCATTCTAACTACTCAGGAGGCTGAGAGGTCTGAGGATCATGGTTCAAAGCTCCGATCCTCAAGCAAGAGACTCTTATCTTCAATAGCCACTCAGAAAAAGCTGGAGGTGGCATTGTGGCTCAAGTGGTAGGGTACTAGTCTTGAGCACCCAGGGCCTGAGTTTAAGGCCCAGGGCATACAAAAACAAAATTGTTTTAGGAGTCTCATGGACTTTCTTCGTAGGCTAGCTTTGAACCACAATCCTCAGGTCTCCTTTTCTGAGAACTATGATTTCAAGTCTGAGCCACTGGCACTGGCTTTGAACATATAGTTTTGAGTAAGGCAAACTCAGCTGTTGATGCCACATGATTCACACTCCAGTAGATTTCAGGGCTCCCTTGATCAATTGAATGCTGACTGTGTCTGGGAAGGTGTTAGACCTTTGGCCGATAGGTGCTCAGGGATGCAGCTGGAGCTGGGAGTACACTGGACTACAACTTCCTGGACTCTGTGTTTGGAATGTAGGTATTTGGGGAATATTAGAACTTATAAAATGACTTCCGTACTCCATGGGGCCTTTTGTGTAGACAAATGAACTGGGGTTGGATTGTGGGGAAACCTTTGTGTTACTCAGTGTACATATTTCTAATATGAGAGTGAACATAGCTGCAAAGCCAAACAGGCAGAAAGGATGAGTTGGTAAGAGACCATGTGAAGTCTCCAATAGAAAAGTTTCTGTTTGTTGTTTATTTTTGTACCCAGGGCTTATGATCTCATTTGGCTTTTCACTCTACCACTTGAACCACAGCTCCATTTCTGGCTTTTTTGCTGGTGAATTGGAGATAAATGTGTCCTAGACTTTTCTGCTTGAGTTAGCTTTGAGTTTGGATCCTCCCAAGTAGCTAGGATTACAAGTATGAGCCACAATGAGAGCACTGAATTTTCAAGGAATTCTGGGGGAAGAGGAACCTTAGACAGCCAGATAGGGATTAGAAGTGGGTAAGAAAAGGGGAAATAAGTTGGGTTCAGATCAAAGGTCATATCCCTCAAACACAAAGTCTGTATAGGGGAAGGGTGGGGGGCAATGGAAGGTGACAAGGAATCCTTTGCCAATGCCTGCCTTGTTTCCATGGCTGCCAGGAAGCTCTGCCTGGAAGCATTTAGACTTTCTAGGATTCCTCCAGTTCAACCTCTGACCTAGAAGTACTCCAGAGTGGCTCTACAGCGTTCAGGACTACCCCTGGCAACTGCAGTGCTGGATGGTCATTTATGCTGCCTAGGGACTTACTAGTCAAATGATTTTTCAGCTAGTTGTACTGTTTAGTCAGCTCACTAAGGCTCTTTGAAATTAATTTACCTGTCCAAGGTATATCTTGCAAGTAAAGTAGATATTTCTTAATCTCTGAAAATTTTGCTTCATGAGGTAAGAAACAAAGTAGATATTTTGAAAGAAAGGGGGAGATGAATGATTGTGAACAGTGAGACACTCTATGTGGTTTCTTTGCAAACCACCCCACCCCCCTCCCAGCCCTGCCCTGAGTCTTAGGAGTGAGGTTTTGGTCTCAGCCCAGTGAACACAAATGAAGGGCTCAATGGTGCCTGACTAAGGAGGATGATTAAAATATGGGAGAAATTGGAACTGTCTCCAGTCTCTGGGGAGGGAGGGGAAATCATTTTAGATGAATTACAAGAAATGAGCTGGAATAGGGAAGTAACTGTTTTAAAGTAGAAGGCTGAGGATAAAGTTTATTGGTAGTAGAGTATTTGCAATATACAGGAGATTCTGAGTTCAGGTCCCAGTATTGTAAATAAATAAAGTGAGAACAAATTCTTATTGGAAATGCTTCATTTTTCTCATATCCTGCATTTTGCAATTATGTACCTCTCCCCAGCAATCCAACCAGCTCTCTATCCATTTTGATTTAATACAACTAGCATAGCTCCCAACATTTCTCTAGACCCACCTGAACTCCAAGTTACAGACCTGTCAGGCCTTGAAATGGCTACCATACCTACTAGTTCCAAGTTCTAAACTGGCTACCATAAAAGTTCTGTGAATATAGCAAATTCTATGGATAATGGGGGGAGAGGGGCTTCTCCATACAGGGTCCAAATCAGATGGTGTTTAGATTTTAAAAACATTTTTAAAATTAGCTTTGGGACCGGGAGTTTGGCCTAGTGGTAGAGTGCTTGCCTAGCATGCATCTAGTCCTAGGTTCAATTACTTGGTACCACATACACAGAAAAGGCCAGAAGGGGTGGAGTGACTCAAGTGGTAGAGCTCTAGTGTTGAGAAAGCCCAAGGACAGTGCTCAGGACCTGAGTTCAAGCCCCAGGACTGGCAAAAATAATAATAATAAATAAAATAAAATTAGCTTTAAGTAGTTGTATAAAAGAGTTTACATTTAATGTGTTGACTTGTGAATATAATGCATCTTGGTCAGGACTACCCTTTTTTTTTTTTTTTGAAAGAGTTTCACTGAGATACCCATTCTAGTCTTAAAATTCCTGAGTTTAAGTCATCCTTCTGAGTTCTGAGATTATAGACATGTACTATGACTCTCAGTCAAATTAGAGGGTTTGTTTGTTTATTTGCATTCAGGTACTGGGGCTTGGACTCAGAACCTGTGCTCTTGCTGTTGATCAGCTTTTTTGCTTAAACCTGGCACTCTGCTAGTTGAACTACACCTCCACGTTTGGCTTTTTGTTAGTTAATTGAAGGTATAGTCTCACAGATTTTTCTGTCCAGGCTGCCTTTGAACCTCAGATATCAGCTTCCTGAGTTAAAGGTGAACCACCCGCATTCAGCCTAAATCAGAGATTTTTTTTTTTTTTTAATTGTGTGTGCTGATTTTGGGGTTTGAACTCAGCGCCTGGATACAGTCCATTAGCTTTTTTTAGTGCTGGTGCTTTATCATTTGAGTCATAGCACCTCTTTCAACTTTTTGGTAGTTAATTGGAGATGAGTCTCATAGATGTTTCTACCCAGACTGGTTTTGAATCACAGTTCTCAGGTCTCAGCCTCCTGAGAAGCTAGCATTACAAGCATGAGCTACTAGGGCCAGCTTCAAGTCAGTTTTTGGTCACCCTTCCCCCCTCCCCCAGCTCCCAGTCCTGGGGCTTGAACTCAGGGCCTGGGCTCTAGCCCTGAGCCTCTCCATGCTCAAGACTGACCCTCTACCACTTGAACCACAGCACTACTTCCTGTCTTTTCTGGGTAGTTTATTGAATATAAGAGTCTCATGGACTTTCCTATCCAGGCAAGATTTGAACCATGATCCTCAGATCTCAGTCTCCTGAGGATCTCCTAGGATTACAGGTATGAACTGCTGGTGCCCAGCAAATCAGAGGTTTTGAATGGAGAAACTAAAGCAATTTCAGGGATAGATTGTGGATTCATGTGTTTTTCCTCTTCATAAAATGATGAAAAGGAAATTTTGCACAATGCCTTCGTTTCTAGTGACTTAAAAAGTTTAGGAATTCAGGCCAGGATTGTGGCCTTGCAGTAGAGTGCTTGCCTAGCATGCAGAAAGCCCTGGGTTTGATTCCTTGGTACCATATATACAAAAGAAGCTAGAAGTAGTACTGTGGCTCACGTGGTAGAGCACTAGACTGGAGAAAGCTCAAGGGCAGTGCCCAGGCCCTAAGTTCAAGCCCCAAGGCTGGCAAAAAATAAAAAAAAAAAATGAATACAAAGTTTAAGAATTCAGTTTGTAAATCCATGATATCTTTCATACTTTCTTCATATACTGTAGGGAAGCTGCAGAGTAGTTCCCCAGGCTCAGGGAAGAATCATAGGCACCTCTACTCTGTCACTTGTATCACTTGTCTCTTCCCCTTCCCCCCACCTTGCACCAAACACTTCCCCTTTTAGAAGCAGATTATCTTTTTTCCTTCCTCTTTCTCCTCCCCCACTCTGCTATTTCTCCCAGTCACCAAAACACATGAGGCTCAGTTTGATTCCTTCTGCATTTATTGTAGAAAATGGGGAATTGGGGGGGGGGGAGGAGGAGGGCTTTAAGCCTAGCCAGTAGGTATTCTAGAATTGGAAAACAATAATCTGGACTTCTCACTGGGTGACAGGCTCTGGTTTTGGGGAATCCATGAGATTAGTCAAGAAGGCAAACAGATCAGCACCAGCCTTCTTGACCAGGGGTGTCAACTGTTGTTGTGTCTTTTCAAAGTAAGCCCTGGATAGGAAAGGGAACAGAGGTTAGCATGAGAGACTCTAGTCACTGAGAGGGGCTTCGGTGGTGGTGAGGAACGATGTTGTCCCCCCAAACTGTACACCCTTGGTCTACCTTGGCAAAACAACGCCCCCAAAGAGGAAGCAAGCTTTCCACAGAGCAGAGAAACAGATTCTAGAGACTGCAATTCAAGGCCCAATTCCCACTGCCCCTATCTGTTCATAAAGGTACATGATAACTCTAGCTCTGAGCTCAGTTTGTGAGACAGACCACCTTTCCTCCCCTAATTTGCGGTCATATAACCTTGAGCCCTGTTTTTTGGATACTTACTGGGCTTGGGCCTGAAGCTCTGTGGCCTTGGCCTTCTCGACCAGGTCCTTGCCATAATCGGTCATGGCCTGGACATAATGAGTGAACATGCTCTGCAGACTCGTGTCTTCTGCCTGTCTCCGAACCTTCGCCCCTGCGCACACACAAGTACACTCTTCTCAGCTGGGTCCCAGCAATGAATCCTGGCCTCCTGCCACATCTGTGTCAGTACCCATGTCAAATCTCAGCCCTTTCCCCAGATCCAGTCAGATCTGTTTCCTGGACTTTAGAGAGGCAATCATTTTCTTTTTGAACTCTTTAGTTGCCAGATTTGGGCACTGGAGCACAAAAAGATGGGACTCCCAGCACCCTCCTTTTTTGGAGGGGTGGGGGGGGAAGGGGTTCTCCTTTCCATATCACATACCTTCAAGGCTGTAGACAGTGAGGAGCAGAACGGTGATGGCAAGCAACTTCATGGTGGTAGCAGAGGAGAGGTGACCTAGGAATAGTGCTGATTGTGGGAAAAGACAGTGAAACCAAGTGAGTTTCTACCCCTCCCCAAGGAGGACCCAATGAAAACACCCACTCCAACCTGGTTCCCTCCCTTTCCACAATTAAAGCCCCATTCTCTTTTTATGCTGACCCCCACCATACCTAGTCAGTGTCTTTGTCCTCCACGTGTATTGCTGGTCTATCTGGAGAGGCAGAGGCTATATACTTGTCTCCTTCTCCACCCCTATCAGGTGACAGAGACTGTGGGGGCGTCTGCCAGGTCAGGGATCATGTTGGAATAAACAAATTGGAAAAAGTGGGGGAGGAGAGGACAAGCAATTGGGGACTAATGCAATATTGTCAGTTTGATGAAGACAGAGTAGATTTCGGGCCTGTTTAAGAATTATTCTTTTGAGATTATGTTACAGCCCTTGGATTTGTATGTAGTAAATTTGCAGGAATCATAGTTTTCTCTCACTTTCCCTTTCTCTCTTTCCTTTTCTTTGTGTGCTGTTGCTGGGACTTGAACTCAGGATAGGTGCTGCTCTTTAGCTTTTCCACTCAAGGCTGTCACTCTACCACTTAAGTCACAACTGCACTTCTGGCTTTCTGGTAGTTAGCTGGAGATAAGAATCTCATGGACTTTTCAGTCCAAGTTAGTGGCTTTGAACCATGATCCTCACATCTCAGCTTTCTGAGTAGCTAACATGAAATCATTAACTTTTGGTATTTTTATTTTATTATGAGTAGGTTTCATCTCTCCAACCCTATTTTCCTTCACTGCAACTTGGAAGAGAGGGTAGTTGGGAATAGAAGAAAGGAGAAAAGTTAAAATCAGGGGCAGCAATGACAAGAATTGGGGGTAGGGGTGTGAAGATCAGGGTCAGAGAACAGATATAGACTCTGTCCCTTTTTGAGTTAATATGTAATGAGATGAAGAGAAAACATGAGAGCTCAGAATGAACCTCCTGAGTGCTGATCAATGAGTATAGGCTACCCCCAGTAAAACAAACTCAGGAAACAGCCTCTGCCCTCCCAGGCAACCAGAAAATTCTGGCAGGAAAAGAGGTGAGTAAAAGGTTTCTACTAGGATAAAGGTTGAAAGTGCCTGGTCATTTGACCACCTTATCAGACCTTGGCGATAGTAAGCCAATATTGAATCAACATGGGCCATAGTTCCCCTGTGACAAAGGTCTTAGTACTTGTCTCAGCCCTAATTGTGAAGAAGGGAGGTAAGAGACACAGTTCTTAGACCCAAAGTATTGAAATGGGATCAACTAAAGAGATATCAGATGTATTTGCATTTTTCACCCTTTTGCTTACGTCTTGGACATTCCTGAGAGATGGAGGTGGAGGTATGTAGAAGCTGATGAGGGAGACAACAACTAAAGACCAAGATCATTTCCCCAGTGGTGCACACAGACTTTGAGGGTCACTCTAGAAAGCATTTGTGGGCTGGAATCATATTTCTAAAATTTTATTTGTCAGCACTGCCTGGAGCCTCAGAGAAGGAAGCATTCACAACACAGGGCAGCTGTTTCAGCAAGTAGTTCTGCCCATAACCAGCTTTTCGGTTTTTCTTTTTCCAGTCCTGGGCCTTGAACTCAGGGCCTAAGCACTGTCCTTGGGCTTTCTCAAAGCTAGAGCTCTACCACTTGAGTCTCAGCACCATTTCTGGCTTTTCCTATGTATATGTGGTTCCGAGGAATAGAACCCGGGTCTTCATGCATGCTAGGCTAGCACTCTACCACTAAGCCAAACTCCCGGCCCCATAACCAGCCTTTCTACTTACAAGAATTCCTAGTCTATCAAGAGGGTGAACACAGAAGATGGGCGCTAATGTCTATAATCCTAGCTACTCAGGAGGCTGAGATCTGAGGATAATGGTTTGAAGCCAGCCTGGTTAGAATTATACTCCTGATTAGACTCCTATCTCCAATTAACTACCACTTGAGCCATGGCTCAAGTAGTAGACTGTTACACACACACACACACACACACACACACACACACACACACACGGGAATTCAGCTGCAGAACTCGAGAAGAATGAACAGATGGAGTTCTAGAGGAGAGCTGTACAATGGAAGGCTGTGAGAGTTCCCTAGCAGTTCTTTCTAGGGGAAGGGGTAATATGAACAAGGTCTTCACAGACATTCTCTTAGTAACCCTTCACAAAATCCAAGTCTCCAGGCTATAAATTTGAAACCATATGTCCAGGACTCCCAAGATAGGTCTGGCTACTTTGCCTCTATATGGCAAATAAAGAGACATAGTGAAGGCTGAGAAAAGAGATTTATTATACAGCTGTTATGGGAAGACAGCACTTCATTACAACTTCAAAAGGTAGAGGTTAAATAGGGAGAATTGTAGACAGGGAGTGCAAAAACCATCATAGCCAATACAGTCCCAGGTCTCAGATATGGCCTATTTGATTATTAGCTTAGTCTTTGTCCTTGGAGGAGTTCCAGGGAAGCTAGCTCTTTATTACTGGAACAGAATAAGAACAAGATCATCTCCTGAACTTTTGGCTGTTCCCTTTAAGATGAGAAGAAGAGTGCTGAGTGATAGAGTGCTTGCCTAGCACGCAGGAAGCCCTGGATTCCTTAGTACCACATATACAGAAAAAAGCTGGAAGTGGTGTTGTGGCTCATGTGGTAGAGTGCTAGCTTTGACCAAAACATGCAAGAACAGTGCCCAGGCCCGGTGTTCAAGCCCCAGGAGAAGGAGGAGGAGAGGAGGAGAGGAGGGGAGGGGGGAGGGAGGAGGGGGACAAGAAGGAAGAGGAGGAGGAGGAGGAGGAGGAGGAGGAGGGGGAGGAGGAGGGGGAGGGGGAGGAGGAGAAGAGGAATTGCTTGTTTGAGGGACAGTGCCCTTTCATATAAGATGGTTATTAATGAATCTGATCTTTCTTGGAGGCCATGATTGCAAAGTCGACTGCAGGAGAGAGTATCTCAGATAGAAGGGCACAGATTCAAAGTTGGGGGACTTTTACTTGAACCGGGACTCAGAAAACGCATCTTTTAAGTTGCCTCTCAGTTTCACTCTTTGAGCAGTGGAAGGAGCTTCAGTGATTAGAGTCAAGATGCTCCCTCTAGTGTCCGTTATGCTCCCAAGTTTATCCTAGCCTTGGAGAGGAGGCTGGGCGGCTACCTAAACCAAGACATCACCAATCAAGTTTCAGTGTCCGCTGGGCGTTGTTGAAACTCAAAGGCCTTAAACCCTGCCACTCTTTTGCATACTCCCCTCCCATTGGACACTAGGAGATGGAGGTGTCTTTTTTATTCATCGATGGGCGGGGCCAAATCCAGGAAGGGTTGGTGCTTTCCTAGCTTCCTTTGCCCGGTCTCAAAATGGCGCCCAGGGCCACGCTGAGAATACAACGTGAAGGCGCATTCTGCCATCACTTAAGATGGCTGCCCCCATCAAGATGACCGGGGTGTGCCGAAGGGAAAGGGGCAACAGGATGATCTGAGATGGTAAGTGTTACTGTTCCAATGCATGTTTGGCCTTGGGCCGTGGGAAGAAGAGCTGAGAGACTAGAAAGCTAGACAGAGTCTGTAGTGGGGGTAGAATTGGATAACGGGAGAAGGGACGGGGGTGACAGGTGGGGGTGAGGGATCAAAGATGGGGCAGGGTGTGAGTGGGGTTTAGTAACCCCATCGGTGTTCTCCCCTCCAACTCTTTCTTTTCCAGATCTAGCAGGAGGACCATGTGGAAGCTTCTGAAACTAGGGAGCCTGATGATGGGCGGTGGGGCTCGCGGGGGCTACAGGGAGCAATAGAGCATTTCCCCAGGCTAACACCGGCCCCTCCCTGTCCTCTGGACTGACATGGGGAACACACTGGGCCTGGCGCCTATGGGGACTTTTCCCCGCCGGAGCCCCCGCAGAGAGGAACCTCTCCCGAACCCTGGGAGCTTCGACGAGCTACATCGACTATGCAAAGGTGAGAACTTGGCCTTTGGGGCCAAGTTGAAGGGGCAGAGGAGGGGAGGGTCTTGAATGCCGGTGTCCGGAGGTGGGAGCAGGAGAGGGGAGCTGACAGCTGGGGCATCCGGTGTCAGGTATGCATATGAAATGGAACATTTTGATGCAGGTCTTGAAAAGGAGGTCATTTCCGCCAGTGTTTCATATAGGGTTGAAGAGGGAGACTTCCCCTTTGGGCATGGATTTCTTGTCTGTGCTTATTCCTTCCCTCTTCCTATCGCCTTCAGATGTGTTCCCAGCGCAAATGGAGGGAGTGAAGCTCGTTGTCAACAAGGTTCTGAGCAGCCATTTCCAGGTGCTCCCACTTCTCTAGCCCCTTCCTACTACTTCTTCCCTGCCTCTCCCAAATCCTTTTTTTTTTTCCTTTAGATTCCAGCCTTAGCTAGGCTATTTGGGACAAATGAGGGCTGATGGGGGGGCGGGGGGGGGCGGGGATTTCTTTATCTTCCTTGCTCTTGGGACTTGTTCCTTTAAATCTGGTCACCCTCTGCATAGTTGGAATCTTTGGAAATCTTAAGAGATTCCCTAGATGGGAAGATGAAGGGTGAGAGATAAGGAATTGAAGTGAAGCAACAATGCCCTCTCCTCCAATGAGTCCTTTTTCCTAAGGTGGCTCACACTGTGCACATGAGTGCCCTGTCCTTGCCAGGCTATCACCTCCATGCAGCCTACGCCGGAGACTGGCAGCTTAGCCCCACAGAGGTGAGAGTTCCACCATACCTCGATCAACTCCTTCATGCCTCACCTGGGGTGTCGAGGAGGAGAAAGAGAGAGTGTGTGTGCGTGTGTGGTGTGTGGTGTGTGTGTTATGAGAAAGAATAGGCAGTAATGGGATTCTCTGTATCATTTCTGAAAGGGAGAGAGGGTAGAGAAACATTTTTGTGGAAAAGATGCCAGAATGTGTCTTTGTGTCTCCACTAGGGGGCGCTCGGGGCGCGGGATAGTGTCCATGAATTTCCATAGAAATTGCGTTCAGGCCGATGGATAGGACCCAGCTCAACCTGTCTACACTCTTCACAGGTGTTCCCCACTGTGGTAGGAGATGTGGACAGTAGTGGCAGTCTCAACGCCCAGGTCCTGCTTCTGTTGGCAGAACGGCTTCGAGCTAAGGCTGTCTTCCAGGTGATCCACAGTCTCTGCCTCCATCCACTGAGGCATTTCCTTTTCTCCTCATGGCTATCCTGACTGGGGTACCCAGGAGAAGGAGTAAAGGCAATAGTGATCATAAAAGAAAGGAAGGAGATTTTATTTCTTGCTCTCCCCACCCAGACACAGCAGGCCAAATTCCTGACATGGCAATTTGATGGCGAGTATCGAGGAGATGACTGTACAGCCACTCTGACCCTAGGAAATCCTGACCTGATTGGAGAATCAGGTGAGGAACAGAGACAGTGTTACTTTGATCTCAGTTGTCCACTTGCTAGCCTTGGCAATACATCTTAATCTGTGTAGTTCGGAGACTAGAAAAGGGGTTGCTTGGACAGGCTGGGTTGGGAATTGCTGGCAGGGGTGAAGAAGCAGGCTTGATTCTTTTTTTTTTTTTTTTGCCAGTCCTGGGCTTGAGCTCAGGGCCTGAGCACTGTCCTTGGACTTTCTCAAGGCTAGAGCTCTACCACTTGAGCCTCAGCACCACTTCCGGCTTTTTTCTATGTATGTGGTACCGAGGAATCGAACCCGGGTCTTCATGCATGCTAGGCAAGCACTTTAACCACTAGGCCAAACTCCCGGCCCCTTGATTCTTTTCTCTATCACTAATTCTATGTCTCCCCCACTCCCTCACAGTGATCATGGTCGCTCACTTCCTACAGAGCCTCACTCATCGGCTGGTGCTGGGAGGAGAGCTAGTTTATCACCGGAGGCCAGGTGAAGAGGGAGCCATCTTGACTCTGGCTGGAAAGTATTCAGGTATGGGCAAAGTGGAGTAGTGATGAGAACAAGCAATTCTGGCATTTTCTGGAATTCCTGGCCAGTGTCCTATTATGGTAATGCTCCTTTCTCCTATACTTTTCCCCGCCAGCTGTACACTGGGTAGCTACGTTGAATGTGGGATCTGGTGGGGCCCACGCAAGTTATTACCACAGGGCAAATGAGCAGGTAAGACTGCTGATGTCGTCCCTGCCTTAGTAAGTCCACCATAAACTTGGTGTTTTGTTTTTCCAGTCCTGGGGCTTGAACTCTGATCATCTTTTATCTTGTCAAGCCTCTTGAGACTCTGCTGCTCTGCTATTCTTTCTACTCAAAGTATACATTTCCATTCATGCCTTCATTCTGCTGATCACGTGGCAAGATCCTTTTATTTTTCACTGAAATGGGTTTTTCCCCTGACCCTGGTCTGTGTTTCTTAGGTTCAAGTTGGAGTGGAGTTTGAGGCAAATACAAGACTACAGGACACAACCTTCTCCTTTGGTTACCACCTGACTCTGCCCCAGGCCAACATGGTATTTCGAGGTGAGGATTATTTTGACTCCATTTGGAAGTGGTGAGGGATTTGGGGCTACATAGGGAGGATAGCTCTACCTTATTTCCACTAGCTCCTTACTCTAAGCTGTGTTAAGTAACCTAGTCAATATTCTCTTCCCTGACAGGCTTGGTGGATAGTAATTGGTGTGTAGGTGCTGTGCTGGAGAAGAAGATGCCCCCCCTTCCTGTCACCCTAGCCCTTGGAGCTTTCCTCAATCACTGGCGCAACAGATTCCATTGTGGCTTCAGTATCACTGTGGGCTGAAGTTGTCCCAGTGCCAGTCCCCACAGCAGCTGGAACCTCTGAGTCAGGTGCCCTAGGGCCAGAGACTAGGCCCCTCTCCAAAGCCCACCTTGCTGGGGTGACTTCTAGGTCCCAGAAGCAGAGTGGGGTATAGGACCATGTCCTCCTCAGAACTGGAGCTGCCAGGTCAGCTGATGAGGCTGTGGTTTTGAGGCTCTCACCTCTTCTACCAGCTGCCCTATCATCTTCCACATACTCTGTGGCTCTGGACTAAAAGAGAAGGATTAAGGTGTATGTCTGGCTAAAATTGCCCCCTTACTTCCTTCTTTATCTTCCGTTGGATTAAAGCTCCTAACTTTTCCTCCACAGAGCAGAAATGACTACATGGGATTAGCTAGCTCCCCACCCTGCATTCGCATCCTAGAATCTGCTAAAACTGAGGAAGGAGGCTTGAAGGGCTAAATATTTAGCCTGATAAAATGGGGCCCACCCATTCCCAGAAGGAGTTTTACCTCTTAAACCCTGAGGCTTCCTCCTTCTCCATCTTCTGTGCTTCCTTCATCTTTGTTTCCATGATCACTGCTTCCCTGCCTTCCAGTTCCCCCCTCCCCCTGTGACTGCATGAAGAGGCAGTTATTACTTTAGTCTTTGCATTGCAAGCACTGAGCTCTTTTGCACTGGTTCCAGTATATGGTCCAGCAGTTTCTGCTTTTTAGTTCAGTGTGTCCCAGGTGGGTTGGAGAAGGAAGCGAGTATGGGTCTCAGCTGCAGATCTCCTGGAGAAGTGGCATCATAGAAGACAGTCCCTGGATGCGCTGGACTTGGTACCAGTAAGCATTGTTAAGGCTCCGGAGTTCTGCTAACAGGCCCATCAACTTTGCATACAGAAACCTTTGGAGGAAGTGGTGGGATCCCCATGGAAAAACAAGAGAAAGAAGGCAGCTAAGATACTTGTCCCAAGGTTCTGATCCCCTGTACTGTCCCTCAGTGAAGCTAAGTCTGAACTCTAGGGGAAAAAAAAAAATCATACCCTGACAAAGGTCTTCTGATACTGGGTTGTTTTTTTTTGTTTTGTTTTGTTTTTTCAATGCCTAGTTTTTCCTGAACCTCGAGTTCAGAAAGGCAAGTATGAAGAAAGCCCCATATTTGTCAGAATTTTCAACTGTGTAGAATTTGTGGGTCTATCTAACCTTCCAGAACTTGTTTTAGAAGATGTGTGTGTGTGTTCTGTGGTATAAAGTGTTCCCATTTTAGCAAATGCACTCACTGAGGAATGAGTAACACAAGTGGTACATGGCTCAAAGTATGGCTAGATCTTAGTCTACTGAACCAGGAGCTGACTTTGGCCTTGAAACTGTAAATTATCATAATTTCAAGCAAAATGAAAACATACGAGGAATTGGCCCAGTGGAAAGGGGAGGAAGGGCCAAAGAAGAGTGAACAAGACACTCAAAAGTCTGTTGTTATTCTGGAGAAGTTGGAGTGGGGAGGTGATGAATACCATCAATCTCAGGAATGCTATTAGAGCTTGTTCTACATTGCATCTCTACTCAATAAAAAAAAAATCTGGAAAATGTGAAATGAAACAGTAGCAATTTGGATACTGGAACTGTGTGTGATGGGCATGGTCAAAGGGAAGGAATAAGAAACCTGGTTTCAAGCCGGGAGTTTGGCCTAGTGGTAGAGTGCTTGCCTAGCATGCATGAAGACCCGGGTTTGATTCCTCGGTACCACATACATAACAAAAAAAGGCGGAAGTGGTGCTGAGGCTCAAGTGGTAGAGTGCTAGCCTTGAGAAAGTCCAAGGACAGTGCTCAAGCCCTGAGCCCAAGCCCAGGACTGGCAAAAAAAAAAAAAAAAGAAACCTGGTTTCCCAAAGGAAAACATGGTAAAAAAAAAGAAAATCATCATTCTAAGGTCAGTGTTTCCCTTATCTCTTCTTACCCAGTGCAACCTTCAAGCCCCCAGCATCTCCCTTACCGATTTCCAGGCCTTTGCTGTTGTATCTTGATGTAGCTTTCCAGAGTCAGTGCCATCTCCTCTTGAAGCTGATCAATCTCTTCTCTTTGGGTAATTCCAGGCCTGTCTATAAAATAAGATAGGGAGCTGAGAAGGACAAGGGGGCAGGGGAATGTCCAGTGGCTGAGGATTGTCTATAGGCTTGAAGGCTAGATCCCTGGGGATGGATGGATTCAAGAGGCTGAAAGGTTGGAGAACAACAGGGGGGAGGGGAGGGCGACTAGAGTTTCTGGGCTTTGGGAGATGCTCACCAGGAGAGAAGAGGGCCATGGCAGCCATGAGTACATACTCTGGCTCCTGCAGTTGCAGTCGTCTCAGAGTCCCATGGAAATGAAAGAGGAACTCCAAAAATTCTTCCTGGAATCCTACTGTGGGAGATATTTGGCTTTGGACCTCCAGGCCACCCTACTATATCCCATACCACACGGATACTTGAACTCTTCTTGTTTTAGCACCATCTTACCATGGGCTCCATCTTCCTTTGTGTAGCGAAGAGGCCCACAGAGGAAGTTTTGTGTTTGGAGACAGAAAGTAGTATTCAGTGAGATTTGACTTATTTCCACAGCAGCTCCCTTGAGAAGGGAGATTTGGTCTTCCATGGGCAGGGATCTATGAGAATAGGAAACAAAGACATTTTAGACTCAAACCTGAACTTCTGAGAGGGTAGGGAGTTTCTGATCCTGGGTGATGCACTTAAAAACAAATCTTGGAATTCAAGGCTTGGTGCCTATAAAAGCTGAGAGGTTGTGTTAATTGGATCCGCGAGTTTGGGGGAGTGGATGAGGGGTTGGTGTATAATTTATGAAGCATTTACTTCCTGAAAGATGAGGGGAGGCTACTCACCTGAAAAGGGGTAGATCCTTGGTAAACTTGATGATTTGCTGTATCATGAAAGTGTTGATATCGGCAAAGTGTACAAGCAGAGGCAGTACAGGGGCAAAGGCAGTCAAGGGCTGTTGGTGGGTGAATAGGTAAGCCGGGGGCTGCAGAGATGAGAGCATGAGTGAGAAGCCCTGGCCTTAGCCTTTTCCTATAGGCCCTGCTGGCCTTATCTTTGAAGGCTTCTTTGTTGAGAACCCTGACCAGGCTGGGGTTTTCTCTTGGAGCATGGCGTGCAGCCCTCTTCCTCGGCTCACCACCTCGGAAACCCTTTTGGTTACTTTCCAGCCCAAATGCTGAAAGAGCTCACCCTAAATTGCACAAACTGGTCAAATATGGTGCTCATGTGGCGAGTGTGGGCTGCCAGGAGGATCTGGACCAGCTCTTCCTGCTCCTTACTCAACTCTATAGGTTGCTGTGCTCGCCGCTGTGCCCGCCTTGCTCGTCGCAGTGCCAGGGCTTCTGCTGACAATATCACTGTGTCAAGCAAGAGATAGGACAAAACAATTGAGGTCAACACAGAGTGCCTTTCTCACAGGGGCTCCTCGCTGCCCATGCACGAGGAAGGACTGGGGAGAGGAGGAGAGTTCCTGTGCTTCCGTGAACTTGGCTCAATTAGAGGCTTTGGGTGGCAAGGGATTCCTGCACACTTCCAGCAGCCTCAGTTATCTGTGATTCACTACCTTAGAAAACAATGCACTGTGGGAAAGAAGGGAAGTTACTTGGCAAAAGTTGGAAGTGGTGCTGTGGCTCAAGTGATAGAGGGATAGCCTTGATCAAAAGACACTGAGGGAAAATGCCTAGATCCTGAATTCAAGCCCTGGGACTGATGGAGGTGGGGAGGGGGATGAGAAAGGAAAGAAGGAAGGAAGGGAGGAAGGAAGGAAGGAAGACATCTAGGGGAAAGGCATTTCAGGTACAGGGACTGGCAACTGTGAAAGTCTTAAGGAAGTGTGCTTGTATTCAAAGATGGCAGTGAAGTTAGTGTATCTGGAATGCGTTGAGCAAGGGTGAAAGGAAATAAGGTCTGAAAGGTGTGAAGAAGTTTGTGAAATCATGTACTTCAAGAGAGCTAGAAGCTGTAGGAGATTTGAGTAAAAGAGTGCCATAATATAGTTGAGTGCCATGGTTCATGCCTCAGGAAACTGAGATCTGAGGATCACAGTTCAATTCCAGCTGGGTTAGGGAAATCTGTGAAATTCTTCACTTAACCATTAAAATCTAGCATTAGAGCTGTGGCTCAGTTTTGAGCAAACAACAGCCAAAACCTAAGGGACAGTGCCTAGGCCTTGGGTTCAAGCCCTAGTGTTAGCATAAAAAAATAAAATAGAGTAGAGATATAAGCTAAAAAGTTTCAAACAAGGCCGGGGGTTTGGCCTAGTGGTTAAAATGCATGCCTAGCATACACGAAGACCCGGGTTCGATTCCTCGGTACCACATACATAGGAAAAAAAGCCAGAAGTGGTGCTGAGGCTCAAGTGGTAGAGCACTAGCCTTGAGAAAGTCCAAGGACAGTGCTCAGGCCCTGAGCTCCAGCCCAGGACTGGCAAAAAAAAAAAGAAAAAAAAAGTTTCAAACAAGTTTATTCTGCCTGCTCTGAGAAAGTGTGCTATGGGGAGCAGAGAAACAGTCAATGCATTCTTGGGATGGTTAGGGACCAACTCACTGTCTTTCCTCATGCCAGCATTTAGACACTTCTGCAACCTGCAGGCTGGGCAATGGCGTCTCTGGATCTTGTTAACCTCACAGGTTCCAGCAAAGGGGCAGGTGGGACCAGTGCTTTTGCTGACTGTTCGTCTGAGAGAGAGGGGGGGGGATTAGGACCAGGGATGGCAGTGAACAACAGGTGCATATTCAGGACTGAGAGGATATGAGCTAAAAGATTTGGGGACTCTGATGATATAGGCTAACATGAGCTGTGTCCAAAGATCCTCAGGACTGGGCATGATATATCTTCAAAATTTCCTTGGGGATACAGCACACTCAAAAATCATAGTTGAAGTTGGGCACAGTGACTCACACCTGTAATTCTAGCTCCTCAGGAGGCTGAGATCTGAGGCTCGAGGTTCAAAGCCAATCTGGGCACTAAAGTCTGTGAGATTCTTATCTCCAGTTAACCACTAAAACCTGGAAGTAGTGCTGTGGCTCAAGGGGTAGGGTGGTAGCCTTCCATATCAACACCCAGGCCCAGAGTTCAAGACCCTCAAAAAAAAAAAAAAAAAGATAGTCGATGTAATACTAGCTCGCTTCTTTCTTTGCAGGTGGTGAATTGTGTTCATAGATTCCTATTATGCTACTGGTTTATATATAGTGTTGTGGTTAGCAAGAGATAGAATTTTAACCACAAGGTAGTTAGACTCAGTTGCAGGAGTAAGGTAGCTGGACAAGACTAGACTTGTGCCAGGGCTGTAGGTCTGACTGATAGGAGTTGCATGGGTGGTGGGGGTGGGGAGTTAGGGGAGATAGGGAGGAGAGGATTGTTTCTACTGGGGACAAAGTTCTCACCTGAAAAATCCCTTGCAGCCTTCACAAGTCAAAGCATGGAAATGATAGCCTGTGGCTCGGTCCCCACACACCACACAGTTCCTTGGTTCATCTTCACTGCTTCCCATGGCTTCAGGTGTTAGGATGGTTGTCACAGGCTCCTGGATGTGAGAAAAAAAAGCCAGACTTATGTCACATTTTACCTTCTTTTCTCCCTTCTGTAGAGTCTTTTCTCAAATCCACCCTGCACCTGTGTCCTAGCATTGTCTAAACTAGAAGCATGAAAGATGTTTTTTATCTCTGGTCCCAAACCGATTTCCTACCTGATCCTCTTAGACAGCATGACAACACAGGCCACAGAATCTGGTGTGGAATAGCTTTTTCCAAGCTCCTTCATTAGCCCCGCTATTCTTTTGATCTCAAGGCTGCCAGCAGTTATGGATTATGGTTCTGAGTACCTGGAAAACAAGGAACTTGTCTTGCATGTAGCCTCCGGGTACTTTTAGTACCCTATGTAGGCAGGGCCCAGACTCTGGACCTAGGGCAAAGAACTGGGTGGGAGGTTTTCCCAGCATGCCCAAGGTACTGGTTAGTGGCACAAGGGGCGGTACTCTGGTGGGTAGCCACCTCATAACTCAGTAGAAACTGCTCCTAATCAGATTCATAGAGGTTCTCCTTACTGCTGAGCTTTAGGCTATATCTGAAGCCCCTCTGTGTACTGATCTCATGTTATTGGGGAAAGAGAGATGAGGAGCCACAGCACACTTTCCTTCTCTTTTTTTTTTTCTTTTTTTCTATTTTTGTGGATCATGGGGCTTGAGCTCTGGTTCTGGGCGCTGTCCCTGAGCTCTTCAGCTCAAGGCTATCACCTTACCCTTGAGCCAAGCCCCACTTCCAATTTTCTAGAGGTTAATTGGAGACAAGAGTCTCAGGTCCTTTTGTGCCAGGCTGTCTTTGAACCTTGATCCTCAGATCTCAGCTTCCTGAGTAGCTAGGATTACAGGCATGAGCCTGGCTACATTTGTTTTGCATATGCAGCGTATTCATGATAAAAGGAGAGGTCTAATGATTATGCCAGGCTCCAAAAGGAAATGTATGTCTGTGCCTGTGCCTGTGCCTGTGTTTCAGTACTGAGGCTTGAACTTAGGCCGTGGTAGTACCCCTAAGATCTTTTTTTGCTCAAGACTAGTACTCTATCACCTGAGCTACAGCTCCACTTTAGGGTTTGGGGTAGTTAATTAGTGATAAGAGTCTGGAAGATATTTCTGCCTGGGCTAGCTTCAAACCTTGATCCTCACATCTCAATTTTGGGCTTGAAGTTTGGCCTAGTGGTAGAGTGTTTGCTTAGCATGCACGAAGATCTGGTTAGATTCCTCAGTACCACAAAAATAGAAAAAGCCAAAAGTGGTGCTGTGTGGCTCAAGTGGTAGAGCACTAGCCTTGAGAAAAGTCCAGGGACAGTGTTCAGGCCCTGAGTTCAAGCCCTATGACTGGCAAAAAAAAAAAAAAGAGGAAAAAAGAAAAAAAGCAACTTTTCTTACAAGGGTGGCTTTCAAATGTGATCTTGTAGATCCCAGCTTCCTAAGTAGGTAAGATTGCAGGTGTGAGTGACCAGCACTGTCTGAACTATTATTAAATTTCTGTTGTTGTTACTTTTTGCGCTGATCTGGGACTTGAACTCTGGGCCTGCGCAGTGTTCCTGAGCTTTGCTGCTCAAACCTTATTGGTGTGTTTTGGGGGGTTTTTTGGTAGTTAATCAGAGTTAAGCATGCCACAGACTTTATTTCTCAGGCTGCCTTCAAACCTGCACTCTCAGATCTCAGCTTTCTGAGTAGCTAGGATTACAGGTATGAGCCACCGGCATCCAACTTAAATTCAAAAATACTAATTAGCATACCATAGCTGTACATGGGGGAGATTTCATTGTGATGTTTCCGTGTATAGCTACAATTTAATCAACTTCCCTACATCATTCTTCCTCACTTATCTCCCCTCTTCCTAATATAATTTCTTTCTTTTTTTAGGACTAGAACTCTGGGCCTGGATGCTGTCACTGAGCTAGCTCTTCAGCTCAAGGCTACCAGCCCTACCCCTTGAGCTACAGTGCCATTTCTGGTTTTCTGGTGGTTAACTGGAGATAAGAGTCTTAAGGACTTCAGTGCCCAGGCTAGCTTTGAACCTCGATCCTCAGATCTCAGCCTCCTGAGTAGCTAAGATTACAGGCCAGAGCCACTGTGCCTGGCTCCTACTACAACCTTAAGAGATTTCATTGTTCTACTTTCATTCTTGCCAACAATCTATTTTTACTATATCTATTTGTTTTCACCCTTTTCTTAAAAAGAAATAAACTCAACTGGGAGCTTGGGGGCTCATGCCTGTAATCCTAACTACTCAGGAGGCTGAGATCTGAGGATCACAGTTTGAAGCCAGAATGGGCAGGAAAGTTCACAAGACTCTTATCTTCAATTAACCACCAGAAAATCATAAGTGGAGCTGTGGTTCAAAGTCATAGAATGCTGGCCTAGCGCATAAAAGCTCAGGGACAGAAGAAATAAAGTATAAATTTTGCCATGAAGGATATATTTATACATTTATATACATATATTCGCATAGTACTAGCTAAGAGACTCTACCCGTATTAACCTTTTTAGAAGGTAATAGCATCATTTTATGGATGAGAAAACTGTGACTTGGAGACTTTATGTAAATTGTACAAGGGCCCAACATTATAATTTGTTTATTAGATCGGTTTAAGACTTCTGTCTCTGGGGGCCGGGAGTTTGGCCTAGTGGTTAAAGTGCTTGCCTAGCATGCATGAAGACCCGGGTTCGATTCCTCGGTACCACATACATAGAAAAAAAGCCGGAAGTGGTGCTGAGGCTCAAGTAGTAGAGCTCTAACCTTGAGAAAGTCCAAGGACAGTGCTCAGTCCCTGAGCTCAAGCCCAGGACTGGCAAAAAAAAAAAAAAAAAAAAAAAAAAAAAAGAATTCTGTCTCTGGCTTTTGCTAGCTGAATTACTCTTTGGCTAAGTGTTTGACATGACCAGGATCTGACTACATGGGATCCTGGAATCAGATATTCTCATAAGGGATCAACTCCTGGCCAGGGAAGGGTACTTACTGTTCCTAAGTGAGCACTGAATGCTTCGAGGAGTGGTCGATGGAGAAAGTGGTTCACTGAAGAATAAAGATTACACTGAGCTGTGTTCTTGGAGAAGTCCTTGTAATTCTTTGAAGTAGATATGTGCTAGGAATATGTACCTGCTCTTTTGTGTACAAAAATGGTTTTAATTTAGGACCTCTTCTATGGAGGTGACTGGGAATGGACTCTTCTTCAGAATACCCCTGGCATCCATGATGGTGAATAGGCTTCCAGGGTCTTTTTTTTTTCCTGGTCCTAGGGCTTGATGAACTCAGGCCTGGGCACTGTCCCTGAGCTGTTCTGCTCAAGGCTAGTATTCTACTACTTGAACCACAGCTCCACTACTGGATTTTTGGTGGGTAGATTTAAGAGTCTCATGGACTTAACTGCCCAGACTGCAGTCCTCAGATCTCAATCTCCTGAGTAGCTAGGATTATGGGAATGAGACACTCTTCCAACACATCTATTTCAGGTCAGGGTCTGGAAAACACCAATGCTGGTCGTGCCCTGGGATTTAAGCTCCCTGACTTTCAGTTCTATTTACTAGAAATAAAGGGTTAACAACCCTTTATTTACTAGAAATAAAGGGTTAACAACCCTTCTTATGTAGGTTTATGTTACACATATTACGTTACTTTTTGTAATATGTGTAAAATTCTTTAACCATGTTTAGATCTTGGAAAAGGTCATTCTCTTACCTTCCCCCCGCCTCCCTCTTCACTGTCTTCTTCTCCCAGATACCAAGACAAGATGGGTCACATAGCCTCTTTGCTTTCTGTCACTCCTTAAAAATGACTTGTCATTGCTGTCTCTTGACCTCTAAACACTCACTACTTATTAGCTGAGTTCATTTTTCACTTATCACTGCAGTTAGGATATTAAATCATTCTCCCTACTTTCAGCTCATCTCCTTCCAACCCATCCTCCATGCTGTTGCTATTTCTAAAATGCAAATTTGATCATGTCTCTCCCCTGCTTAAAATTCTTCATTTGCTTGCCATCACCTTCAGAAAAAAAAAATCCAATCTCTTTAGCATGTTACACAAAGTCCTTTGTGAGCTGGCCTCTATTTATCACTCTGCCCCACTCTGTTCTATTCCTACTTTTCCCCTTTGACCTAGTACATTGCATTTGGCTCTAGATGTGCTTAAACATTTAGTGTTCCCTGCACAGGCTGTGCTCACTCACCTCAGAACATCTGTCCTTGTTCTGTCTGGTAAAAAAAGTCCCCATCCCCCTTCCAAAGGAACCCTCCTTCACTGTTCTCCCTGATCCTGGGCCCTTGAGGTCCCAATGCAATAGACCAACTCTGAGAGTCCAAGGGATAGAGCATACCTACACATACAGATTCCTCACAGCATTCCCCATATTGCAGAATGGCATTTACCATAGGGCAAGCAATTGTCTGCTTCTTTCTGACTCTGTTTCTCAACTGTGGGTTGCTAATTTTGAGACAGGGCCTAGCCTCCCTAATTCATAAACCTTCTGCTTCAGTCTTGCAAGTGCTAGAATTATAGGTATGAAACACCACACACAGTTGGTTAATGGCTGTGCCTTTTAGTTGTTGGATCCTTAGTCTTGTTTCTTTGTTTTGGGTAGTAATGAGGCTTGAACTCAGGGCCTCATGCCCACTAAGCAAGTGCTCTGCCACTTGAGCCATGTGTTCAGACCTTCCTGCTTTAGTTATTTTTTCAGATAAGGGTTTGCAGTTTTGCTTGGGATGGGACACCAATCTCTAGCCTTCTACCTATAGCTCTTGTGTAGCTAGGACAACAAATGTGAAATCACATGCCTAGCTTACTTGTTGAGATGGGGGTCTCGCTAACTTTTATTTTTGGTTGAATAGGTTTATTTTATTGTTTTTAAATGTGTTAAAATGATCTTTAGGTAGCTGTAGATCTCGCTAACTTTTGTTTGCAGTGTGTGGGAGGAGAGGGAGGGGAGTCTTGAGATCCTGAATTGCAATCTTTAAAATCACTGCCTCCTGAGTAGTCCCAACTACGTGGGAGTCTGTGTGCCACCATGCATGGCCAGCCCTGCATCCCTAAAGTTTTAATTACTTCTGGCATATATGATAAATATTGATAACTGAATAGATGGGCCCTTGCCTATTAAGGTTATTATTTGTGATATAGGTATTGGACGCATTCATTCTTTTGTTCAAGAAATATTTAGTAGTCATTTCATGTGAAGTCATCTGATATATTCTTGTTTTCCTTTTATCTGCTGTCTCGTGACTGTCCTTTGCTGTCCCGACTTGGCAGGATTCCAAAGAGTTTTCAGTCTGCTTTATAATTCCGCTCTGACTTCTGAACTGTTGCTACATGCTGTTCCTTCCAGCCATGTTTGCATTTGATATTGGCCAACCTAACTCACCTGTTCATTGAGCCAGATCTCCAGCCTGGGCCTGCCCTAGACTGTTTATCCCCACAGGTAGCAGCACAAATGCCGCTTTGAACATGAAGAGGTCCTTTCATTTGAATCTTGTAATATGATTTTAATCTTTTGAGTTCCCATGGTCTGTTGAAGTCAATTGGCTTTCTATTATACTTCTCCCAATTAATCTTCCTGCTGCTTTTGAATCCCTGAAAACCATATTTTCTCTATTGAAATGATTTTTCTCTGACCTCTATGCTAGCAAAATGCCAAACACAAAAATACTCATTCTCTGCCTGTCTGTCTGTCTGTCTGCCTGTCTATTTCTGTCTGTCTGTCTGTCTCTGTTTAGCTAGCTATCCATCCACCTATCCACCTATCTCTATTTCCTCTCTGATGTTGGGGACTAAATCGGGCCTTTCTTACACATATTAGGGAAGCAACTAGCTACTTAGCTACATCCCCAACCCTTTCTCCTTCTATCTATATTATAATAACTTTCTATTCTTTCTCCTTCAATAGATTCTCCTTTTTTCTTAGGCCTGTGGATAGGAACAACTGTGTTCTCCCCCCAAGGCTCATTTTCAACCTTGTTACTCTTCTTGCACTTCCCTAATAGCTCTCTATCTACAAGGCTCTAGTAGAAAGTAAAAACAGCTACATTGACGTTTATAGAGTACATTTATATACTATATAAATGTACATTTTATATTCTCTGTTTTATTCTCATCTTTGTGTGTGAATATCTCCAAAATATATAGTTCCCATGGAATCTTATCAGTCGTGTGTGTGTGTGTGTGTGTGTGTGTGTGTGTGTGTGTGTACTCAGATCCTTATGCTCTCTTTTTTTTCTTTGTTGGTCCTGGGGCTTGAACTCAGGATGCTATCCCTGAGTCTCATTGTATTTAGCTTAGTACTCAACTACTTGAGCCACAATGTCACTACTGGATTTTTCTGAGTAGTTTATTAGAGATAAGAGTCTCAAGGGCTGGTGCCAGTGGCTCATAACTATAATCCTAGCTACTCAGGATATGGAGTGGCTCAAAGCCATCCCAGAGCACAAATGTCTATGAGACTCTTATCTCCTATTAATCATCAGAAAACTGGAAGTAGCATTGTGATTCAAGAGGTAGATCACTAGCCCTGAGCTGAAGAGCCCAAGGACAGAGACCAGACCCAGAGTTCAAGCCCCATGACAAAAAAAAAAAAAAAAGAAAAAGGAAAAAGATAGGGCCGGGAGTTTAGCCTAGCGGTAGAGTACTTGCCTATCATGCATGAGGACCCGGGTTTGATTCCTTGGTACCACATACATAGAAAAAAAGCCAGAAGTGGTTCTGTGATTCAAGTGGTAGAGTTCTAGCCTTGAGAAAGCCCAGCGACAGTGCTCAGGCCCTGAGCTCAAAGCCCAAGACTGGCAAAAAAGAAAAAAAAAGTAGTCTCATGGACATTTTTGCCTGGGCGAGCTTTGAACCATGATTCTCAGATCTCAGCTCCTAGAAGAACATGGCTTCTCATGCTCTTTTGTTTGTTTGCTTGTTTTTGAGGTCCTCATCCTCTTGCTGGACTTCTTGGCTCATATCTGGCATTCTACCACATGAGCCACACCTCTAGTCCAACTTTTTTTTTTATGGGCCATGAGACTTGAACTAGGCCTGGGCGCTGTCCCTGGGCTCTTCAGCTCAAGGCTACAGTACTACCCTTGAGTTAAGCCCCACTTCCTGTTTTCTAGCGGTTAATTGGAGATAAGAGTCTCAAGTCCTTTTGTGCCAGGCTGTCTTTGAACCTTGATCCTCAGATCTCAGCCTCCTGAGTAGCTAGGATTATAGACGTGAGCCACTGTGCCTAGCCTAGTCCAACTTTTTTGCTAGTTAATTGGAGATAGAGTCTGAAGGATTGTCTATCCTGGCTGATCCTCAGATCTCAGACTCCTGAGTAGCAAGGATTACAGGTGTGAGCCACTGGTGGTTGGCATCACTTTATTTATTTATTTAGCCAGTCCTGGGGCTTGAACTCAGGGCCTAGGCACTTGAGCCACAGCATGTGGTACTGAGGAATGGAACCCTGGTCTTTGTGTGTGCTAAGCAAGCATGCTATCACTAGGCTATGCTCCCATCCTATTGGCATCACTTTTGATGTCTCCTCTTTGGAAATGCTGAGGTTTGAATTCAGGGCCCTGTGCGTGCTAGGCAGGGGATCTACCATTTGATGCCTTCTTACAGTAAATTTCATTCAATTCCTTTTGTTGGCCTCTTCTCAACACTCCTATCACAATACCTATAACAACATTTTACTTCATGTTCCCATGACTGTCTCTCCCCTATTGAGACCTCTGCCACCAAGAGTTAGGATTATAATGAACACTACTATGTCTGTCCTAGAGCTAGCTAATTGATTCATTATTTATTTTCTTCCTTTCTTTCTTTTACCTCTCAACTCCCCTGTTCAACTGCTGGGCTGCAACCTAGAGCTTTGGGTATGCTCGGCAAGTGCTCTGCTACAGAGTTACCCATCTCCAGTCCTTGTCATGTTTCTTGATATTGTAGTACAACTGTTACTACATTAAACCAGCTGTCACTACATTGAACTGCTGTAGTATCTCCATCTTGGCCTTCCTGCTCTTAGTCTTTCTTTTGTCAAATCAATCCTGTGTCCCATGCAAGAACAATCTAGAAATGCTATATGTATGAAGGCTTAAATTCTTTGTTCTGATATCCAGGATCCTTCCATATCTTCTGAAACTTCTCCATTATAAACCTGAATCATCTTTTCTTCATGTTTCTTTTATCAACATGTCTGAGAAATCCATCTTCTCTTCTTTCCGCTCTCCCCTCTTCCATTTGTCTACGTTCTACCCCTCCTTTAAGACTCAACCTAAATCTTAGCTTTCTCAGAGAGCATTTGATTCTTTTGGCCCTAGATGATGTCTTTCTTCTTTGGCATATTACTATTTATTATTAGACAATTTATTATTTTAGTGTATTTTAACATTTAATTATCTGTGGCAGGAATTGGCAATTTGTGGTCTATGGGCCAAATCTGATTTGCTGCCTGTGAAATAAGATTGATTTTTACAGGGCCAGGAGTTTGGCTTAGTGGTAGAATCCCTAGCATTCACAAAGCCCTGGGTTTGATTCCTTGGTACCACATACACTGAAAAAAAGCTGAAAGTGATGCTGTGGCTCAAGTGGTAGAGCGCTAGCCTTAAAGAAGGTTCAAGGACAGTGCTCAGCCCTGAGTTCAAGCCCCAGGACTGGCAAAAAAGAGTCTCAGGTCCTTTTGTGCCCCTGCAGGCTTTGAACCTTGATCCTCAGATCTCAGCCTCCAGATTAGTTAGGATTACAGGTGTGAGCCACCGCCCCCAGTTTATTTGTTTACTTATTGTATGACTGTTTCTCTCTCTCTCTCCCCCCCCCTCTCTCTCTCTTTCTTTCTCTCTCTCTCTCTCTCTCTGGTTTGAATTCAGGATCTGAACACTAGCCTTGAGCAAAAATAGTTTCATTTCTGGTTCTCCTGATTAATTAGAGATAAGAGTCTCAGGCACTTTCCTGCCTGGGTTGGCTTCAAACTCCTTAGATCTCAGCTTCTTCAGTAGCTAGAATTATAGGTGTGAGCCACCAGCACCTGGCTCTATGGTTGTTTTTAAGCTATACCTAGAGATAGAGCATATGTACTTCACAAAGCTTCAAATTTGATTAGTATAAGAAAAGCTCACATCTTGATTTGGGATCTCAATTATCTTTATTATCTTTTCATAGCTATTTAAGAAGTTTGGGGAGCTTGATATTTCTAAAGTCAATTTTTTAAATGCTAATTAGCTGTTCATTAGAAAGGTGGAAGAAGTCAGAGTAGGTGTAGGTGTAGAGGAGTGGGAGCTTGCTTGGTTGAAAGTTGAGAAACTTGGGTAGCTAGATTTCCATGGAAAGAGAGTCAGAGGATTGCAGGTAGATGAAAGGAAAGAGGTGATCCTTTTTCCATCTTCTCTATTTCTGATCCAATAGAGAAATGCAAATACACAGAGCATTTAGCTAGAGAAAAGTTAGCTATTTCAGATCTGTAAAGTTTTACAATACCCAGATGTACTAAAGACACTAGAATTTAAAGGATTTCTTTCCTTAAAAAATATATGAAACATCATCTTTATAGTAACAATAAAAATAATTTTACTAACAAGAAAGAAAAAAAATGAAAACAGGCACAGTGCCATGTCTGTGATCCCAGCATTTGGTAGACTGAATCACAGTAAGAGTTTGAGACCAGCCTAGGCTATATAGATGAGACTCCCATCTCAAAATAAAATAAAATAAAAAAGCAGCTGGGCGTCATTGGCTCATGCTTGTTATCCTAGTTACTCAATAGGCTGAGATCTGAGGATCAGAGTTCAAAGCCAGCTCAGGCAGAAAAGTCTGTGAGACTCTTATCTCCAATTAACTACCAAAAAGCTGCAAGTTGTGGCTCAGAGATTACTCCCCATGACCGACCAAAAAAAAGAAAAGAAAAAGAAAGAAAGAAAAGAAAAACTAGTAACTAAAATTATTAAAAAGTTTGACTTGTATTTTTTGTCTTATTTTCTAGCCATTTTTTTCTTTAAAATTGCATAGCATAGTAACTATTTTGTAAATCTCCATTGTATTGGAGTATTGGAATAGAATCAATATGCAGATTGGTAAATTCATTTATGAGCTTCATTTTTTCACATCTGTTCTCTTCACCCTGGTAGACTCTGCTCAACTAGTTTTGGTACTCAAGCATGGACCACCAATGCTACCTGAATTGCAGGAAAAAGCAAGCAAGCCTCCAAGAGAAAAAATTTGTGTTTAATATATTAGCAACAGTAAGTTATAAGGTATGTCTCTTTTTCTTTTTTTCTCCAGTACTGGACTTTACAAGCACTTTACTGGTGGAACCACATTCTTAATACCAGTCCTTTTTGCTTTTTAGCTTGTTTTTCAGATAGGGATTAGCCTCAGACAGACCCATGGTTCTCCTCCTCCCAAGTCACTGAGATTACAGGTATGTACTGCCACACCCAGTTTGTTTTTGAGATAATCTCTCCTTTAAATTTTGCCCAAGTTGGTTTTGAACTGCAATCCTCCTATCTTTGACTCTCCAGTAGCTGAAATTACAGTTGAGTGTTACCACATTGGGCTTTAAAGAAAATTAATTGTTATTATAAAGGTGAGGGTTTATACAGTTATATAATGCAAAAAGTACATTTCTTTTTGGACACTGGCACCCTTTCCTCACTTTTTTTTTTTTTTTGCCAGTTCTGGCTTTGAGTTCAGGGCCTGAGCACTGTCCTTGGACTTTCTCAAGGCTAGAGCTCTACCACTTGAGTCTCAGCACTACTTCTGACTTTTTCTAAGTATGTGGCACCAAGGAATCGAACCCAGGTCTTCGCGCATGCTAGGCAAGCACTTTAACCACTAGGCCAAACTCCTGGCCCCTCACTTTTGTTTTTTAAGTCATAAACAGCTTCCTAAACATGGCACTGGTGGCATGGTGAAGGACATATCTGACTGAATGAAAATGCAATTATAAGTTAACTTTTGGGGGAATCTCTACCTATTCAAGTGAACCACATCATTTTGGAAAGATTTTTTTTTTGTTTTGCCTTCTATGGGAGATTGGACTTGATGATTCCTAAGTGTCTGTCAATTCTTCATATCTATGATCTAACTCCAACAGACACCTAAGTTTTCCCATTCTTTGCCACAGCGCACTGGCCATTTGTTCCAGTCTCTGCTCCGTCTCTCCCTTTCTTCTCTCTCCTCTGCTACCCTCCCTTCTTTTTTGTGTTCTCTCTCTTATGTGGTTCTCTATTCAGACAGCCATCCTACTATTAAATCTAAGGCTTCCTTGCTTGCTAGGCAAGAGTTCTAGCATTGAGCTACCTGCTCAGCTACTAAAATCTGCCAGATCTTGGCTGTGATCCTTTCATTCACTGGTTCTTGTTCCTGTGAACCTCTTGATTTTTTTTTTCCAGGCTCTTCTTTCTTCTCTTTCTCAATCTCACACTCCTTCTTTCCCTCTCCCTCCGTCCCGCTCATGGCTTTCACCACTTCTTTTTCTCCTGACATTGTTTTACCCACTTCATTTGCGGTGCTTTCCGCATCCCCCAACCGTCTCCCCCTCCTTCGCGCTCTGTCTGTCTTACCCTAGTTTGGAAATGCAGCAGATCTCTGAGCCTGCCACCATTGGACCCAAGCGGCTGTCAATCAATACTAGGAAGAGTTTCTATTGGTTAGATTGGAGGCGGGTACCGGAGCCGACTATAAAAACTGGGGCTGGTGGAGGTGCGCCGAGCAGCTCTTGACAGGACGGGGTCCACCGGGGACCCCAGGCGGTGATCTGAACGGTGAAAGCCTGGGGGTGCAGGAACCGAAGCCGCGGCTCTCTGCACTATTTCTTCCCTTTTGGTCAACCCGAGAGCTCCACAACTGTCGGCTGCTGTCCACGCATCCCCAGGGCCCCTCGCCTCACCTGCGCTGGCCGCGCCCCGCGCGCCCTGTCCGGACGCCGCAATGAGTGAGGTGAGGGGCGCGGTTTGGGGGTCCCCGGAGGAGGGGCTGTGGCTCGGCGTCCCGGGGACAGCGGGAGATGCTCGGGAGTGGGGTGGGGGGCGCCCCCTCTGGGAAGCGGTGGGGGGTGCTCGCAGAGTCCCAGCTGTGCATGGCGTTTTAGGGGTGAGTGACCCAGCAGCTGGGGGGAGCCGGTAGCCCTCTCCTCGGGGGTGCTGCTCCCCGCCCGTCTTATTGCCCCATGTCACTCGTCTTCCCTCACTTTGTCCTGCACACCTGGGCAAGTAACCCACAAGCACTCCAGCCCCGGGCCCGCAGGGTTGGCCGGCCACCTTTCCTTGGTAGCGAGGTGGCACCCTTCACTCCCCCAATCGGGAACGTTGTTGGCCAGGCTAGTGCTGGTATTCTCAAGTCCCGAAGGATGGGCATGTCCGGTTCCTGGGAAGATGTCCTCTCTAATAGCAGACCTCCCTCTGCCATGCCTCTTACCTCTGGTGTTCACTGGATCCAGACCCAGCCCTTTATCTGATTTACTCTTTTCAGAGAACACTGTCCATGGTGGGGGCTTAAGCAGAGACTTTGGAAAGACCTCATGCCCTGAAACAAAGATTGTGCTTTACACCAGTGAAGTCAGTCTTGACAGTGGCATCCAAACTTGCCCCCCTCCTGCCCCCCAACTCTTTTCTAGGATGCAGATCCTAGTATTCAATACAATTTCTCAGCTGTAAGCCAGACCCCAGATCCATTATTTACTATGTGGCCATATGAAAATTTAAAAAAGAACTCTATGTTTCAGCCTTTTGTCTGTAAAATGGGGATGATAACTGATTTGTCCTAATGATTAAATGAGATTAAATGACACATGCAGAATATATTTTGAAGAGTATTCAGCACAGAGCAAGCACTCAATCTGTGTTAGTTATTATCTCTGAATGTGTGTGAGTTTCCAGTTATGGTGTTACAGAAAACTAGTGCAAGAATTTCCAAGGACAGCTAGTCATGTAGCTCATTTGTAGAGCACTTGCTTGGCATGTGTAAGGCCTTAGGTTCAATCCTCAGTATTGGGGGTAAAAATTCCCTGGAGCCTGGATCCCAGCCTAGATGCTAGATGAAGATTTTCAACAGGAATTCTGCTAGTTGCTATTAAAACTTAACACCTAGGAAGTCAATTAGTGCCAACTGCTATGTTGTCTTTGTTGCCATGTCCACTGTTTACCCTGGAAAATTCAGCTAGTTTGGTGGGCAAAGGAAACAAAGTAGTTTCCAGTCCCTCTACTGGTTGTGGCTGTGACCATGGAAATCTTTCAGGAAAAAGAAAAGAAAAGAAAAAAGATCCAACTTCTCTCTTCTTGCTTTTTTTTTTTTTTTTCAGCTCTAACATGAGATTTTCTTTGCCCTCTTTCCACTGAGGGCCAGGGTTCAAACCACTCCTCTCCACCCCAGGGTTTCTAAATCTGAGAGTTTTAATCCGAGCTACCCCCTGGGAGTTTATCCCAAGGCAGTGTCAACATAAGGAGTTATGGATAGCCTGGGCTTTGGGGGAGGAGTTCCTGGCCCTTCTGGAGGACATACTACTGGTATTAGATGGCACAACAAAGCTGTTTCATGGCAAGGAAAACAATTCCATGCTTACTGGGGGAAGTTTTGGGGTCCCTCCTGACAGCAGTTAGAGTCAGTCAGGGGCTCAGCGTTAATGAGAGTAGGATCCGTGGAGAGGAACTAACTCATTGTATGCAAGACTGCCCAGCCTCCTAGCTGTCAGAGCAAACTGGTTTTAACTAGCAATTTAGCCATCAAAGCTGCCTTTTAATACGGAGTTGAGCTTGGCTTCAGGGATGAGTATTTATAATATCCCAAAGCAGCCACCTGGCTCTACACAGAGACCAGCTGCTTCTGAACCAGATCCCCGAGGGGTCTCTGCTTCCCTAGAGGCCAAGACCCAGCCTGTTTTCTTCCTCTTATAAAAACCATGATAAAAGCGGAAGTGTTGCCCAGGGCTCTGGAGCTGTAGAGCTCTAGAGACTCCAAATTATTTCAGTTCTCTAGCTTAGTCCCATGAGACTCCTCTCTCAGGCAGATGTGCCGAGGCCAGGAAAGCCCTTTATGCCCTGAATCTTATATAAGTTTCATGTTTCTTACCTGCTTATTTTCTTGCTTCCAAGAAACTGCACAAAATGAGAGGATTTGGGATGTCTTTAAACAGAGCCCATTTCAACTAAAGAACAAAGGTGTTGGGAGCAGGGGAAAGGGGGGCTCAAGACCTCGAGCAACCAAAATACAGGGGTTCTGATGGGATTGCTGAAGAGGCTCTGCCTTGGTGGCTTTTTGCTGTCACTCAGTACTGCAGCAGAGCATTTTCCCTTGAGTGCATGTGCACTGGTGCGCAGAGGAGCTGCAGGGACTCATCCCAGCTTGTCTGTATTCACAGCTGCGGGCAGGATTTGATTGCTGTGAATCACAGTCTATTTCCTATAGTTCAGAAACTTTCCTCTAGTTCCAGTGAAGGATGAGAATAGGAGATGCATTCACTCCCTGGGGCTTTTTTCTTTTTTTCTTTCTATAATCCCCTTTTATGCAAGGAAGCTGGCTGCTCAAAGCAGAGTTTCACACTTTTCTCCAATTTTCTTCTGAGAGGAACTTAGCTAGAGAAATCTTTTGGTCCAGCAGTTATTCTGCTGAAATGGGAGTCATGGGTTACTGGTGACAATCTTTGTGTCAAGCCTGAATTTAGACTGGTGAAGGCTTGAACAAGGGACAAATGAATTATTAGGGAAGATGTAAGAGCTAATACTCTTGCCTTTATTATTATGCCTGCTGGTTTCTTACCTAATGGGAATGGGGATCATGTTTTATTTCTTGCTCACAGCTGTCTTTATCTGTCTCCTTCCGCACAGTAGAAGTTCGATCATAGTGATATATCTTTTATGTCTTCTGTAAGCTGGTTGTTAGGGAACCTGATAGGGGATTTGGAGGAAATCCATGTTTCACTCTTTTTCATTGATATTTTCTTATTATTCTTGGTAGGTTGGACATTCAACAAAGGGATAGCTACTTGTTATTTCTTTGTTTATTATTATTATTTGCCAATACTGGGGCTTACTCAGGGACTGAGCACTGTCCTTGGGCCCTCTCAAGGCTAGAGCTCTACCACTTGAGCCACAGCACCATTTCCAGCTTTTTCTGTATATGTGGTACTGAGGAATTGAACCAAGGGCTTCATGCATGCTAGGCAAGCACTCTACCACTAGGCCACACTCCTGGTCCCCTAGGTCTTATATTCTTATTTTGCACGGAAAAAAACTGAGGCCCAAAACTTGAATAAGTTCACACAGTACTAAAATCAAGACCAGGGCACAACACTGCTCACTTCTAATCCCAAAAGAACTTTCCTTGGGAACCCTTCAATTTGCTACCCCAGTTGAGTATAAAATGATTTGATTTGCATGTAACTTTGTGTGTGTGCTTGCATGCGTGTGTGTGTGTGTGTGTGTGTGAGAGAGAGAGAGAGAGAGAGAGAGAGAGAGAGAGAGAGAGAGAGAGAGAGAGAGAGAGAGAGAGAGAGATCTTGCACCTGTTAGGCAAACACTGCACTACCAAGCTACATACTCAGTATACTTAGTATACTTAGTCTCGTGTGTGTGTGTGTGTGTGTGTGTGTGTGTGTGTGTGTGTGTGTGTGTGTGTGTTTTCTGGTCCTGAGGCTTGGCTTGGAGCCTGAATACTGTTCTTAAACTGCTTCAGTTCCAGGCTAGCACTCTATCACTTGAGCCATAGCTCCACTTCCAACTTTTTGATGATTAAGTGGACATGAGAGTTGCATGGAATTTCCTGCCCAGGTTGGCTTTGAACTGTAGTTCTCAGAACTTAGCCTTCTGAGTAGCTAGGTTTATAGGCCTGAGCCACGGGTGCCTGGTTTCAACCCCATTTTGAGACAGATTCTAAGTTGTACAGTCTGGCCTCAACTTGAAATCCTTTTGCTACCACCTCTTTAGAGATTACAAGAATGTATCATCACACACCTGACTACATAAAACTTACTGAATTAATTATATATGCTTCTTTAAAAATTTTTTATTGTTGGGGTATAGAAGGGTTACACTTACATTCACCAGATAGTAGATGCATTACTTCTTACACATTGATACCCCTTTCATGTTTTTGTCCCCCCACCCCTTCCATAACTATGCTTCTTATAAAAAATATAAGAAGTGTGATTTAATAAACACTGAACAAGAGGAAAGAGAGAGATGAGAGACCTACATAGCTAATGTTTATTACCAGGGCACATTTTGGTAAAATACTAGGCAGAATAGGTAACATCCATCCTAGTCACCTTGAATATACTGCAGTGGAGTAGGTAAGGCAATAGTCATGCAAGTAAAGGGAAGCCTGGAGGCCCCCTTTTCCTATGTTCTTAAGTTTCTTTTCTTTTTTCTTTTCTTTTTGTCAGTCATGGGTCTGGGCGCAGTCCCTGAACTCTTCAGCTCAAGGCTAGTACTCTACCACTTTGAGCCACTGCTGGTTTTCTGGTGGTTAATTGGAGATAAAAGTCACATGGGCTTTTCTGCAAGGGCTGACTTTGAATTCAGATCCTCAGATCTCATCCTCCTGAGTAGGTAGGATTACAGGCATGAGCTACCAGCGCCCGGCTTTTCTTCTTTCTGATGTCCATCGTTGATTTCCATAATTATAGAGAATCAAGAAAGTGAGCAATATTTTGAAATCTAGCATACTTCTTTGAGAACAATTCTCATAGTTCTATAGTTTCTTCAATTAGGGATTGAATTCAGGGCCTCGTTCATGCTAGGCATACTCTTACCACTGAGCTGTAATCTTAGCTCTACTTGATTTGGAATGTAGGAAATGTAGGAAAACATATATCTATGTAAAATTAGTACAATTGATAACTAAACAGGCTGTGGATAGTTTTTTGTTTTTTAATTACTTGACCAATTGCTTCCTATGGCAGGAGTACAAAAGCTTTAGGAAGCAAAAGAAAAATGTATTAGATTGACAAAGGAAGTGATAGCCTCCTATTGGAGTTCCAGAATAATAACTACATGAGTTTTTGAATCTATACTCTGTACCTGTTGCTCAAAAATGCTTTGACTTGCCCTAGAAGTATTTTAGCCACAAGAATAAGCTAAGCGGTTGAAGTGATATCTTCAAGAACACCTACCCAGCACTTACAGGGTCTTGGGTTCAATACTCAACAAAGAAAACAGAATAATAAACAACAACAATAAAGAAAAGTAAATCAGAAGATTCAAAACCATTTATTGCAAGAGATCGGTATCCCCTCACAGTGCCTAGAGACCCCAGGCCTTGTTGTCTCCTCACTGATCAGGTTCACTGAAGCCAGATTTCTGCTTCCATATGGACTGACTGCCCACCTAGGTTTCCCAGCCCCCACCCAGGGAAGAGAGGGAGAGAGGTGCCATGTATTTGTGTCCTTGGTGCTGCCTTCCTCCCACACAAAGCCCTCCAGCTGAGTGTTTGCTTTGTAGACTGAGGGGGGATTAATGCATTTATTTTAGGACATTAACACCATGGGTGGGATGCACATAGCAGATTATAGTAATAAGTAAGGCTCTGGCACTACTCTTTCTCCCCCACCCCTATGCCCCAGTATGGGGTAAAGACACAGCTCCTAGTATGTGCAGAGCACCACAAATAACCACTCATTAAACTGTGGCAGCCCATGCTGAGGGGAATGGGCTGGGGCTGTTGACTCACTGCATACCATGAGCTGGCATGGGCAAGGAATTCTGCCTCTGACTCTAGTGTGTGTGTGGGGGGGTACTGCTATTCCAGGAAACAGGGATAGGGTGGCTAAGGAGAGAGGGAAAAACCAGGGGCTTGGGAACTATGACTGTTTATGTTCTCACTTTAGGAAACAGATATACAACATCTGGGCTATATTCCATATATTAGGAGAGGATGTGTATGTAGAAGCTGGAGTAAAGATTCCTGTTTCTTTTTTTCTGTCATTATCTTGAGGGTGACCTTGAGCAAGTCTATCTGAAGCTGTTTGAGGACTGCAGCTGGTTGGCTGCACTGAAAGTTGAAACAATTCCAACAGTGCTCCAAAAACAGCAGTCCAGGGTCCCCCAGGGGCACGGGATCCTAGTGGCCTCAGGAAGGTTCTTTAACAGTGACCTTCACTTCACATTGGAGGAGAATATATCAGCAGCACTAGAAGGAGCCCTGGTGAGGTAAGGGGAGGTAGGGGCAAAGTCTATTTGTCACTCCCTGGAAGTATATTCACTACCTCTTTATCCCCCCCTTTTTTTTCTGCACCTCTAGAGCAAGCAGGGAGTTTATGAAGGCCAAGACTTACCTTGATAAAAAGGCAAAAAAGGGGTCCCTTTTAAGGAATTTTTGTTCAAACTCTTTCGGGTTCTCTGTTCTGGCTGGTAGGACAGGATTCGGAGTACCTGTGTTTATTCATCTCCGCTAAGTGATTCTGGCAGTACTGGAATATATTCCTTTTTCATTTGCACAGCATCCTAGATAGGTCATGTAAATTCAGAGTATGGTTGGCCCAGGTACAATGAAGTAATCCTGTTTCTATTTATTGCTCCCGTCAACAACCTCTGATCCCTTTAAAAAGAGCCCACTGGCCTGAGGAATCTAGAAAAGGTTTATCCTTCCCCAAATTTGTTCTAACTCACTGTTCTGGAGGGTGTGTGTGTGTGTGTGTGTGAGAGAGAGAGGGGGGGGGGGACTATCTTCCTTTTACTGATGACAATGGTTGCTGTGGTAACACCATTAAGGAGGAAGAATAAAATCTAAGGGGAGAAGGGGACCAGGGAGTGGGGCCTAGGGTTACCGGTTGCCTCTTCCTTGGTAGTGGCAGCCAGGGAGTGGGGTAAGGGGATATGAGGAAAAGAAAACAGCTAAGTTGCTACAGTGAGCATGAAATTTTTTTTTTTTTTTTGCCAGTCCTGGGATTTGAACTTAGGGCCTCAGCACTGTCTTTGGGCTTTCTACCACCTGAGCCACAGCACCACTTCTGGCTTTTGTCTGGCCCCACAGTAAGCATGATTTTTAGGTGCTTTGTCATGACAGTACCCTGTGAGATGAGGAGTAGAATTATACAACCATCACTGTGATATAAAAGACAAAAGGACTGGATCAAGGAGCTATAATGATATGATTTATTTGCTTCAGAATATTCATCTCCTTCTATCTTCTGTAATTAAAAAAGAGGGGAGGAGGGGCCGGGGGTTTGGCCTAGTGGTAGAGTGCCTGCCTAGCATGCACAAAGACCCGGGTTCAATTCCTCGGCACCACATACATAGGAAAAAGCTGGAAGTGGTGCTGAGGCTCAAGTGGTAGAGCTCTAGCCTTGAGAAAGTCCAAGGACAGGGTTCATGCCCTGAGCTCAAGCCCAGGACTGGCAAAAACAACAACAACAAAAAAACAAAAAAAACAAAAAAAAGAGGGGAGGAGGGCAGGAGTGTGGCCTAGTGATAAAAATGTTGGCCTAGCATGCACGAAGCCCTGGGTTCAATTCCTTGGTACCACATACACAGAAAAAGCCAGAAGTGGTGCTGTAGCTCAAGTAGTAGAGTGCTAGCCTTGAGAAAAGGCCAAGGACAGTGCCCAGACCTCAAGTTCAAGCCCCAGGACTGGCAAAAAAAAAGCATGGGGGGAGTAAGAATAAAGAGCTCTTATAAGTTAGAGCCATTCTTAGTATTTTTAAGAATAGACAAGGTGATTATTGCTTTTCTTTCTTTCCTCCCTCCCCTTTTTCTTTTCTTTTCCAGTCCTGGGACTTGAACTCAGGGCCTGGGCTCTGTCCCTGAGCCTCTCTGTTCAAGACTAGCACTCTACCCACTTAAGCCACAATGTCACTTCCAACCTTTTCTGTTTATATGGTAATGAAGAATAGAACCCAGGGATTCATGCATGCTAGGCAAGTTATTCCACCTCTAAGCCATATTCCCAGCACCAAGAGATGGTTATATTTATGACTTATTATTGAGGATTTCATTTATGAAGACTCTATAGTAGCCTAAGGCCCTTCGGTTAAGCCCAGGTACCCTCTTCCTCTTTCAGTTCTAATTCATGAAGGTCTAATCTGTGGCTGTGCCACTATTTAATTCTAGTACTTTAACCATGTGCCACCCTAGTAGCTTGACCTAGACATATTCTTATATTCAACCTAAGGTTATATGACTTCAGAATAGAAACTACTTATTTTAATATAGGTGCTCTCTATATACTTTCTCTTTATATGTACCTTTCATTTTTCATGTTCTTTTGATGATCTAAGCATAGCAAGACCAAGTAATGTACTCAATATTATCCAGTCAAGAGTGGCAGAACTAGAATTGGGGGAGGAGTATTGCTTTTTTGCTTATTTCAGAGAAGATTTGCCTTGAACTTATAATCATCCTGTCTCAGCCTCTCAAATGCTAGTATTGCACATATGCTGCACCACACCTGTTTAGAGGTGGGATATGAGTATATAGTCTGAACAGATCCAGAGTATATACCCTGATTTGTATATCCAACTTGATTCAGAATTCTGCATTGTTGTTTTCAGAAATGAGAAGCCCGAGGAAGTGTTGCTTCATGTAAACAAATTCCTGTCAAGCATCTACCACGTACAAGATGTAGGGTGAAATTTTTACTGGTAAAACACAAATAAATGTCTAGACTGTGCTTTCAAGGAAATGAAAAATAGTAGGTATAGAGGGTGGAAAAGGAAATGATAAGACTAAATGGCAACAGTACAGATAATATGAAATAAGGTCTTCATGTGAAGACCATATTTTCATTCTCAGGCCTTTTTGTTATCCTTAGTTTTTTTTTAAGACACATGCTAAAGTGAAGAAGAATAAAACCTGGTTTCTGATGCTCTTTGCTACAACCTCTGAATCAGTTATAGAATGGAGGCTTCTAATCATCTGGAAACAAATTTGATCTCAGAAACTAAGATGAGATGGCAAAGCAGAGTAGTGGGTCTTTATTCATTCAACTAATACTTAGTGTAAATCAATTAATCAAGGTCCTGACATGGGAAGTACATGGTATTTTCCATAGATGAGGTGTCAAGGCAATCAGAGACCACATTATAAGGGAACTTTTAGATCATGTTAAATATTTTGTCCTTTAAAGGTTATCACTTGAGCTAGGTGCTAGTGGCTCATGCCTGTAATCCTAATTACTCAGGAAACAGATCTGAGGATAGCAGCTCAAAGCCAACCCAGGCAGAAAACTTGATGCGACTCATCTCTAATCAACTAACCAGCAAATGGCCAGAAATGGAGATGTGACCCAAGGGGTAGAATACCAGCCTTTTAAAAAAAAAAAACAAATGAGGCTATGAATTGAAGCCAGATTACCAGCACACACAAAAAAGGTAATTGCTTTGGCTATTCTGTGGCCCACTAAGAAATATCTGAATTAGGACCTGTGATGGTCTGCATGTTTATTCACCTAAACTTATATTGAAATCTTACTCCCCAAGGTGATTATTTTAGGAGATCACAAGTGCATTACCCTTTTAAATGGGATCAGTGCTCTTTTTTTTTTTTTTTTTTTTTGCCAGTCCTGGGCTTGAGCTCAGGGCCTGAGCACTGTCCTTGGACTTTCTCAAAGCTAGAGCTCTACCACTTGAGCCTCAGCACCACTTCCAGCTTTTTTCTATGTATGTGGAACCGAGGAATCGAACCCGGGTCTTCATGCATGCTAGGCAAGCACTTTAACCACTAGGGCAAACTCCCAGCCCCCTTGGGATCAGTGCTCTTATAAAAGAGGCCTCAGAAAATTCTCTTATCCTGAAAATTTCTCTCTCCTTCTATTATATAGAGATTGGGCAAAGCACAGCCATATCTGAACAAAAAGTGGGTCATCACCAGACAACGAGTCTACCAACATCTTGATCTTGGGCCTTTTCAAGATCTTGGACTTCTAAGAAATAACTTTCTATTCTTTAGAAGTCACCTTAATTATGTTCATTTGTTTTTGTTTTTGGCCAATTCTGGAGCTTGAACTCTGGGCCTGACCCCTGACCCTGAGCATCTTTTGTTCAGGGCTGGTACACTTGAACCATTTCCCTCTTTTTCTGAAGATAAGAGTCTCTAGAGGAGCACTAGCCTTGAGCTGAAGAGCTCAGCACCCAAGCCCAGAGTTCGAGGCCCACAACCACCGACCAAAAAAAAAAAAAAAAAGAATGCTTCAATGAAGATAAGGATCTCACAGACTTTCCTGCGTGGGCTGGCTTTGAACTGTGACCCTCACACCTCAGTCTACTGAGTAGCTAGGATTACACACGTGTGAGCCACCAGCTCACGGCTCTTGAACCTTTTAATATGGTTATTTTCCAAATTTTGGTCCTAGAACTGCCCTGATTTTTTTTTTTTTTTTTTTTTTTTTTGCCAGTCCTGGGCTTGAGCTCAGAGCCTGAGCACTGGCCTTGGACTTTCTCAAGACTAGAGCTCTACGTCCAGCTTTTTTTTTTTTTTTCTATGTATGTGGTACTGAGGAATCGAATCCGGGCCTTCATGCATGCTAGGCAAGCACTCTACCACTAGGCCAAACTCCCTTCCCTGCCTTGTTTTTTGTTTGTTTGTTTGTGGGTCATGGGGCTTGAACTCTGGGCCTGGATATTGTCCCTGAGTTCTTCAACTCAAGGTTACCACTCTACTACTTGAGCCACAGTGCCAGTGCCACTTCCAGTTTTCTGGCAGGTTTAATTGGAGATAAGAGTCTAATGAACTTTTGTGCCCAGGCTGGTTTTGAACTTCGATCCTCAGATCTCAGCCTCCTGAATAGCTAGGATTATAGGTGTGAGCCACCAGCGCCTGGCTGTTTTGTGTATGTGTGTGTGTGTGTGTTGTTGTTGTTGTTTGCTTGTTTGTTCATTTGCCAGTCCTGGGGCTCAGGGCCTGGGCACTGTCCTTGGGATTTCTCAAGGCTAGCACTCTACCACTTGAGCCACAGGGCCACTTCCAGCTTTTTCTATATATGTGGTACTGAGGAATCGAACCCAGGACTTTGTGCATACTAGGCGAGCACTCTATCACTAGGCCACACTCCTGGCCCATGAATTTGTTTTTATTGTAATGGTTCTTGGAAAAGGAATTCAGAGGAAGGTGTTTTGAGAAAGGAGAAAAAGGGAAGGCAGAGGGAGACTGGGGGAGAGATAGGGAGGGAAGGAGGGGAGAAGAGAGTAGGGGAGAGAAGAGAGGAGAAGAGGAAAAAGGAGAAAAGAAGGAGAACGAAGAAAAGAAAAGACACAGCAGCTCTTTACATAAGAGTGAAAAGAACTAGTGGTCAAGATTCCTGGGAAAGAGAAAGGGAGTGGGGTCTAGAGCTTGTGTGGAAGAACAAGATCCCATTTGAATGCTGGCTTCTCCTAAGAGGAAGTGTACAGGGCAAGCATGGGGTGTTTCCCTTAATGCAAGTAGAGCGGGCCAACTATTTAGGGTAGATACTCTTTGGGAGAAAGATGGGATATTGCTGTGTCATGTCCCCATTTGTTATCTCAATGCCTAAAGAGAAAAGTCTCCTAAACCAGCAGTTCGCTCTTTTTGGTCCTTCCCTATAAGAAGAGAGAATCCACATCTTTGATCTACAGAGGAAACAAAAATATCTGTGAGGAATTGGCAATTACTGCCAAGATGATGGAATGGAACATTGGTGCACATTGGGCCCAGAGGTGAAGAGGAAAGGCATACAGGAAGGCAGGCCAGGAAGGAAACAGGCCCTCTAGGGAGAGGCAAGTGTAGATAGGCCTCACAGTTGCTAATTAGTGTTTGGTGTGTATTGAGAAGTGAGAAACATTTAGTCTTATGTGGGCAGTGAGGCTGAACTGAACAAAGCTGCAAGCCTACTAAAAACTTGGAATAATGGGCTTGCATGTAATCAAGGGAGTCACTTGAAATGGAAGCCAGTGGACTGAACCTGCATATGAAATTGTCAAACTCCAAAGGGCCTCACCTGTGAGTGCGATCATATACATAGGCTATGACTAGCCTTCAGGGGTCATCCAGATGTGTGTCAGGAGGCCCACTGCAAGCATCAGGAAGAAAGCTGAAATCAAGTGGTCAGATCAATTAGCAGAGCAGAAATCTGAGTTACTATGCATGGTTTGGAACCAGGTCCCCACATAGCATGTAAGATTTTCCATAGTTAGAGGACAAGACTCTTCCTTGTGTTTCCTGTGCATTGTACATGAAGAAAGCACTGGGGATTGGGGATTGAGAAACTGGGCCTTGGTTTCAGCTGCCTGACCGTGGGAATGGAATGAAATCATTATTTCTAAGAGTTTCTTTATTACCTGGGGACTGCTTTGCTGTTTGGGAGGATTTGTGTAAAGCAAAGATATTGGTTCAATATCCTTAGATAGAGATAGAGAGATAGCACAGCATTATGTTTAAAGCCTGAATTCTAGAATAGACATCCTGGCTTCAAATCCTGGTTTTGTGACATCTTAGCTCTTTGACCTTAAGCAAACAAACCAAAAAAACTCTTGACTCCGTTTCCTGATCTATAAAATGAGGAGAAAAATGACATCTACTTTATAGGCTTGCTATGATTTAATGTCAATGCTTTTAAAATGACTGGTACATAATGTTAAGTAAGTGATGATTAATAAAATAAGGCAGGTATAGGCCAGGAGTTTGGCTTAGTGGTAGAGTGCTTGCCTAGCATGCACAAAGACCCGGGTTCGATTCCTCGGTACCACATGCATAGAAAAAAAGCCAGAAGTGGTGCTGAGGCTCAAGTGGTAGAGCTCTAGCCTTGAGAAAGTCTAAGGACAGTGCTCAGGTTCTGAGCTCAAGCCCAGGACTGGCAAGAAAAAAAAAAAAAAGAAAAAAAAATAAGGCAGGTATAGCCTTTTAAGTCCCTAATTTATTTCAGTTCCCCTAAGTAGGTCCTATAAAGAGAATGAAGGAGTTTCTAAACTACCTTCACTGTTATTATTTCTTTTCAGAAAAACACAGTATTGAAAGAAACAAAGTACACCTGAGAGGTTTATAATCCATACTTGCCTAGAATAAGGGACTAAGAGAGAAGTCTTGTAAATTAGCACAGCTCCTCCAGAGGGATGAGTTTTTACAAGAGATAGTCTCATAGAACATGTGGATTCTGATTGACCCAGAGTAGACCTCTGTGGCTCTTGGTTCTCCCAACGTATGACTGGTCTGATGGTTTGCAGGTGGGCATACCAAGGGCCTCAGTATATCTAAAATAGTTGAGTTCTGGAAGATAAGCAGAGTATTGAGGCAGAAGTCAGGGACCAGTGAAGGACTGGGAATCGCAAAGAGAGGGAAGCCAAAAATTTGTTTTCTGTCTCTGTCTCCACCCTCAGCAAGTCACGAACAACTAAATCCAGAAATCCAAAGTCCACAGTGGCTATTTTAAGAACCAGCAGTGTAGAAGTAGGAGCAGGAGAAAGAGGCTCTTGCACTCTACTTTTCAACATAGTGTGAGGAAAATTTTGAAGGGACATTGTCAGTGATGGGGGTCTTCTCTGTTCAGTCCCCTCCCCTTCTTTTTTTTTTTTTTTTGGTCCGTCATGGAGCTCGAACTCTGTGCCTGGGCGTTGTCCCTGAGCTCTTCAGCTCAATGTTACTGTTCTACCACTTGAGCCACAGTGCCACTTGTGGTTTTCTGGTCGTTAATGGGAGATGAGAGTCTCACGGACTTTCCTGCTGGGCTGGCTTCGAACCGTCATCCTCAGATCTCAGCCTCCTCTTGACTAGCTAGGATTACAGACTGGAGCCATTAGTGCCTGGCTCAGTTACCATTTTGATATCTCCAGTAGAGATTCTTCATTTTGTATTTTGACCTAAATGAGCTAGACACCTCTGAGGATTACAGCTGAGCCACTGCTCCATTCTAGGACCAGAAGAGGCTTAGGAAAGGGGAATGCTGTGGAGCAGAGGGAAAGTAGCAGCCTATGTGTTTTGTAATTGACACTGTTCCTGCTTAGAGGATTCTCATGGTGAGGAAAACTGGAAGAAACAGCCATCTGAAGGGAGATGTTTAAAATGGGGATTGCTGGAAGGGAGAAGAGTTAATAGATTTAGAGAATTGGCTTAGAATCAGACAGAAGGATAATGCTTAAAACAAGAAGCATCATGGATTTTCTGTCTCTAGAGAAAGTAGAATTTAAGGGCCGGGAGTTTGGCCTAGTGGTTAAAGTGCTTGCCTAGCATGCATGAAGAGCCGGGTTCGATTCCTCGGTACCACATACATAGAAAAAAGCCGGAAGTGGTGCTGAGGCTCAAGTGGTAGAGCTCTAGCCTTGAGAAAGTCCAAGGACAGTGCTCAGGCCCTGAGCTCAAGCCCGACTGGCAAAAAAAAAAAAAAAGAGAAAGTAGAATTTAAAATCATATATCATGGAACTTATCTCCTGATCCATTACTCTCTTGTCTGGATAATTGGCTGTCATCCTCTTCCAGCACATTCCATCGATGTTATGCTTTCACAGTGCAGACAGACCTCTTAGATGACTGATATGCCATAGTGAAAGGTATTGACTTGGTAACCATTGGGCCATTATATTGATCATGGCAAAAAGTGAAATGAAAAATAACTGACCACAAGGAGATCATGGAGATAAAGAGAAATACTGGGTTAGTCTCCTGAGTCTCAAGAACAACCCTTCCTCCAACAGGAGCTTCTTTCAGTTAGAGAGGCTAATAGGAATTCTATAGAGAACTCTTTTTTTTTTTTTTGCCAGTCCTGGGCTTGAGCTAAGGGCCTGAGCACTGTCCTTGGACTTTCTCAAGGCTAGAGCTCTACCACTTGAGCCTCAGCACCATTTCCAGCTTTTTTCTATGTATGTGGTACCAAGGAATTGAACCTGGGTCTTCATGCATGCTAGGCCAGCAGACTATCACTAGGCCAAACTCCCAGCCTGAGAACTCTTTAATGTATAGTTTAAAATATTTTTTTAGCTACAATTTTACTATACAGCCCAATCTTGCATTAAATTCAAGATTCTCCTGCCTCAGCCTCCTGTGTTTTAGGATTATAGTCTTGTACCCCATGGCCCTTCAGTGGTGTTGGGGTTGAATTGCACTTGCTTGGCAGATATGCTACTACTTGAGTCATGTCTTTAGCACCGTTTTTTGTTGTTGGTGTTTTGTTTTGTTTTTGTTTGTTTTTTGGCCAGTCCTGGTCTTGAGCTCAGTGGCTGAGCACTGTCCTAGGGCTTTCTCAAAGCTAGAGCTCTACCATTGAGCCACAGCACCGCTTCTGGCTTTTTTCTATGTATGTGGTACCGAGGAATCGAACCCAGATCTTTGTGCATGCTAGGCAAGCACTCTACCACCAGGCCAAACTCCCGGCTCTCTTTAGCACTTTTCACTTTAGTTATTTTTGGAATAGGATCTTGTATTTATGCCTACTCTGGCCTAAACTGTGATCCTATTTGTGCTTCCCATATAGTTGGAATGGCAGATATGTAACACCACATTTGGCATATTGGTGGTGATGAGGTCTCATTTTTTTGTCCAGAATGGCTTTGAACCTCAGCTCTCCTGATCTGCCTCCTGAGTAGCTAGGATTATAGATGTATCCTATCAGACATGCCCTCTCCCCGAATTCAGTTGTTTACTAGAAAAATTAACCAGAGTTGAAAGAACAGTTTAATGTGCATCTATATGGTTTCTGTTTAGATTTGGTAATTGTCAACAGATTAGAATATGGGACATTGTGAGACAATATTTAGCCTTACAGAAATAATATAACTTGTTGGTTAAGAGCAAGGAGTTGGGGCTGGGAGTTTGGCCTAGTGGTAGAGTGCTTGCCTAGCATGCACAAAGACCCGGGTTCAATTCCTCAGTACCATATACATAGAAAAAAGCCAGAAGTGGTGCTGTGGCTCAACTGTTAGAGCTCTGGCCTTGAGAAAGCCCAGGACTGGCAAAAAAATGGGGTGAGGAGTCAATCTGCCTGGATTCCAAAGGCAGGTCCACTGGCTTGTGTGGACTTGACCATGGTCAGGATTCAGACCATCAATCATTCTAAACATGTTTCCTCAACTCTTAAATAGGGTATCATTGGAAAGGTTTCAGAGGATTCAGTAGAATCATGTTTGGCACATTATACATGCTCAATAAATGCTATTTGGGCACTTTTTTCTTTTGTTTTGTTTTTGTCCATCATGGGGCTTGAACCCAGTGCCTGGGTGCTGTCACTGAGCTCTTCAGCTCAAGGCTAGTGCTCTACCATTTGAACCAGAGTGCCAGTTCCTGTTTTCTGGTGGTTTATTGGAAATAATTCTCTTGGACGTTCATGCCCAGGTTGGCTTTGAACTTTGATCCTCAGGCAATCCTCAGCCTACTGAGTAGCGAGGATTAATAGGCGTGAGCCACCGGCACCTGGCTTGCGTACTTGGTTTTTTTTCCATCTCATATAGAGAGATATATTTAGATTTTAGAATTCTCTGGAGACTGGAAAAGACTAAATACCAAATGACCCAGCCTCAGACCTACAGTGAGTGGCTGAGATTTTAGCTGGGTATTTGCTGTAGCTTCTCACTTACCCTAGAAAAGATGGACAATGCTTTGACAAGTTTTCCTTAAAAGCCAAGACCATTTATCTCAGGAGTGCTCTTGAGATTTCTGGTAATCCTGCTATATCAGTTACCAGTCAGTCATTCACTTTCTTAAATGATTGCTGACTCTCAGCGAACAGCTACCCTTCTTGTTTCCCTGAGAAAACAGAAACAATCAAAAGAGAACTTTCTTATATTCTCATTACATCTGCCACCTTGCTTTCATGCTTTCTGTGTCTTCATTCCAATGCTGGTAAATGAATTCTCCATGTTCCTGAAGCCCACCACTGCACTTAGGCATGAGGTCTGTTTCCTCTTAGCAGTCTGATAAGTATCCTCTTTCTCTCTTATATCATCTATCTATCTATCAGCATTCCCATCAGCATTCAAATACATTAAATCTCCAAACACTTTCCCATATCTTGCATTGGTTCCCAACTACTGCCTCATTCTGCAGTCCTTAAAAGGAAAGCTCTTTCATGGAGCTCTCTGTACTCAAATTATCTTTCAGCCATTGTAACTTATTTTACGATGAAACATCCCTGAAATATGTCCCTTCCATGACTACTCCAAGCCCCATCATCTTGTTTGTACCAATGCAAGGCGCTCTTGCTCTGCTATATAGTCTCAACAGTGAGAGCAATGCTGAAAAACATATTAGAACCTGTTTTGTTTTTTGGGGTTGTTTTTGCCTCCAAACCCATAAAGCTCTCTCCCAACTCAAGCAAAAATACCTTTGCTCTGGTTCAAAGTGATCCATCCTAGATATCTACCCAATCTCATTTTTTTCTTCCAATCCTGGGAATTGAACTCAGGGCCTGGGCACTGTCCTTGGACACTTTTTGCTCAAGACTAGCGCCCTGCCACTTGACAGACAGCACCACTTCTAGCTTTTTCTGAGTATGTAGTACTAAGGAATCGAACCCAGGACTTTATGCATGCTGGGCTACGCTCCTGGCACCCCAGTCTCATTTTTTTTTTTTTTTTTTTTTTTGCCAGTCCTGGGCTTGAGCTCGGGGCCTGAGCACTGTCCTTGGACTTTCTCAAGGCTAGAGCTCTACCACTTGAGCCTCAGCACCACTTCTGGCTTTTTTCTATGTATGTGGTACTGAGGAATTTAATCCAGGTCTTCGTGCATGCTAGGCAAGCACTCTACCACTAGGCCAAACTCCCAGCCCCCCAGTCTCATTTTTTAAATAATCTCTCTCCTTTTTCTGATACTGGTAGTTTATGCCTATAATCCTTTCTACTCAGGAGGATGAGATCTGAGAATCAAGGTTTGAAATCAGTATAGGCAGACAATCCAAGAGACTCTAATTTCTAATTAACCATCAAAAAGCTAGAACTTGAGGCATGCACATAATAAATGCTTGTAATAACTAGCTACTTAGAAAGCTAAGATATTGAGGAACATTATCCAAAGCCAGCCCAGGCAGAAAAATCTGCAAGACTCCATCTCCCAAAATAACCAACAAAAAGCAGGACTGGAAGCATGACTTAGTGGTAAAGTACTGCCAGACAAGCAAGCTGAGCAAATTTGAGGCCTTGAGTTCAAACCTTAGTACTCTACAACAACAATAAAAAGCTAACCAAAAAACCCCAAAAAACAAAAAAAAACCCTAGAACAAAACAATACAAAACACCTGGAAGTTATTAGAAAAAAAAAACCTCCCAATATTTCCATCCACTGCTAACTGGGTCTGTATGCTTTGGCTTTTTTGCACTTACTGTGGATGATCTAGTCTAGTTCTTACTGAAGGTCTCACCCTCTCTCCCCTTCCTCTCACATGAACCCATTTTTTTCTCCTATAGTTCTTCTTTCACTACTGGCTCATTTGCAAGAACGCAAAAACCCTAAAACCTGTCATCTTAAATAAAATCATTTTGTGATTTTTATATCACCCTTAGAATTCCTTCTATATTTGCTGCTTCAGTTCTTCCTCTCCTTTTTCTCTATTTAACTCAGTCTAATCAGAATCCTGCTATCTTTTTCTACTGTAACATTTCTTATCATTATCACCAATGATTCCCACATAGTAAAATGCAATGGCCAATCTCAATCTCTACCTTTATTGGTTTCCTGCAGAATGTGACACAAACGTTCTCTAGCCTGGAAATATTTTCTTCACATAGTTTCTTATTACTATGATCTCTTTAGCTTCTCTCCTGTCTATTTTGGTTTTTTCCCTTTATTTCTGCAATTTTAATTGCAGGAATACCCCAGGATTTGATCTTTTCTCTATTTACACATACTCTCAGTTTTACGGCTGTAAATGCTTCCCATATAACTCCCTAGTTTATGTTTCTAGCCCAGGCCCTTCTTATAAAAATATCTCTTGGATAATTAATAGGCATTTCAATTTTTTTTAAATAACAAAACTAGCTTCTCATCCATTCCTTAAAACCTGTTCTTTCTTCTGTCTTCGCTGTAAATGGCCGCTCCACTGTTGGTTTTTTTCCACTTCCTTGGACCAATATTCTTTCTCAGGAGGTTTCCTTGACTTCTCGCTTTATCACAATACCACTTATCCAATTAAACATATCACACTGGTCATAGTTTTTAAAAAGTATGACTAGAATTTAATCACCTTCCATTTCACTGCCATCTTCCATCAGCAAGATGTCTTGCTTGCTGTTCTACTTTTACTTATTTATTTTTTGGGGGGGTCATGGGGCTTGAACTCTGGGCCTGGGTGCTGTCCCTGAGCTGGTTTTGAGCCTTGATCCTCAGATCTCAGCCTCTTGAGTATCTAGGATTACAGGTGTGAGCCACCATGTCTGATTCTGCATACTTCTTTCTTTTTCTTTTTCTTTCTTTCTTTTTTTTTTTTTCCTGCCAGTCCTGGAGCTTGAGCTCAAGGCCTGAGCATTGTCCTTGGGCTTTCTTTAAAGCTAGAGCTTTACCACTTGAGCCACAGTGCCACTTCTGGCTTTTTTTCTATGTGGTGCTAAGGAATTAAACCCCGGTCTTTGTGCATGCTAGGCAAGCACTCTACCACTAGGCCAAACTCCTGGCCCTAGCTCTTAATAGGCTTTCTCTGCTTCCTTCCTTGTCCTCCTTTTGTGTAAATTGCAGGTCTCCATTCACTTCCCATCTCACTTGCAGTAAAAAGTCAAACTCCTTAAGAAGACTCCCAAAGCCCTACATAATCTGCTCCTATCCCCAGGTAGCTCAGACCTCATCTCTATCCATCTTTCCTTCTCTCTACTTTCTTGATGCTCCTCAAACAGGCTAAAGAAAGTCTTTCAATCAGTACTTACAACCTTTGCTTTTCATCTTCCTTCAGCTCTTCGCTCAAATACCATGTTACAGAGAGGCTCTTCCTAACAACTCCATGTAAGAGTACCTCTTGCCCATCTCACCCAGCGCTCAGCTCCTACCTTCCCTTCCTTTTCCTACAGCACTTTTCCACCTACCACCAAGGTCATTTCATTTATTCATGTGTCTGAATATGTACTTGAAGAGGCTCTTTTCTATTATGACTTCTATGATACCCTAGCAACAAGAAATATATATATATATAATTTATTTATTTATTTTATTTTTTGCCAGTCCTGGGGCTTCAACTCAGGGTCTGAGCACTATCCTTGGGCATTTTCCTCAAGGCTAGGGCCCTGCCACTTGAGCCACAGCACCAATTCCGGCTTATCTATACATGTGGTACCAAGAAATCAAACCGAGGTCTTTGTGCATGCTAGGCAAGCACTCTTCCTTTTCTTTCTTTCTTTCTTTCTTTCCTTCTTTCTTTCTTTCTTTCTTTCTTTCTTTCTTTCTTTCTTTCTTTGTTTCTGATTTTTTTGTGGGTTATGGAGCTTGAACTCAGTCTGGGCACTGTCCCTGAGCTCTTCAGCTCAAGGCTACTGCCCTACCCTTGAGCCAAGCCCTACTTCCCATTTTCTAGAGGTTAATTGGAGATAAGAGTCTCAGGTCCTTTTGTGCCCCGGCTGGCTTTGAACTTTGATCCTCAGATCTCAGCCTCCAGAGTAGCTAGGATTACAGGTATGAGCCATCGTGCCCGGCTTGATTTGTGTGTGGGGGGGAGGGTGGTTATGGGGCTTGAACTCAGGACCAGGATGCTGTTCCTGAGCTCCTTTGCTCAAGGCTAGTGCTCCACCACTTTGAGGCACAGCTCCACTTCCAGTTTTTGAGAGGTTAACTGGATATAAGTCTCTGGAGACTTTCCTTCCCCAGGCTGGCTTTGAACCATGATCCTTAGATCTTAGGATTCTGATTAGCTAGGGTTACAGGTGTGAGCCATTAGCACCTGGATTGTTTAATGAATTTTGATTGTTTTTCTTCTGCTCCTGATCTCAAGATCTACTTTAAAAAAAAAATAGAGAGAAAGAGAGGGGTAGGGCAGTAGCCTTGAGCTGAAGAGCTCAGGGACAGTACCCAGACCCAGAGTTCAAGGAAGAAAGAAAGGAAAAATGGACTGTATCTGGTCACAGGAGAGCTGGAACATACCTAAGAGACCTAAAGGGATGGCCCCTTAAAACTTCTGTAAATATCTAATGTTCTGATTCCTTTTCCTCAGCTCAACACTAAAACATCCCCAGCAACTAACCAGGCATCTGGCCCAGAAGAAAAAGGTGAGTGGTGTCGGGTTATGGAGTTTGTAGAGCTGGTGAATATAGGGGCATAAAGTAAGTTGTAAGTATAAAAATTTGTAAGGCAGGGCTGGGAGTGTGATCTACTGGTAGAGTGCTCACCTAGCATGCACGAGGCCCTGGGTTTGATTCCTTACAATAAAAGATAGAAGTGGTGCTGTGGCTCAAGTGGTACAGTGCTAGCCTTGAGAAAGTCCAAGGACAGTGCTCAGGCCCTGAGCTCAAGCCCAGGACTGGCAAAAAAAAAAAATAATAACTACAGTGAATTCTCCATATAGGTATCCAGATTTCTAAGAGGAGTATTCATACTTCTAGTCAGCGTTTCAGCGTCCAGCACAAAATGGTTGCTAAACATTCGCTGTATTGGGGATCTGGAGGAGACTCAGTAATGTGTCTTTAACTTGTCTTCAGGGAAGGTTGGCAGTGCCAAGAAGGCCGAGGAAGAGGAGGAGATTGACATTGACCTAACAGCACCAGAAACTGAGAAAGCTGCCCTTGCTATTCAGGGCAAGTTCCGGCGATTCCAGAAAAGGAAAAAAGATCCCAGCTCATGAATGGCTATCCCTGTCCTTCACCCTGCTACCTTCTTTCCCTTTCTCCACAGCCCTGACTCCTATATATCTTGTCCCTTGGTCTGGTTAGCCTCTCACTGAGGCAATTTCAACCTTTATAGATTCTATTTCCTTACCCTATCAAGCCATTACAGCAGTAGAAGCACAGGAAAATGGAGAAGATGAGGTCTTCAGTTATCAACCACCTGCCCAAGGGTGGATCAGTTTCTCCTTGAACTAGGACTCTGGATCAGTACCTATACCTGCCCTATATGCTTAGAGAACAAAAGGCTTCAGTTGGAGAGGACCACTCTCCAACCACGTGTGAAGGAGAGAGGTCTTCAGAGTAGTGTGTGTGAGGGTAGGGCATATGCACTGTTCAGCCACTAAGAACTTCTACACTTGAGGTTGCATTTCCTTCCACAACTTTCTCTACCACCATTTCCAACCTCTCTCCAAAGACTGAAGCCACCGTGGGGACTGGAGCCTCCTTTTCCCCCTGAAGCCAATCTAAATCAAGCAGCTTACTACATTAGTGCATGCTCAGTAGATCAGTTCCTAGGAAGGAAGACTGGGACTAAGGCAGGCAGTTTTCTTTATTGTCCAGCCTCAAACTAGATCACAGCCTAAGGGGCCATATGCAGGGGAGGGAAGACTAAGGAAGATTTAGGGAGGAAAGAAAAGTGAAAAGAAGGAGATTGCTAAAGCTGTAAGTTACAGCTGATAAATTTGTTCTATAGGAAGGATTCCGGGAGCTTTGCTAACCTGCCTACCTCTAACCTCTTCCACCCCACCCCCAATGCTAGCCACCCCCAGAGACCACATGAGCCAAGTGACCCTTGAAGTTCTCACATGTGTCATTGTGGAGTCAGGGCAGAAATGGAATAGCCACTCTCTGTGATTTTAGCATGTTTAATAATTATAATATAATAAATAAAAACTCCTCAGATGAGGACATTAAAATTCTACTATTGTTTTATTTTGGGGAGGAACATGAATGTAAGCCTGAACGGCCCTAGGGAGGTTGGAGGAGCAATTGCATAGTAGCATGCAGGAAATGAATACTGCCTGAGTAATTTTCATTTGAAGTCAATCTTAACCTCCCTTCTGACCTTGCCCTACCTTGATGAGCCACCCACATGTGGCTCTTCTATTGCTGTCACACCCCCAGCATGCACCTGAAAGGATGATTATCTTCGTGCCCTCCTGTCGGCAAAGAGCATTCTTTGTATATATCCTGCTGAAAACAAACCTGGTCTTTGCTTCCTATTCCCAAATGACCTACTCTAGATTTCCCTCCTGCTTGTTTTCCTCCTACATCTTCCCCTGTCTTTTCCTCCCCCATGCTGCTTATTCCTACCTATCATGGATACTTGAATTGAGCCTTTTCTCTCTAATTTCTCTGAGCCTTTGGGTTTAGGACTCTATTACCCACTTCTCTTCTATGTCCCTCTAGTACACACTAGTGAAATGATTTATTAATTTATTTATTTTGGTGCCAGTCCTGGGGCTTGAATTCAGGGATTTGGGAGCCATCCCCAAGCCTTTATGCTCAAGACTAATACTCTACTACTTGGGCCACAGCTCTACCTTGGGCCTTTTTGGTTCACTGTAGATAACAGTCTCATGGATTTTCCTGCCCAGGGCTGGCTTCAATCTGTGTTCTCAGATCTTAGCCTCCCGAGTAGCTAGGGTTACAGGTGTGAATCACTGGTGCCTAGTGTGAAATGATTTTTGAGCACTAATCACTGAGGAATTTTTCTTTTTCTTTTAAATGGATTCACTTTTATTAAATAGGTAAAGGGTCTCCATGGCACCACTCACACAATCTTGCCTTTAGGACGGAGAACAAACCATGGCTGTGAGGGCTTCTCACTCTCAGATCCTCCTCATCCTCAGGCCCCACAGCCTTCCCGGGTGTGCTGGGCTGGGCTGCCCTCCCGGGTCCTGCCCCTCTGAGTGTGTCCTCCTCCACCAGCTGCTGGGTGTGGTCGCCTGGAGGAGCTGCTGCTCTTTGCTCAGCAGTCATCCTGTGAGGTGGGGTCCCGTTCCCCACCACACTGCACGTCCTCCTCTTCTTCCTATGGTGCATCTTCCTATCGCCTTCAGCTCCAGTCTCACTCTAAGAGTGGGAAGAGCTGGAGCTGGAGCCGGAGCTGGAGCTGGAGGAGTCCCTGGAGCTGTCAGAGGCAATCCCCATGGATTCCTGGAGGTTGACTGCATCGGCCAGGACTGCCAGCTCAGGGTGCTCCTGTTTCAGGATTCTATATCACTCCCTTGATAACTGTGGTCTCCCTCTTACCATCTCGTGCCACACAACAGGGAAGTTGGTACTGCTGGCAAAATTCTAGGCAATGGCAATGGTAGTGTCGAGATAAAGGAAAACATGCCACCAGCCCCCTGGCACAAAGACAGTCTCTCCTGGTTTTTGTAAGATTTCCAGGGGTTGGGAGTGGCCAGGTTGGAAGCTGGGTCCGGGGATAAATGACATGGAACCGGGCGATTGCTTGTCTTGTTGGTTCCGCCTTCCTCGCGAGTCACCTTGATGAGTTCTCCAGGAGTGCTAGTAGGAAACAGGCGCCAGCGCTTGCAGCCCTGAACCAAGGCGTTCCAGGCACTGGTTCCCGAGGGTCAATGTGAATTCCGGCTCCGGAATCACACACCAAACCACCTGTAATGAGGCCTGCGCTTCTCCCCTGCATACTGGAAAAGATCATCGGTGAGGTGGGCACCGTGTAGTCCTCCTAGAGTTTCCTTCTTTGGGGTGTTGGTCTTAGCTGCTGTCAGAGATGTAAGGGGGGCTGTCATTCCGTGTGCTCTCCGTCTACTCCCTGTAGTGTTTCACCTTCATCTTCACCGAGTAGCCATCGTTATGTCACCACATTTGAACTTCTGGTTCCGGTATTTCCTTTTTTGTAGGCGCTCCAGAATCCATTTCTCCTGTGCAGACCAGCCTTCTTGGGCATTCAGCAGCACTATGGGCTTGTAGTGCTGCACAAATGCTCCCACAGGCAGCTGTAAAGCGTGGTCCCTTTCCGCGTTGTCCGCCACTGCCGTCGGGCTCTAGCAGTTGTGCCAGGTCTGGTCCAGCGAGTCCTTGAGCTCAGGCCGGGCTCTGCACTTTGTGAGGAATTTTTCTTGGGGGCTAAATTTCTGGAACAACAACAACAACAAAAATAAGTTATTGAGGGCATTGGAGAATGCTGTTATAAATGGCTTAGCAGAAGAGACAGGGAGAAATAGTAGAAAGAAATCCTCCCCCCCCCCCCAAAAAAAAGAAAAGTCATCCTCAACACTTCAGATATTAATGTCTGAGTTTTCCTTTTACATTAATCAATTCTCTATTTGGACACTTTATCCTATAACTAAATTGTGACACTAATCACCTGGAATTAATGCTAGATAGGAGATACTGGTTGTAACCTGTACTTCTGACCAGCCCGCTATAAATCAGGGATGTTGTGACCCCTTCTTCTTATTCAGTAACTTGATAGAATGACTCATAGAACTCAGAAAAATCTTTTACTTATGAATACTGGCTTGATATAATTAATACAGCCTAGAAGCAGTCAAATGGAAGAAACACAAAGAGTAAGGTATAGGAACAGGAGGGGATGCATGGACCTCCCATGTCATTTCTGGGCATGTCCTTCATTTTTCCTTAATGTATTCACCAAACTGAAAGCTCTCTCAACCCTGAATCCCATTGATTAGGGTTTTTATGGAGGCTTTATTATTACATAGGTATGACTGATGAAACCACTAGCAAGGAGTGGTTAAATCAACCTCCTTTCTGGAGATCACAGTGGGCTGAAAGTTCTAATCATTTAATCACCAGATTTGTTTCTCTGGCAGTCAGCATCCCACTCTCCAACAGTTCCCTTACTAGCATAAACTCAGCCTCCTGAGTAGCCAGGATTATAGGCATTGAGCACAAGAACCCAGCAAGGATTCTGCTCATTGTATAACCTTTCAATCCCACTTTTCAGAGGCTTGGTATTATTGAGGAAGCCCATGTCCTCTCATTGATCTTTCCCCAACCTACGGCCAGCTTCTTCCTCTTCTGTGTCTTCCGCTGCTTCCTCTTACAATGAATCCCTATCCTAATATCCTTTTGGAATGGCCCATCCTCCACCTCTCTCTCTCTCTCTCTCTCTCTCTCTCTCTCTCTCTCTCTATATATATATATATATATATATATATATATATATATACATACGTATGTATGTATGTATGTATGTATGTATGTATGTATATGACATATACTTCTCTTAGTTTGGTTGAGTTTTCCTTTTGTCTAGAATGGTTTGCATAGTGGGAATGGCTTCTGCAGCTTCCTTAATCCTGCTGCCTCTGTGTCTGAGAACTAGCCCTTCTTGGGCCCTATTGTCACTCCCCACTGCAACGACACGTCGCTTTGGAGGTGTACTGGGAATGATCACAGACTCAAATCACTGCAAGCAGAGATCTTTTATTTCTGTCTCCTCTCTTCTCTGCCTCTCTCCTTTCCCCTTCTCTCTTCTCCCGTCTCCATCTTTTCTCCCTTCTTTCCGTTCCCTGGAAACCCCATACTATTTATATCCTTAAGCAGCCAATCACAGTAAAGGTCATCTGCAAAGCAGCAAACAAACCTGGAAGAAATCTAGCGATCCACTCTGTCCACAAGCACAGAAGAAACAAATCAACGAATGCAAAGAAACTTCCTGGTCAGCAAGTACTAACTCATTAGCAAGCTACCAGGTGCCATCTTATAATCTCACTTCCTCAGGAGGCTGAAAGCAATGGTCTCCAACACCTATCTCCAGTGAGTTGCTGTCATCTTGTTCTTTATCATCTCTTTAAGTGTAATTCCTCTGCTATCTATCCTACTGAAAACAAATTTTGGAGGTTAAGATGTTTACTTTTTATGTTTAGTTGGCCGCATTGGTGCATCTCTTCCTGTTTCCTCCATGGCTACTTGTCTCTTGCAATCTTCAGGTTGACAGTTCACTGTTTTCCTTTCAAAATTCTAGTCTCATCTTAGTGCTCACTCATCGTCATGATTGTTGATCGATTCAAGCTCTGAGAATGGATTCAAACTCTGAAAACATTATTTGAGAGACTTAGGAATTACAATTAGGGGAACACTGAATGAGTGCTTTGAAAGGGGCAGGAAAAGGGGGAGCTTGTACAATCAAGCAGTGGATTTATTGTAGGGCACTAAAAATTCCCTTGTAGGAAAATTCTGTTGAATGTCGAGGAGCTGAGTGACTGATAGATAATGAAAAAGAAGATGTATATATGTAATAAAAAATGTCCATGAGGAAAAAAAAAATGTCCATGAGGAAGTGGCACTGTGACTCAAGGAGTATGGCATCAGTCTTGAGCTAAAGAGCTCAGGGACAATGCCCAAGCCCAGAGTTCAAGTCCCACAGACCACCACCAACAAAAGTAGCTAGGCAAGGTAGCTCGGGCCTATAATCCTAGCTACTCAGGAGGCTGAGATCTGAGGATTGAGGTTCAAAGCCAGTCAGTGCACTAAAGTCTGGGAGACTCTTATCTCCAATTAACCACCAGAAAACCAGAAGTGGCTCTCTGACTCAAGGGGTAGGGTGGTAGCCTAGAGCTGAAGAACTCAGAGACAGCACCCAGGCCCAGAGTTCTAAGTCCCATGTCTGGAAAAAAAAATGTCCATGCAACAAGAATCAAACAACCTCTTGACACACAGTTTGAATCTCTGGATACATTGTAATTTTTTGCTCATTCAAGAATCCTGCAGCTCTTCTCTCCCTCTCTCTCTCTCTCCCCCCTCTCTCTCTATTTTGCCAGTCCTGGGGCTTGAACTCAGGGCTTGGGTGCTGGCCTTGGACAGTTTTTGCTCCAGGCTAGCACTCTATCACTTGAGCCACAGAACCACTTCTGGCTTCTTCTGCGTATGTGGTACTGAGGAATCGAACCCCAGGGCTTCATGCATGCTAGACAAGCACTCTACCACTAGGCCACACTCTCAGTCCTCATCTTTATTTTTTTGATGATTCTGTCTTTTCTTTTTCTTTTTTTTTGGGGGGGGGGCGGGTCATGGAGCTTGAACTCAGCCTGGGAGCTGTCCCTGAGCTCTTCAGCTCAAGGCTAGCATCCTACCCCTGGGCCTGGGCAGTGTCCCTGAGCTCTTCAGCTCCAGGCTACCACCATACCATTTTCTAGTGATTAATTGGAGATTAGAGTCTCAGGTCCTTTTGTGCCCAAGTGGGCTTTGAATCTTAATCTCAGATCTCAGCCTCCTGAGTGGCTAGGATTACAGGCCATGAGCCACAGCATGAGGCTGATTCTGTCTTTTCTTTATGTCTGGTGTATTCACATGTATGTCTCCGGGGGTAGGGTACAGAATTCAGGGGAAAGGTTGAAGAATTGCAACAGTGGAGCTTACTAGACACTGATGAAAGTGAACTCTGTAACTCAGGGGTGAAGACAGGAGGAGAGACTGGAAAAGAGGGAGAGAACAGAAGACATTACAGCAACAGAAATGACTCATTACTTGATTCAAGTAATTGAATCCCTCTGCACACCACCTTTATAATAACAGTAAAGTAAATTAAATAAAATTCCTACAATCAAAGGTAAAAGCAAACAAAAGTTCATAGTCTAGAAAGGGAGGGAGGAAAAGAAAGAAAGAAAGAAGGAAGGAGCCAGGCATAGTGGCTCATGCCTATAATCCTAGCTACACAGGAGGCTGAGATCTGAGGATTGTGGTTCAAAGCCAGCCTGGGCACTAAAGAACAGAAGATTCTTATCTCCAATTAACCACCAGAAAACTGGAAGTCGCGGGGCCAGGAGTTTGTCCTAGTGGTAGAGTGCTCGCCTAGCATGCACGAAGACCCAGTTTCAATTCCTTGGTACCACGTACATAGAAAAAAAGCTGGAAGTGGTGCTGAGGCTCAAGTGGTAGAGTGCTAAGCCTTGAGAAAGTCCAAGGACAGTGCTCAGGCCCTGAACCCCAGGCCAGGACTGGCAAAAAAACAAAACAAAACAAAACAAAAAAAAAACTGGAAGTTGCACTATGGCTCAAGCGGTAGAATGGTAGCCTTGAGCTAAAGAGCTCAAGGCCAACGCCCAGGCCCAAAGTTCAAGGCCCATGACTGAAAAAGAAAGAAAGAAAGAAATTTAAAAGAAGGAAGGAAGAAGAAAGGAAGACAAAGAAAAAAAAAGAGGAGGGCCGAGAGTTTGGCCTAGTGGTAGAGTGCTCCCCTAGCATGTATGAAGACCCAGGTTTGATTCCTTGGTACCACATACATAGAAAAAGTTGGAGGTGGGCCAGGAGTTTGGCCTAGTGGTTAAAGTGCTTGCCTAGCATGCATGAAGACCCGTGTCCGATTCCTCGGTACCACATACATAGATAAAAGCCGGAAGTGGTGCTGTGGCTCAAGTGGTAGAGCTCTAGCCTTGAGAAAGTCCAAAGACAGTGCTCAGGCCCTGAGCTCAAGCCCATGACTGGCAAAAAAAAAAAAAAGAAAAAGCTGGAGGTGGTGCTGTGGCACTGTGGCTCAAGTGGTAGAGCTCTAGCCTTGAGAAAGCCCAAGGACAGTGATCAAGCCCTGAGCTCAAGCCCAGGACTGGCAAAATCATCATCATCATCATCATCATCATCATCATCATCATCATCATCATCATCTCAGGAAGCTGAGATCAAGGATCATGCTTTAGAGCCAACCTGGATAGGAAAGTCAGTGAGACTTTTATCTCTAATTAACCAGCAAAAGGCTGGAAGTGGAGCAATAGTAGAGCATCAACCTTGAGCAAAAATGCTGAAAATGAGTTCAATCCATAGTGTGCATTTACATACACACACACACACACACACACACACACTCACCTGTTGTTATATGAGGGAATCTAGAACTTAGCTCCATTTTACATGAAGATGAAAAGGATTTTTTTGCATCATTTGCATTCTGAATTTCCCCAAAATGTGACCAAGAAATGGTAATTTATTCAAAAGTTTACTAAAAATCGTTCACCATTTCAGAAGTCCTCCTCAACAATGACAGTGTCGCTCATGGTATTTGAGTTGCTGATGCTTATATCCCTCTGTTTTCCTTTGTTGCTGTTGAATGCAAAGTAATTCTGTGCATAACTCTAAGGCTTCAGTCATGCATAATCATTACATATTAAATACAATTTTATTATAAATTAATCTGATTACAACTACAATACAAAGTATCACATTGGCTTTTTTGAAATTAAATAAATATATATATATATATGCTATATTACATATGAATCCCATTTCAGGATAATAAAAAGAGAAACAGGTCTGATAGAGTACAATAGTACCTATTGTTCTAAACTTTTAGGAAACCATCCATACAAGCAGGAAATAGAGCCAGGAAGAATGGCTCTACAGTTTAAGGCTAGTCTGGATTATATAGGAAGATCCTATCTCATAAAACTGAAAAAAAAAGAAAAAAGAAAGCCATGCCTATCTATTACATGAATATTCAGGAACCCTATCTATCTTCTGCTTCCAATCCTATTCTATAGTCTCCTGAATCACACCGCTGAGCTATAAATCTTTGCCAATAGACTGGACACTGGACAGTCAAGAAGCTACTGCAAGGACCAGGAGTTTGGTCTAGTGCTTTCCTAGTATGCATGAAAGCCCAGGTTCAATTCCTTGGTACCACATACAATAGAAAAAGCCGGAAGTGGTGCTGTGGCTCAAGTGGTAGAACTCTAGCCTCAAGAAAGCTCAAAGACAGTGCTCAGGCCCTGAGTTCAAGCTCCAGAACTGGCAAAAAAAAAAAGCTACTATTCAGCAGGAAGTCTACTTTAGAATAGAAAGGATGCTTTTTCCCCCTCCATGCTGGAGATAAAATGCTAAGATTATCCTCTAATCCCAGCCTACTGGGAAGGCCTTTGTTGAACACCACTGGTGCCCAGTTTCACTCATAGAATTTTTGTTTCCCATCAACTAAATCTTCTGGTTTTGAGGAGTTAGACCCCAAAGGGAGATTTCTTACAATGGAAAACACAAGAATGGTTTCATTGGCTTCAACCTGGCCATTTAGATGTCTATGTGGTATTGAATAAAGGGGAATAAAAGGAGCCAGTAATGTGGCTCAAGTGGCAGAGCATCTGCCTAGCAAGCACAAGGCTCTGAATCCAAACTGTGGTATTGCACATCCTTTCCCCACGCACCAACTTTGTGCAGTGGGAGTATAGCCAGTGAAGTTTATTCATGGCATGATTAATGCTAAGAGCCGAATATCTAGGGAAAGTGGGTTGGGTACTGGACAGTACTAGTGAGGAAAGCTAGTTCTCGAACCCAGCAGCCCCTCTGGGGTGCTAGTTAGTACTTCAATCCTTCATCATAAAGGGGAAAATATTGCAACCAAAACACAACAGGTAACTCAGACCTTGAGTAAAGAACCTCAGGTAAAGAACCTGACTATTCTGGGCTCTGATGGCTCAGTTCTATAATCCTGGCTACTCAGAAGGCTGAGAGCTGAGGATCCTGGCTCAAAACCAGTCCAGGCATAAAAGTCCATGAAGCTTTTTATCTCCAATTAACTACCAAAAAAGAATGGAAGTGGAGATGTGGCTTAAGTAGTAAAACTACTCAGAAAAAAAGCCTAACAAGCCAAGCCAGAGTGTGAGGCCTTGAATTCAAGTCTCAGTACCAGAACAAATAACAAAACCTTGTCTCTTGTTTTGGTTTCAAGTGGGGAAATAAAGGTGTGTAGGAGTATAATAAAACATAAATGTCAATTATGGCTTCTTAACCAATCATAGAAATGAGGACTATAGTAAGTTGGCATTATTATTATTTTTTTTTTTGCCAGTCATGGGCTCGAGCTCAGGGCCTGAGCACTGTCCTTGGACTTTCTCAAGGTTAGAGCTCTACCACTTGAGCCTCAGCACCACTTCCGGCTTTTTTCTATGTATGTGGTACCAAGGAATCGAACCTGGGTCTTCATGCATGCTAGGCAAGCACTTTAACCACTAGGCCAAACTCCCGGCCCATAAGTTGGCATTATTTTCCTTTTATTGTGTGTTGTCAATGCTAGCCATTTTATTAATTGTCATTTCATTTTTTTGTTTAGTCATATATCTAGAACTATGTACCAACAGAACACAGCTGTAGCAGGGCAGGCACATGGCTCACACCTGTAATCGTAGCTACTCAGTAGGCGGAGATCTGAGGATCAAGGTTCAAAGCCAGCCCAGGCACAAAAGGACCTGAGATACTTATCTCCAATTAACCTCTGTTGGGGTCCTTCTCAGACGCCTGGGAGGGGGGTAAAATGGCCACAGAGACCACAAATAATCCCAGGAACACAGATTCCAGAGACCAGACTCCAGATGCAGATCTAAATTTATTTTAGAAAACCTGTTTAAAATACAAATCAGGTGGTGGCCTCCACGTCATACCAGCAGCAGTTGTTGGGTCTTTCCTGGATGCAACTGTCAGCCAATGGCGTCCAGAGACATGCCCCACTTGCCGGGAGTATCCCGGAGATCCTGCTGGAGGCGGGAGGAGCCAGGGCCCTCTGGCTCCAGACTGCTTACCTCACTGGGTGTGCCCAGGAGCGCCATGCCTTTTGGTACAGAGTCGAAGAAACACAGATAGCAACCTGGGCTTCTACCCCACTAGCTAGGTGGCCCCACAGACTTCTAGAAAATGGGAAGTGGGGTTTGGCTCAAGGGTAGGGCAGTAGCCTTGAGCTGAAGAGCTCAGGGACAATGCCCAGGCCCAGGGGTAGGGTGGTAGCCTTGAGCTAAAGGGCTCAGGGACAGCACCTAGGCCGAGTTCAAGCCCTATGACCCACAAAAAAAAAAAATAAATAAAATAAAAACAGCTGTATGTGGAAGTAGAAGTGAATGAGGTTTGTGCTAATTTATTAACTGTACATATTTAGGCAACAGGTAGAAACAGCTTTAAGGGACTGACCCTTAGTATCTTACTCTTATATCAACTTATAGCTTCCCAAATTTCTATACACAGGATCTCACTTGATTCCCTCCCCCCGCAAAAAAAAGTATGGGGAGGGTAAGATATCATGAGCTCAGTTGTTTACAAAAGTATAAACAAGCTTACCAAAAATCTAGCGACTATCCTGCATCACATAGCTAGTAAGTGATGGGTAGAATTTAACATTTAGGTATTAGTAAAGAGGAATTCTGTGTTTTTCACTTACATAAAAGCAGACACTAAAAGTTTAGCATATAGTACAGTTCATTGAATATTTGTTGAATATATGAATGTGTCTTGTGAGCCAATTTTAGAGATTTTTCTGTTACACTACAAAAGCCCTACCAAGTTCAACAACTGAAACCAGTTCAGAAGAAGGAAGCACGGGAGACTGGGATGGGAGAAGAAGTGGGGAGTGTTCTGGGGAGAACTAGGAAATACAAGATGAGGCAGTGGCTTCTGGAAATGTCAGTGTTTATTAAACATTTAACGACATGTGGAGACTTGAGAAGCAATATACAGAATGTAGAAAAATCCTAAGAATCCCCTGTGGCTGAGAGTGCAGCCTCTTCTTTTCCTCCACTATTTTCTACCCCCTTCCCCTATCGGCTTTTTAAAGTCATTTCTTAGGGCTAATTTGTCCCCTCTTCTGCCCCCTGACCTGTGAGAACCCATTGTCACTCTCTTTCTCTCTTACTCTTTCTCTGTCATTCACTCATTCTCCTAGACCTTGATTCCCAGAACAGTGCTCCAAAGTGGTCAAGGGGCATCAAGCCTGCAATGAGGTCTGGGGGGTCAGGGGCCCCTCAGTTTGAGATGGCTGGATCTCTATTAAGTACTTAATGGGGATAGGGACCTGCAAAAGCTACATGACGTCATTGGTCCTCAGTCATGAGAGTAAAGGGCAGACAGCACAGGTAACCAAACCGACAATCAAACAGTGGATTAAAAAATAAAAAAAAATCATCAATAACCTAACTAAACCCTGAAGGACAGACTGATCTGGGTGTTAGTCAGAGGAGGGGATATGGAGCTGGGCCACCAGGTAAAGGGAAGAGAAGAACAGGGAAGGATAGCTCAAGATCCCAAGTGGTCAAGCTGAAGTACATAGGTTGAGAAAACCAGGTGGCTTGGAGTTGGGGCAGGGGCTTTCAAGGTTCCTTTCTTCTCGGTGCCAGAGGGACAGGCACCAAACACACAGCCCTTGGGGCAGGTAAGGAGTAGGATTAGTCCACAGGCTCCCAGAAAACCAGGGGATGAGGTGAGAGAGAGAGAGAGAGAAAGTACCGTGGCTTGGGAATGAATTTTGGAACAAAACTTACATCTCAAAGGAAGGTGAGGGAGGGCAGGGCAGGGAGCAAGGGAGGAAAGCACCTAGACGGGGGTGATGAGAGGAGCCTAGGTCCCCCTGCTCTGGCGGGGCCTGGGGGGGTGGCGGTCACTTGTCCGAGTCCAGGCCCATCATGTTCTTGAGGGCGTTCTTGAGGCTGGTTCTGCTGGGGGACTTGACGGCAGGCCGAAGCTCCGCGCTCTGCTCGTCCTTTCGAAGCTCCATCTCGATGACCACCACCCGAGCGCCTTTAGCGGACTCAGCCCCTGACCCCCGACCCCCTGCCCGGCCCGCTAACCGCTATTTCTTATCTTTGCGAGACTCGCCCAGCCCTTTCGACTTCTTCTCGCTGGCAGCCTTGGTGCTTCTGCTGTGGTCCAGCATGGCGTACAGCACCGGCGTCTGCGGGGAAGAGGCGCACACGTCAGCGGCCCCGTCTCGGTGGCAGCGCCTGCCCAGGGGCCACCCGGCCCCTCACCCCGCGAGGCTCCCGGGGTTCTCCTCCCCAGATCCCCAGATCCCTGCTAACCTGACGCCCGCGCTTCGACGAGTCCTTGGAAGACTTGTGCAATTTCCCCTTCTCCATGGCACTGCAGGAGAAAGGGGGCTGTGGATTGGGCCCCAGCCGGACGGACGGGTCTGCCCCTCCTTCCCCCTCGGCCCCCCCTTCCCAGAAGTCTCCGCCCACACGGGGGGCCCATTATGGGAGGGGAGTCCGGCTCCGCCCCTTACCTGAGCCTCCTCTGCAAGGTCGCCTGCCTCCGGAGCCAGCAGTACCGAACCAGGTAGAAGAGCAGCAGCAGCAGCAGCACCACCCCGAAAACCCCTCCGATCACCGAGCCCAGAATCACCCCGTACCTAATCGGCACTAGGAGGGGAGGGAGAAGAAGCTGGGGACTGGGCAGGGACTTCTGTTTGTGGTTCCTCGCTCTGTCCCTTGCGGTTGGGGGTGTAGGGCTCCTTGCCAAGGCTAACCTCAGGTTCACCTTTCCAGAACCTGACCGTCATTAGGCCAGGACTTCCGTCTCTTCCCCCAGACTATCAGTCCTCCCGATCCTCTCTCCCGGAACGGCCTCCCAAGACTCCCTGTGCCTTGCCCCTTGGCATACCTTTTTCGAAGACATAGAGTGTGACCTGAGAGGTCTTGCCCACTATGTCTGGTGGGTTTTTGACATCGCAAGTGAAGGTGCCGTTGTCACTGTAGTCTAGGTTATGTATGACAATGGAGCCATCCTTCCAGCGAGGGTCTCCTACCCACTGGATGCGCTCTTTGAAAGCTCCTACCTCATCGATGTAGGGTTGTCCCTTGGCATAGTGGAAGATCTAAGGAAAATGAAGGGAAGGACTCCAGTGTGAACAGTGCTTCTGAGTAAAGGATCCTGGGGTTGGGGAGGGTGGCCCCAATGCAAGAAAGACAAAGTCAGGTGCAGTCCAGGTGACAAAGGGTGCCACTTACCTTGCCAAAGTTGGGCTTATGGCTCATAACACAGTTTTACCTGGGCAGGATCTCTCTTTCTCTCTCTCTCTCTCTCTCTCTCTCTCTCTCTCTCTCTCTCTCTCTCCCTCTCTCTCTCTCTCTCTCTCTCTCTCTCTCTCTCTCTCTCTCTCTCTCTCTCTCTCTCTCTTTCTGTTTGTCTCTCTCTCTCTCTCTCTTTCTGTTTGTCTCTCTTTCTCTGTCTCTCTCTCTGTCTCTCTCTCTCTGTTTTTTTGAAACACCCTTTTAATTACCCAACCCCAAGATCCCTTCCCACAAGGCACTCACTGAAATGGCATCTCTGCCTCCTTCGGGTTGGTAGCGCCAAGTGAAAGAGATGTCATCTGAGACCCATTCACTGGACCAGAAGGAGCAATGCAGGGTCACCCGGGAGCCCACAGCTCCATGGACCTCCCTGTCCGTGTAAACCACAATGGCCTGGGTTGGGGACAGCACTGAAAGCACAGAGAAGAAATCAGATAGACATGTGGCCCAGTGTGACATAGAGATGTGAGACCAATAGATAGATAAGGCTGAGTCGCAAGTCAGAGGCCATAGGCAAAGAAATAGCTTTTTTTTTTTTTTTGAGGATTTCTCTGGATTAACTAAATCGGCTAGTATAAATGCTGCATCTCTTCAAGCTCTGAGCAAGTCTGTTGAGGAAATAAACCTACCAGTTTTATGGCTTGAGAACTTTCAGAAAATGGTTGGTCTAAAAGTCCCACTTTCCCCTGAGTCAAAGTCTATTTCTTTTTTCTTTTTCTTTTTTTTGTTGTTATTGGACATGGGGCTTGAACTCCGGGCCTGCGCTCTGTCCCTGAGCTCTTCAGCTCAAGGCTACTGCCCTATTCCTTGAGTCACAGCCCCACTTCTTGTCTTCTGGTGGTTAACTGGAGACAAGAGTCTCAGGTTCTTTAGTGCCCAGGCTGGCCTTGAATTGTGAACCTCAGATCTCAGCCTCCTGAGTAGCTAGGATTATAGGCACGAACCATCTTGCCTAGCTAAAGTCTAACTCTTTTGAGACAAGGTTTCACTATGTAACTCAGGTGGGCCTTAAACTCACTTCCTCCTGTGTCATCCTGAGGAGGGCTGGAATTATTGTCATACACCACCTTGCCCAACTAGTATCTGTCTCTTAAGCTATCCTTTAAATGCAAGCTTAAATTTGGTATAAGTTATACATTTCATATTTACTCATTTCATATTTTTTGCCAGACCTGGGCTTGAGCTCAGGGCCTGAGCACTGTCCTTGGACTTTCTTAAAGCTAGAGCTCTACCACTTGAGCCTCAGCACCATTTCCAGCTTTTTTTCTATGTATGCGGTACCAAGGAATTGAACCCAGGTCTTCATGCATGCTAGGCAAGCACACTACCACTAGGCCAAACTCCCAGCCCCTACTCATAAATTATTAAAGCAACATGGTAAAGTTTCTTTGACATCTACCCCAAATGTTAGCAGTTTAATGTATCTGCTTTCCTTATGTATCAAACTCAAACTCAAGATATAACTATTGAAATTGATAGTTTTGTAGGGCTTTTAAAAGATAGGTGGTTATATTCCACTTATTTTAAGAATATATGTATAGGGACCAGGAGCATGGCCTAGTGGTAGCATGCAGGCCTAGCATGCACGAAGCCCTGGGTTCAATTCCCTGGTACCACATACACAGAAAATACCAGAAGTGGCACTGTGACTCAAGTGGCAGTGTTCTAGCCTTGAGCAAAAAGTTTCCAAGGACAGTGCCCAGGGTTCAAGCCTCAGGACTGACAAAAAAAAAAAAAAGGGCTGGGAGTTTGGCCTAGTGGTATGAGTGCTTACCTAGCTTGCTCAAAGACCCAGATTTGATTCCTTGGTACCACATACATAGAAAAAGCTAGAAGTGGTGCTGTGACTCAAACGGTAGAGTGCTAGCCTTGAGAAAAGCCCAAGGGCAGTGCTCAGGCCCTGAGTTCAAGCCCCACAACTAGCAAAAAAAAAAAAAGAATATATGTATAGGGCTGGGAATATGGCTTAGTGGTAGAGTGCTAGCCTTGAGCAAAAGAAGCTCAGAGACCAGTGCCCAGGCCCTGAGTTCAAGCCACAGGACTGGCAAAAAAAAATACCATATGTATATGTGTATCTGGATGAGACTTGCATAGACATTAATCATTATGTATGTGTGTGTATGTATTGGGAAAACATCCATACTAGGGCTTGAAATACAAGCCTTGAGCTTTCACTTGGCCCTTTATAAATTATATTTTTTATTATCTGTAAGTATTTATATAAAAGTTACCATTTGACAGAATACAATGCATTTTGAGCAATGTCACTCTTTTTCATCATTCTCCCCTATCTTGCCCAACCTATCCCTTCAATTTTCCTAGTTTCATAGACTATGGATTGAATGTTATAACTGCATTTTCCCCATGGTTGAGCCACAGCATCACTTCCATTTTCTGGTGGTTAAATGGAGATGAGTCTCACAGATTTTTCTGCCCAGGCTGGCTTTAAACTGTGATTCTCAGATCTCAGCCTCCTGAGTAGTTGAGGATTACAGATGTGAGCCACTGGCTCCCAGTCAACAACAATCCTACTTTTATTTTTTCCCCAGTCCTGGGCTTGAGCTCAGGGCCTGAGCACTGTCCTTAAGATTTCTCAAGGCTAGAGCTCTACCATTTGAGTCACAGCACCACTTCCAGCTTTTTCCTATGTATGTGGTACGTAAGAATCGAACCCGAGTGTTCGTGCATGCTAGGCAAGCACTCTACCACTAGGCCAAACTCCCAGCTCCAGCAACCACCCTATTTTTAACAGCTGTGTATGCAGTATTTCACAGAATAGCACGCTAGAATTTCTTGGGGGGAAAAAAAAGAAGATGAAGAAAGTTGTTCTCTGGCACAGCTGTCCTTACTGCTGAATTTCTTCTGGTTGCTATACTACTTGTCTTGCTCTTGACTTAGGGAGCCAGAGAGGAAAGGACCTCACACCTTTCTCAGAGAAAGCTAGCTGATGGAGAGTAAGACCCTAAAGGCAGACCTCAGATGTCAGTGCATATGAGCTTCTGTGGTTAAACCATTCATACTCTTGTTAACCATTCTGATCCAGTGGCACCCCCAAGACCCACCCACACAGGGAAAACCTTTCCAGGGAGACTATGTGTGGGCTGGCCCTGGATTTGGGTAACTGTAGACACTTTTGTTGTCCAGAAGGAGACAAAGTCTTATTGTCTAACAAATGTTGGGGGTTCATGCCATCCCCTACCCTTACCTTCATTGAACTGAATCTCCCACCTCAGCACACAATACCATTTACTTACTCCTGGAACTTTCATTTTACACAATTCTTGGGAATCACCAATATAATAAGAAAGGTTTGGGGCAGAGAGTTTGGCCTAGTGGTAGAGGGCTTGCTTAGCATGCATGAAGACCTGGGTTCGATTCCTCTGTACCACATACGTAGAAAAAAAAAGTCAGAAGTGGTGCTGTGGCTCAAGTGGTAGAGCTCTAGCCTTGAGAAAGTCCAAGGGCAGTGCTCAAGCCCTGAGCTCAAGCACAGGACTGGCAAAAAAAAAAAAAAGGTTATTCATTGGATCTAACATTTGTTCCCTCTGTTATAATATCAATCATTGCCTTTCTCAGCTCTGCACAAAGGCTCTCAGCAGGACAAAAATCACCTGCTATCCTTATACTTCAGACTTTCTTTTCTCCCATTTCTTTGCTATAACCTTTTCCAATACAGTAAATTTAACATTTTTTAGGTTATCAAAATGTTCTAGCATCACCTGCAGTGAGCCTGGGTTCTAGCATCACCTGTGGTGAGTCTAGGTTGCTTACAACTCAAGGAACTGACACTAGAGATCCTTGGACACTTCCCTCCTATTCTCTGTTCTGCTAGTCCTCACCCCTCAATCCAGCTTGTCTGCTGTTGTCCTGTTATGTTAGGAATCAGGGCAATTTGAAGAGGGGAGGGATCCACCATTAATGTTCCTTTGACCTTCTCTTCTCACCCATCATCTATCAGTTGTCACCTTATGAAGAAATATGACTTTTGAGGGACAAGAGCCTAGGATTCATCTACATACCAGATGAGGAGACACAAAGAGAAACTAAGACACCAAGAAACAAAGATCCTGAGGAGCTGAGACCCTAAGTCTTCAGCTTTAGACCTCTTTCTAACATTTCCCTTCTAGAAAACTAAGATTGGATATCTCATATACTACTAAGGGTAAAGTGGGGATCAGAACCCACTATTTGATCCTGCTCCTTCCCATACATACTCTAATATTTTCAGCATGGTTTAGGAACGTGTGGCTAGTTTCAACCCCGAGTACATCCGTACCCACTCTCCCTTCATGGAATGTCTTCCCTGATCCACTCCCATAGATTTTCCATCCTTTAAATATAACATCACCTTCCCACTCTTGCTTGCTGGCTCTTTGCAGTGAGAAGGTGTTGGAAGCCCACCTGAGTGGCAGGGCTCCCAAACCATAGGGGGTTCCACTTACCCAAAGAAGAGAAGAGTAGCACAGCCAGGATCGGGCTGGGGCTGGATGATGGAGCCCCAGGAGCCATAGCTGAGGAAGGGGCTAGGGTCTGGAGCGTCTGCGGGGTGGAGAGAGTGGGGGACAAGGAACTGAGCGGGGGGATTCCTGGAACTTGCTTTAAATCCCCTGGGACTTCAACAGGAGGGGGTTGTCCTGAGTCAGTAACCAATTACAATCTGGCATGTGCAGTTGGGAGTTGGTGAGGAGGGAGGCAAAGTGCAGGGAGCAGAAGGGGCATTGTACAGTCTGGGTGGAGGGGTGGGGGGGACACATACCACCCCATACACAAAGGACTTTGTGTCTATTGGCCACCCCCTTCCCCAGGCTGGAATGTTGGGGGGTGGTGAGAGACATGGACAGAGAAAGGGACACACACTTCTCTAAAGAGAAGATAGGAAGGGAAACATAAATACAAAGTCCACAAAAAGGGATTCCTCCTTAGCTCCCATGCCTGAAAGTGGCTCCCTGAGAGCTCTAGGAGCTGGAGGCAGGTTCTCCTCAGAGAACTCCCCAAATAGGATTTTTTTTGTTATCTTGATAACATAGGCTACACTGCAGACTTCTTGAGACAACCCAGTCCTTTGGGAATCTCTTTTCCATTTCTCTTCATCCTAAGAGATTCTTTTCAGATAGAAGCTTAGCTCCAGTAGAGGTTAATTGGAGATAAAAGTCCCAAAAACTGGCCGGGAGTTTGGCCTAGTGGTAGAGTGCTTGCTTAGCATGCACGAAGACCCAGGTTCAATTCCTTGGGACCACATACATGGAAAAAAAAAAAAAAAGCCAGAAGTACTGCTGGGGCTCAAGTGGTATAGCTCTCGCCTAGAGGAAAGCCAAGGACCGTGCTCAGACCCTGAGATCAAGATCAGGACTGGTAAAAAAAAAAATCCCCCAAATTTTCCTGCCCAGTCTGTCTTTGGACTCAATCTTCAGATCTTAGCCTTTTGAATAGCAAGGATTATAGGAGTGTGCCACCAAAACCTGGCTTCTGCTTACTTTTTTTGAAAATTTTATTTCTGCTTGCTTTTAAGATAAGCTATAATGATTAGTGGTTTGACTTACTATTTGGCATGAATTTCAATATGATTAATTTCATCAGTTACAACCAGTAGAATTGGACTGTTTCTGCTTATGAGACATTATGGCTCATCTGTGCATGGTACACAGTCTACCAGTACTTTCACTGCATCTCAAACTGAAGTTCTAGGGTTTGGTCATTAGTATTATGTTTTGGTTATGGAGCTCTCAATATGGGGCTTGATCATAAACTCCACAAACAAAATTATAATAAATAATTGTTTTTAAGGATATTGTAAATGACTGTAATGACTTTATTTATTACCCTTTCCTGGGTTTGTTACTTTCTTTGCTTAATTTTGTTTTTCTGTTTTTTGTTTTGTTTTGTTTTGCCAGTCCTGGGCTTGAGCTCAGGGCCTAAGCACTGTCCTTGGACTTTCTCAAGGGTAAAGCTCTACCACTTGAGCCTCAGCACCACTTCCAGCTTTTTTTCTATGTATATAGTACCGAGGAATTGAATCCAGGTCTTCGTGCATGCTAAGCAAGCACTCTACCACTAGGCCAAATTCCCGGCCCCCTTAATTTTGTTTTTCTTGATCCTGCTAAGGCTATTTTCTTGACAACAATGTACATACATATCTTTGACTATCCTATGTGAAGCACTCTCTCTTTCCTTGCTTTCTCTTTCCCTCCCTCCCTCTCCCTTCTACCCTCTCTCCACATGGACTTTCTTGTCCTAGAAGGCTTTGAATTATATCCTCAGAACTCAGTCTCCTGAGTAATCAGAATTACAGGCATGAACCACTAGTGCCCTGTTTGACTTCTATTTTTGAGTCAGGCTCTTGCTATGGAGTCTACAAATTCCTCCTGTTTCTGTTTTTCCAGTGCTGTGATCACAGGCTTGCCTCTCTACTTTCAGCTAAAACTTATTTTTCAAGATATTCATCATTCAATGTGTTGGAGCAGTCTTAAAGATTCGATAATGCTCTAAAGAGAGTCCTGCACTGAATAGAAGGTTGAATTGGGGAGCCTCTAAGATCTCTTCCAATCCTTAAGTCTATGGAAGTATTTCTGTTGCCAAGCATTAATAGAAATGCAAAATAGCACTATTCATTTGATACAGTAATAAGCAAACTTGTGCTATTTAAATCTTGAAAGGAACAATGCAATAGTGCTAAATATAAATGAGATCTAAATATGAATACAGCCAAGCATGTTGTGTTGTAGAATCACTAAGTTGCTCTAGGCTGCCTCATTTACCCCTCCCTTCTTTATCTCCTTCAAGGGTCAAGAACTTTTGCATTCTAGTTCCTTTACCACTTGCTCATTTTCTTTCTTCACTCTCCAGAGCTCTCTGCCTTTGGTTCCTATACTTAAACTCTTCAAAGCTGCGAACTGATATACAATGTATCAATTAAGGCGGTTCTCCTCCACACCCTGGGTTCTTGTGGCTGTGGGTGTCGCCCACACAGAGCTGAAACAAGGAACAAGGGAGCGTTGTCTTTGGCTAGTGGGAGTTTAGTGCTCACAGCAGCTCTAGCCCAGGAACTGGGGGGCCTGAGATGGTTAGAGGAACCCCGACCTTAAATAAGGGGGTGTAAGGTCCTCCCGCGACCCTGTCCTCACTCAAGTTGGGTGTCAAATGTGGTGTAGCAGGGCACAATGAATCCTGCCTGTAATCCTAGCGACTCAGGAGGCTGAGATCTGACGAACTCGGTTTGAAGCCATCCTGGGCAACCAACTCCATCTGACTTGATTTCCAATCAACCACCAAAAAGCCACAAGTGGGGCTGTGGCTCAAGGGGTAGAGCGCTAGCCTTGAGCACAGGGCTCTGAGTTCAAACCTCAAGATGGACACACACAAAATGTGTCATCACTTTCTGGCTGGAAGCTTCACCTTAGAAGCAGAGGAAATCTAAAGTTATCTTTCCCTAGGGTGTTTCAGTCAGCCAAGCCAAGCTGGATCTTCTTAGGCAGTAAAACTGTGGGAAGGCCTCCATGAAGGATCTGGGCAAATCCATCACTCGGTGGAGCTATAAGAAATGCAACATGTGGAGTGTGCTTTTTTTTTTTTTTTTTGGCCAGTCCTTGGGCTTGAACTCCAGGCCTAGGCACTGTTCCTGAGCTGCTTCTGCTCAAGGCTGGCACTCTACCACTTGAGCCACAGCGCCACGTCTGTTCAGGCGGTACTGAGGACTTCAGGCATGCCAGGCAAGCACCACTACTGAGCCACATCCCCATCCCTGGACTACAAACGTTGAAGCCGGCGGCGCTTCTACTCTACTCCGGGCAAAAATGATGTGTAAACCTGAGTGAAGAGCGAGCGGGAGATAAGATCCACCGAGGAGGAAAAACACCCCAAAAATCAACCCAAGCCACACGCTGAGCCGAGCCACTCCGGAGTCTTTTTTCGAAGAGCGCCTGCGATCACGTGACAGCCCCGCCCCTCTCGCGCCGCCGCCACCGCCTCCTTGCGGGAGGGGCGGGGTCGGGCGCGTGACGTCACTTCCGTCCAGGCCGGACTCCAAGATGGCTGCGCTCTTGCTGAGGTGACTTTACTGCGGGGCTGGGACGCCGTGTCAGTGACGCTCGGGATCTCCCAACTGTCCCCTCACATGTTAGCCGCGGCTTGCGCTGTGCATGGGAAAGGAAGGGACCCGTGGGTGTGGAGGGCCGCCGCCCTGGGATCTGGGGACCCCTGGCCCGTCTCCCATCCCCCACTCCCGGCCGTTGCTATGAGACTCGGCGGGGCTGCCAGGGCCCTAACTCCCAACTCCGTACCGGACCTTGGGAGCAGGCGCGCGGCGGTCTCCCTTTCTACTCCCCTTCTAATGCTTCGCCCCAAAATTGCTTTTTTTTTTCCTTTTAGTCCCACAGCCGAGTCCCTAAAATGAATTCTTCGAGGTCAGCTGACCTTGGCGTCTACAATTCTGAGATCTTATGTAGGGGTTGGGCCCGGGTCGAGGGTTGCGCTTTGCCTTCCATCTTTTCCAAGAACTTCTGCCCCGCGGCGGGAGAGTGGGGACCGTCTAGGCTCCTAACGCTGCTTTTTTTTCTTTTTGCTGTGCTAAGGGTTTGAACCCAGGGCCTTGCCACGCCCCATGCCTCCAATACAGTTTTGTACTGGCCCTGTTCAAAGTTAATACTGTACTACTTTGAGCCACAGCTCCATTTCTGGCCTTCTCAGTAATTAATTAGAGATAGCAGTCTTACAGACTTTCCTGCCCATATTCCTCAGATCTGAGCCTCCTGAATAGCTAGCTCGAGCCCCCAGTGCTCACTTGCACTTTTCTTTTATTCAGTACTGTCTAGTTCTGCTTTTGTAATTCACTGCCCTTCTAGTCCTAGGGACTAAGTGCCTTTAAATACTTCTGGCACAGATCCTAGCATTGATATTCTTTCTTTTGCCAGTACTGGAGGTTGAATTCATATTTGCTGTTAGGATATTGATTGATAACAAGATTGATAATAAGATAATAAAATACAGGAAGCCTGTATTTTCATTCCAATGTTTATGCTTCCTTTTTTTTTTTGGCTAGTCCTTTGGCTTGAACTCGGATCCTGGGTACTGCTCCTGAGCTTCTTTTGCTTAAGGCTAGCACTCTACCTACCACTTGAGCCGCAGCACCACTTCTGGCTTATTCTGTTTATGTGGTACTGAGAAATTGAACCCAGGGCTTCATGCGTGTTAGGCAAGCATTCTACCACTAAGCCACATTCCCAGGCTAATTGTTTACTTTTTATTTCAGTCATGTTATTTATATTTTACACATTTCTTTTGGGGGCTGTTTAAGCAGTATTGAAGTTACATTTTTTTTGTTTTGTTTTGTTTTGCTTTTTTTGCCAGTCCTGGGCTTGAGCTCAGGGCCTGAGCACTGTCCTTGGGCTTTCCTCAAGGCTAGTATTCTACCCTGAGCCACTGCACCATTTCTGGCTTTTTCTATGTATGTGGTACTGAGGAATTGAACCCGGGTCTTCGTGCATGCTAGGCAAGCACTCTACCACTAGGCCAAACTCCCAGCCCTTTTGTTCTGTTTTTTGCTAGTCCTGGGGCTTGAACTCAAGGCCTAAGCACCATGCTTGGGCCTTTTTTTTCCCAAGGCTAGTGGTCTGCCACTTGAGCCATAGCACCACTTTCAGCTTTTTTTCTGTGTACTGTGTACTGAGGAATTGAACCCAGGTCTTCCTGCATGCTAGACAAACACTCTACCGCTAGGCCAAACACCCAGCCCCTCTTTTTTTTTTTCTTTCAATATTTTTAGTTTGGTGCTGGTGGCTCACATCGTAGTCCTAGCTACTCAGGGGGCTGAGAGCTGAGGCAGGAAAGTCTTTTTTTATTTTCATGTATTTATTTTGTTGCTTGTAGGACTTGAACTCTGGGCTTGGGTGCTATCTCTGAGCTCTTCAGCTCAAGGCTACTGCCCTATCCCTTATATCATAGTGCTACTTCTGGTTTTCTCCTGGACTTTAGTGCTGGCGCTGACTTTGAAACTCAGTCCTCAAATCAAAGCCTCCTGAGTAGCTAGGATTACAGGCATGAGCTACCTTGCTTGGTTGCAGGGAAGTCTTTGAGACTTTTTTTTTGGTCAGTTGTGGGACTTGAACTATGGGCTTGGGTGTTGTCCTGAGCTCTTCAGCTCTAGGCTACTGCCCTATCCCTTGAGCCACAGCACCATTTCCTCTTTGAGACTCTTTATCCCTAAAACCTACTCTGAAAAAGCTGAAAGTGTTCTTTGACACAAGTGGTAGAGCACTAGCCTTGAGTACAGAGAGGCTCAGAGACAAGTGTCCAAACCCTGAGTTCAAGCCCCAGGACTGGGAAAAAAAAATATATATATATATATATATATAATTTTTAATTTAATTTTATTTTAATGTGTGTGCCGGTACTGGGGCTTGTACTCAGGGCCTGGAGCAAGATCACAGCATTTTTCCCTTACACCTGGCTCTCACACCTCCATTCTGACATTTTTGCTGGTTCATTGGAGATGGAATATATTTTCTGTCATAGCTAGATTTGAATTAGTGTCTTCAGATATGAGATGATAGGCTTGAATCACTGAAAAGCCTTTTTGTTTTTCTTTGTGCTGTACCAGGGTTTGAACTCTGGGCCTTGTGCTCCATCAGTTACTTGAACTATATCCCAACTCCCCAATACAGGTTTGTGCTAGCCCTATTTTTGGAAACTATTTGTTATGGAAAGTTTGCTTCATTGCTGTTGAGATTTCAATGTCTGATTTCCCCAAATACCTTCTCATTTCTCTTTCCATTTCAGTCAAACAGTATAAAAATAGACTTTGTTTAGTTTTTCTTTTTGACAGAATGATTCTTCTTGGAGTTCAGATCAGAGTTATCTTAATTCTTCATTTTTTTTTTTTTTTTTTTTTTTTGGCCAGGCCTGGGCTTGAGCTCAGGGCCTGAGCACTGTCCTTGGACTTTCTCAAGGCCAGAGCTCTACCACTTGAGCCTCAGCACCACTTCTGGCTTTTTTTTTTTTTTTCTATGTATGTAGTACCGAGGAATCGAACCCGGGTCTTCGTGCATGCTAGGCAAGCACTCTACCACTAGGCCAAACTCCCGGCCCCTTAATTCTTCATTTTTGCTTTGCCTTCTATCTTTTTACATATATTCTCAAAGATAGACCAAGCCAGGTCTTTCAAGAGAGGCTTCCTTTATTTTATATGATTATATATTTTGAATGCTTTTGAATTATTTGACATGTCATATTTTGGTACATGTTAGGGGCATTTGGATGAGTTGACATTTAGCTTCAAATGATCATATTGGTTCGAAACAGACATTTCAGAATCAATGTTTCAAAGTCAAAGCTGAGGATTTTTTTTGGGGGAGGGGGTCAGTTGTGGGGCCTGAACTCAGGACCTGAGTGCTGTTCTTGAGCTCTTTTTGTGCAGTGCTGGAGCTCTACCACTTTGAGCCACATTGCCACTTCGGTTATCTGGTGATTAATTGGAGATAAAGAGTCTCATGAGGACTTTTTCTGCCCTGGATGGCTTTGAACTGCTATCCTCACATCTTAGCTACTCAGGAGGCTGAGATCTGAGGATCATGGTTCAAAGACAACCCAGGCACTAAAGTCCATGAGATTCTTTTTTTTTTTTTTGCCAGTCCTGGGTTTGAGCTCAGGGACTGAGCACTCTCCTTGGACTTTCTCAAGGCTAGAGCTCTACCACTTGAGCCTCAGCACTGAACTGCTATCCTCACATCTTAGCTACTCAGGAAGCTGAGATCTGAGGATCATGGTTCAAAGACAACCCAGGCACTAAAGTCCATGAGATTCTTTTTTTTTTTTTTTTTTGCCAGTCCTGGGTTTGAGCTCAGGGACTGAGCACTCTCCTTGGACTTTCTCAAGGCTAGAGCTCTACCACTTGAGCCTCAGCACTGCTTGTGGCTTTTTTTCTATGTATGTGGTACCAGGGAATTGAACCCTGATCTTCGTGCATGCTAGGCAAGCACTCTGCCACTAGGCTAAACTCCTGGCCTATCCGTGAGGTTCTTATCTCTAGTTAGTCACCAGAAAACTGGAAGTGTCACTGTGGCTTAACAGGTAGGGCAGTAGCCTTGAGCTGAAGAGTTCAGGGACAATGCCCAGGACCAGAGTTCAAGCCCCGTGACCTACCAAAAAAATAAAACAAACTCTTATTTTCTAGCTATAACATTTTAAGCTCTATTCCTATGTAGAAAATGAGTCTTTTTGTTGTTTTGATGGTTGCACATTAAAGGCAAGTATAGATAATTACTTTCGTCATATTTAAAATGAGATTTTAGAGTTTGGTGTAATTCATTTCTATAAGAGCCTTGTGAAAGCTTACACTGGTATTTGGGGAACAATAGCACTAGACAGGACTCGCCATAGATTCCAACCCACATCTGCAAACTCTTACTGGATAGCCGAGTAACAGGGTCTAGTCTCGTGTAAGGAATGCATGCCCTGCAACTTCAGAGACAATTCATTTGATTTAAAGAGATTTGTTCCCACTTCTTTCTGAGAGCCTTGGGTATACAATGTGTGTATTCACCTCTTGCCTTCAAAGCTGGGGAGAGGGAAGAACTGAGAAGGAGTTTTCTCTTCAAGTTGTGGTCCTTTCCAGTATATTGCTGTAAAGCATGAGGCTCTTGAAATGTTTGTGCTTCTATTATCAGTGGTCTGAGGGACATCAGGAACTCTTAGAAGATTGTTGGATCTTAAGAAATCTTTATATCCTCATAGTGCCTTGCACATGAATAGAGACACAATAAGCTTGCTGTGTCGATATTTAATTATTATTTTTTTGCCAGGCTTAGGGCTTGAACTCGGCCTGAACACTGTGCTTGGGTTTTTCTCAAGGCTAGCACTCTACCACTTGAGCTATACAGTACTTCTCTGGCTCTTCTTCTTCTTCTTCTTCTTCTTCTTCTTCTTCTTCTTCTTCCTCCTCCTCCTCCTCCTCCTCCTCCTCCTCCTCCTCCTCCTCCTCCTTCTTCTTCTTCTTCTTCTTCTTCTTCTTTTTTTTGGTCACTCCTGGGGCTTGGACTCTGGGCCTGGGTGCTTTCCCTGAGCTCTTCAGCTCAAGGCTACCTCTCTACCCCTTGAGCTATAGTTCCACTTCCAGTTTTCTAGTGGTTAATTGGAGATAAGAGTCTCACAGACTTTAGTGCCCAGGCTGGCTTTGAACCATGATCCTCAGATCTCAGCCTCCTGAGTAGCTAGGATTACAGGCATGAGCTACCACGCCTGGCACACTTCTGATTTTTTCTGTGTATGTGATGGTGAGGAATCGAACCAGGGTCTTCGTGCATGCTAGGTAAGCACTGTACCACTAGGTCAAACCGTTTTTAATTTTTGCTCCCAGAACTTCCCCGTGATCCACCTGGAGTCCTAGCTACTTAGGAAGCAAAGGTCAGTAGGATTTGATTTCAGACCATCTCAGGCAAAATTTTACCAGATACCTTTTTACCCAATAGCTTCCTGTGGTATCATGCCCTTGTCAATAGAAAGACTGCAGTCCAGGCCTTCCCCTGGACTATAAGATCCTATTCAAAATAATCAGATGAAAAGGGCTGGAAACATGGCTCGAGTAGTAGAATGGATGACTAGAAATTGCAAATATTAGAATTAAAATCCCAATGTTGCTAAAGAAAATCATTTGCATGAGTCTCTCAGACTTTAGTGCCTGAGTTGGCTTTGAACCTTGATCCTCAGATCTTAGCCTCCTGAGTAGCTAGGATTACAGACATGAGCCACTGTACTATAATTTATTTGTTTAGGTGCTAAGTTTGAACTCTGCTCCACGTATGCTAAGCTCATGTTCTACCACTGAGTTACAGTCTCATAACTCATCTTATTTTGTATATAGCACTCTACCCTAAGGCTAATACGGTACAGAAATAGAAAAGTTGATATACTCATGTTGATCTCTAAATGTGTGTTGATTCTAGATTCTCTTATGTTGCAGACATGCTGGTCGTCGTTGCCTCCGAGCCTACATTAATCCTCAACTCTATATCAGAAAGTAAGTTTCTATATCTATTAATAATATTATCATCACTTTTTCTCCTTCAAAGAAAAGCAGTAGATTGAGATTTGAAGAATATTTGAGAAAGCATGTAGTAATTGACACTTGGCCAAAAGGTTAATAATTGTAGACACTGTGTTTCTAGTTTTTCTTTATGTCATTCCTGGGCCTTGAATTCAGGGCTTGAGCAGTGTCCCTGATCTTCTTTTGCTGAAGGCTAGCACTCTGCCACTTGTGCCACAGTGCAACATCTGCCATTTTCTGTTCATGTGATACTAATACTAAGGAATCCAACCCAGGGCTTCATGCGCACTAGGTAAGCAGTCTACCACTAAGCCACATTCCCAACCCTGTCTTTCTGATTTTCATTTTTTTCTTCTTTCCTTTTGTTTCTTTCATTTTTTTCTTTTTCCTTTTTTTTTTCTTTATAGGTGGTAGGGCTAGAACTCAGACCCTGAGCTCTTTTGCTCAAGGTTAGCACTCTACTACTTTGAGCCACAGCACCGCTGTGTTTTTCTGGTGGCTAATTGGAATTGGGTTCTCATGGAAGCCAGACGGGGTGACTCACACTTGTAATCCTAGCTACTCAGGAGCTGAGATCTCAGAATCAAGGTTCAAAGCTAGCCCGGGCACTAAAGTCTGTGAGACTCTTATCTCCAATTAACTAGAAAACCAGAAGTGAGGCTGTGGCTCAAGGGATAGGTCAGTAGCCTTGAGCTGAAGAGCTCAGCGACAACACCCAGACCCAGAGTTCAAGTCCCACAACTGACCCCCCCCCCCAAAAAAAAAGGTCTCATGGAGTTTCTTGCCTATACTGTCTTCAAACTTTGATCCTCAGATCTCAACCTCCAGAGTACTTAGGATTACAGGTGTAAGCCAGCAGCTGGCTTCTTTCCTTGCTTTCATAGTGTTAGAAATAGAACTAAAACTAAGAGGTTTTTGCTTTGCCACTGAACTACCTTCCTAGTTCTTAGCTCTAAAAGTAGAAGAAAGGATATTTCTTCAGTCTTTCTAAAGAAATTTTCCTTTATTGCCATATTCACTGATTTGTTCCATCTTCTTGATTCCTTCTTTGCTATCTAATGCTCTTAGTTATATTTTATATAGTCTTTTTTTCTCTTGTTCACAGCTGGAGCTTTACTGCTTGAGCCATACCTCCAGTCCAGTCTTTTTGTGCCTGTATTGGCCCTTGAATTTGGGACCTTGTGCTCTCATTTGACTTTCAAAACTCAGGCTGGCATTCTACCACTTGATTTAGACCTCCAGTTTGTCTTTTTGCTTAAGTGAAGATAGGAGTCTCACTAACTTTTCTGTCTTGACTGGCTTCAAACCATGATCCTCAGTTATAAGCTTTCTGAGCTAGGATTTCAAGGGTGAGCCACCTGTGCCCAGCCAGGATATTTAGTCTTTAAATATTATGATGATGATGATGATGATGATGATGATGATGATGATGATGATGATTACTGAGGGGGTTTTTTTTGTTGGTCATGGGGCTTGAACTCTGGGCCTGGGTATTGTCCCTGTGCTCTTCAGCTCAAGGCTACCCAACTATCCCTTGAGCCACAGTGCTACTTACAGTTTTCGAGGGGTTAATTGGAGATAGGAGTCTCACAGACTTTTGTGCCCAGGCTGGCTTTGAACTGGCAAATATTTATTTGTAGTCTGTTGATTTTAACAACAATTACCCTGTGTTATTTCTTTTTTTTTTCTTTCAATTTTTATTTTGGAAATAACACATTAAGGTGAAATAATAGTACAATTAATTAAATTGTACAAAAAATTAAATCTTTACTTTTTGCTTTTCTTTTGTAAGAGGCTTTATGTTGCATAGGCTGATCTTAGGTTCCTAAGTTCAAATGGTTCTGACTGAGAATCTAAAGTACTGGGATCACAGATATTTGCCACTATGTTTAGTACAGTTAGCCTTTTAGCCAGATATATCAGTTGTTAACATATTCTTATATTTTCTTTTATAACAGTACAGTTATGAAGACATAATTAGCAAATTTAGGAAGGTTAATGTTTATGAACACTAAATATACAATTCTGTTCTAAACAATGAGCTTTATAGAAATACAATTTTCTTTTTCCCATTCAGGGACCTAATTAGACAAACATACTTAGCTGTCATATTTCTGTACCATCTTTTGATCTTGACATGAATCTTAGCCTTTCTTTCTTTTTTTTTACTTTCTCCCTCCCCCCTCACTACTGGAGTTTGAACTCAGAGCTTCGTACTGACTTAGCTTGCTTGTTCTCTCCTCTGACACTGTGTCATTTGAGCCACACCTCTATAGAGTTCTGCCTTTGTGTTTTGTTTTGTTTTTTTTCTTGCCAGTCCTGGGTTTGAACTCAGGGCCTGAGCACTGTCCTTGGACTTTCTCAAAGCTAGAGCTCTACCACTTGAGCCTTCACACCACTTCCAGCTTTTTTTTTTTAATATGTATGTGATACTGAGGAATTGAACCCGGGTCTTTGTGCATCCTAGGCAAGCACTCTACTACTAGGCCAAACTCCTGGCACTATCCTTGGGCTTTCTCAAGGCTAGAGTTCTACCCCTTGAGCCACAACACCATTTCCAGATTTTTCTATATATGTGGTTACTAAGGAATCAAACCTGGGTCTTCATGCATGCTAGGCAAGTACTCTACCACTAGGCTAAATTCCTGGCCCCCTGAGACTCTTTTATATCCAGGAAACTACTCAGAAGAAGGCAGAACTGTCTCTGTAGCTCAAGTGGTAGACCACTGTCCTTGAATACAAAGAGGCTTGGGGACAGTGCTCAAGTCCCAGAAATGGCCCCCAAAAATGCCCTAAATAGTTTGTTTTGTAAAATAGTAAAACAGGCTTTTTTTTTTTTAATTTGCCAGTCCTGGGCCATGAGCTCAGGGCCTGTCCTTGGGCTTTCTCAAGGCTACAACGCTACCAATTGAGCCCCAGCACCATTTCTGGCTTTTTTCGATGTATGTGGGACCAAGGAATTGAACCTGGGTCTTCGTGCATGCTAGGCAAGCACTCTACCACTAGGCCAAACTCCTGGCCCTAGGCTTACACCTTCCCCCCCGCCCCCACAGCTTATTTTAATACCTCTTGATTTTGTTTTAGTGCTGTTCCTATGGGAACAACAGCCAAAGAAGAAATGGAACGATTCTGGAATAAGAACACAATTTTAAACCGTCCTCTGTCTCCCCATATCACTATCTACAGGTAAGAGTTCTGGAGCTAAGAATATGGTGGGAATAGGTGAAAGTTTTGCAGATTGGTCCTTAGTCTCCCTATTATTTTCTTCAAATAGAGGGAAATAATTTACTTCACTGATATACAACTATTAGATAACAGGGTAGAAAAAAATTTTTTTTTAATCTTATTTTCGGTTGCTTATATAATAGTCACTAAATGCTACTCTTAGTTTTACTAGGTATTTAAGAAACTATCATTTAGGAAAGTTTGATAAGTCAAAATGTAATTCCTGTTAACTAAAGAAAAAAGCTCTGGAACAATTTCAAATTTGTATAATACTTAAAGGAAAAGTGCTAGTTCCCAACCTGTTGATATATCTGAATTATTTCAGAAAGAATCAAAAGCAATGCCTCATTACTCATGTGTGGTCTTTTTTTTTTTTTTTTAAGTACATTAGTGTGTGCCTGGGGGGGCGGGGTTCATTGTATTATTTCCATACTTGGAAACAATGTGTCTGAATTGAACCATCATTTTCCTTTATCCCTCTTTGTTAAAAAATTCCAGCCATTTTACTACTTACAAATATACTATTTGCACCATATTTTCCTCATTCATTTTCTCCCTTGTCATACCCTTCCCCAACAAACTTCTTTTTTTGTTGGTTGTGGGACTTGAACTCTGGACTTAATCTCTGTCCCTGAGCTCTTCAGTTCAAGGCTAGCACTTTACCACTTGAGCCACAGTATCACTTCTGGTTTTCTAATTGGAGATAAGAGCTTACACACTTTTACCCAGGCTGGCTTTGAACCATGATCCTCAGATCTCAGCCTCCTGAGTAGCTAGGATTACAGGTGTGAGCCAACTCGCAAAGCATAGCACCCAACAAACTCTTGTTAGAGTTCTTGTGTTTTAGTTTTCTACTGTATGTTAATTGTACCAAGGATTTCACCATGGTATTTCAAATGTACATATATTTTATTTTTTGTTTGTTTTGTTTTACCAGTCCTAGGACTTGAACTCAAGGCCTGGGAACTGTCCTTGGGCTTTCTCAAGGCTAGCACTCTATCACTTCAGCCACAGCACTACTTCTGGCTTTTTCTGTGTATGTGTAATACTGGGGATTCAATCCAGGGCTTCATGCATGTTAGGCAAGCACTCTACCACTAGGTCACTCTCTCAGCCCTGTACATATATTTTAATCAGAATTACCTTTTCTCTTTCCTTGCACCTCTCACCTCCCTTAATGACTGGCAGCTTTCATTGAGTTTCTTTGTTTTTGATTTTTGGGTTTTTTTTTTGTGGGTCATGGGGCTTGAACTCTGGGCCTGTGTCCCGTCCCAGGGTGGTAGCTCAAAGCTACTACCCTACCTCTGGAGCCATAGCCCCACTTCCTGTTTTCTAGTGATTAATTGGTTTTCTAGTGATTAATTGAAGATGAGTCTCATGTTTGTTCTTTAGTGCCCGGGCTGGCTTTGAATCAGGATCATGATCCTCAGATCTCAGCCTCCTGAATGGCTAAGATTAATTACAAGCATGAACCAGGCACAACTCATTGAGATTCTTTTTTTTTTTTTGCCAGTCCTGGGCTTGAGCTCAGGCCCTGAGCACTGTCCTTGGACTTTCTCAAGGCTAGAGCTCTACCACTTGAGCCTCAGCACCACTTCCAGCTTTTTTCTATGTATGTGGTACCGAGGAATCGAACCCGGGTCTTCATGCATGCTAGGCAAGCACTTTAAACACAAGGCCAAACTCCTGGCCCCCTCACTGAGAGTCTTTCTTCATATAAAGTTGCAGTATATTAGGAAATTATTCACTTTGGTCAATCTTTTTCCTGCCAAGGACTGTTTAGATACTTTAATTTTTTTGCCAGTTGTGGGACTTTAGTTCAGGGCTTAGGCCCTGTCCCCAAGCTCATCGCATCACCGCACTTCAGTTTTTTGTGTGATTAATTGAAGATAAGAGTCTCACAGGGACTTTTCTGCCAGAGCTGGCTTCAAACTATAGTCCCTAGATTTGAGTATCCTAAATAGCTAGGATTATAGGCATGAGCCACTGGAGCCTGGCTTTTAGATACTTTTTAAGTAGTTGTACAGAGTTGTTAAAATTCCATGTGTCAAATTATGAGTACAAGGCTTCTTAGTCAATAATACCCCTTCCTTCATTCTCTCCTTTTCTCCCCCACTTAGATGCTTATAACATTGGGACATACACATTGGTACAGGCAGAGGGCCTTGGGAAGCCAACAAGAAGCATATGAGAAGCATTGTGTCTTTCTTGTCATATACCAAATAATTTTCAGAGCCTTATTATGGCCTACCCACTGGCTGGGCATTCCCTACCCCTGCAACAGTGCTGTAGTTAGAATTACGTTCTCTGTGTGTATATGTATTAGATGTGTCTGTGTGTATAGGTATGTGTATGTGTGTATGTGTGTATACTATGCATATGTTCACAAATACCTATGTCTTTTATATCTAGCTTTTACAAATGGGGAAAAATTGATAATTGGTTTTCTAAGCCTGACTTATCTTGCCCAACATAGTATCCATCCATTTTCCTGCAGATGACATAGTTTCATTCTTCCTATGGCTATGTAGTATTCCATGGTATGTACATATCATATTTTCTCTGTCCCTTCACCTGTTTTTTGGCACCTTAGCTTATTTCTGCAGTTCGGCTGTAGTGAATAGCACTGAAGTAAACATGGGTATGCAATTTATTTCTTGTGTACTGATTTATACTCCTTTGGATTCTTGCCTAGTAGTGCTTGCTCTATCAGGACAAAAGGTAGGTATATTTGGGGCCAGGAGTTTGGCCTAGTGGTAGAGTGCTTGCCTAGCATGCATAAAGACCCAGTTTCAATTCCTTGGTACCACATACATAGAAAAAGCTGGATGTGGTGATGTGGCTCAAGTGGTAGAGCTCTAGCCTTGAGAAAAGCCCAAGAACAGTACTCAGGCTCTGGTGTCCAGTCCCCAGGACTGGCAAAAAAACAGATGTATATTTGTAATTTCATACTGCTAAGTGCTGATGGCTTAAGGCTCTAAGCTACTCAGGAGGCTGAGGTCTGAGGATCATTATTCAAAGCCAGCCTGGACTAGAAAGTCCATGTGACTCTTATCACCAATTAGCTGGAAGTGGAGCTGTAGTTCAAGTGGTAGAGCATTAGCCTTGAACAAAAATTCCCAAGGATAGCTCTCAGGTCCTAAGTTAATAACCCAGGATGGGCACACCAAAAAAAGCAACTTTTATACTGATTTCTTAATAGTTGTGATCATTTATATTCCTACCAACAGTGTATGAGGACTCCTTTTTCTCCATATCATCTTCAGCATTTCAGCATTCATTGTTGTTTTTTGTTTTTGTTTTTGCCAGTCCTGGGCTTCAGCTCAGGGTCTGAGTGCTGTCCTTGGACTTTCTCAAGGCTAGAGCTCTACCACTTGAGCCACAGCACCGCTTCCAGCTTTTTTCTATGTATGTGGTACCGAGGAATCAAACCCAGGTCTTCATGCATGCTAGGCAAGCACTCTACCACTAGGCCAAACTCCCAGCCTCTCATCGTTGTTTTTTTTCCCTCTTTTTTTAAATGATTGCTATTTGAGTGGAATGAGATGGAATGTTTACTGTAGTTTTGCTTTATATTTTCTTATAGCTGAGGATGTTGAACATATTTTCATTGTCTATTAGTTGTATTTTTCTGAGAATTGTCTGTTCAGTTTGCTTTTCCTCCACACCCACCCCCCTTTTTTTTGGCTGGTCATGGAGGTTGAATTCTGGGCCTAGATCCTGCTCTTGAGCCCTTTTGTGCAAGACTAGCACTTTGAGCCACAGCTCTAATCCCAGTGTAATTTGCTGCGTGTGCTGGTTTCTAACTGTGATTCTTAAGTCTCAGTCTCCTGTGTAGCTAGGATTATAGGCATGAGCCAGTGCCCAGCTCTGTTTACTTATTTAATTGCTTTCTGATTTTTTGAGTGCATATATCTATATGTTCGCATAAATTTATTCCTCTACCATACTATATGTATATTAATATACATACATAATCTCTGTTTATCACATGTCATCACAATTAAATACTAGCTTGCTTTGTGGCTATCTTCTAAGAAAAGTCCCTAAAGATTTTTTTTTTTTTTTTTTTTTAAAGCTAACCCAGCAAATCATCTTGAGCTCTGCTACCCTCTTTACTGGTTTCCTGCCAGAGAGGCTAGCCATTTTTTAGCCACCTCCACAAATACCATAGTCCTTCGGGTTTTTTCCAACCTAGATTCCAGGAATAATTCTGATGGTAGAAATTGGACATTGTACTAAAAAAGAGGCTGCTAAGAAGAGATCTCAGTCCTTAGTACTTTATGGTGAAACTTTTTTTTAAAAGTGGTAAATTATTTAGGGAGGATTATAATGAGAGAGAACTTTCAAAATTATTCTCCGTCTATATTTAAAGCCTTGACCTTTTCCCCCAGAATAGGGCATAGTAGAGGTAAATAGAGACAGTAAAGGCAGGTCTTTTACTATCTTACTTTTTTATTTTAGTTATAGCACTCCAAATCTACTTGATAGAAAACAAAAGAAACAATAAGAAACACAGGGTTCTTTCCAGCATGACATATCTGATTAAAGTTATGTTTTCTATTAAAGAGGTATAGAAAGTAAGTGTTTAATGAAGTTGAGCATTGTTGGATATACTTTTTTTTTTTTTTTTTTGCCTGTCCTGGGCTTGAGCTCAGGGCCTGAGCACTGTCCTTGGACTTTTCTCAAGGCTAGAACTCTACCACTTGAGCCTCAGCACCACTTCTAGCTTTTTTTCTTTTTTTTTAATTTTTTTTTTATTGTAATTAGTAAAAGGGTTACATGAGGCCAGGAGTTTGGCCTAGTGGTTAAAGTGCTTGCCTAGCATGCATGAAGACCCGGGTTCGATTCCTTGGTACCACATATATAGAAAAAAAAGCCGGAAGTGGTGCTGAGGCTCAAGTGGTAGAGCTCTGGCCTTGAGAAAGTCCAAGGACAGTGCTCAGGCCCTGAGCTCAAGCCCAGGACTGGCAAAAAAAAAATAATAATAAAAAATAAATAAATAAAAGGGTTACATGATATTTGCCAGATAGAAGGTGCATTAATTCACATACATTGATACCCTTTCACATGTCTTGGTACCCGTTTCCCTCCCCCCCCACACCTCCCACCCATCTTGGTTTTCCCCCCTTCCCTATCAAATTTCAAATATCCAAATACAAATAAATTCAATATATCAGATAACAAAGTGAGATACTATACCAATATGAGATAACCAAGGGACAGCAAAGGAGATGAGAGACAACATAGTACATTAAGGACAACAATCATTCATTATATGGCTTTTGTTTCAGTATCCTGGAGGTCCTTTCAATTAGCTTCACATTATATGTCCTTATGTATCAAGATTTTGCTCTATTGCAAATCTCTGTTCTAGCTTTTTTTCTATGTATGTGGTACCGAGGAATCGAACCCGGGTCTTTGTGCATGCTAGGCAAGCACTTTAACCACTAGGCCAAACTCCCGGCCCTGGATATACTTTTTTCTTACTGTGGTTTTCTTTCTTTCTTTCTTTCTTTTGGAGGGGGGGTGGTGGAGGGTAGATGAAAGTCCTAGGTGCTGTCCTTGAGGTTTTTTTGTTTTTGCTTCTTGTCAGTTTAGGGCCAGGCGTCTCTCTGCTTTCTTGCCTGGACTGGCTTTTAACCATGATCTCCACATCTCAGCCTCCTTAGTAAATATGATTAGAGGCATGAGCCACCAGGCATGAGCCCAGCAACCTTGAACTTTTATGCTCAAGTTTAGCACTTTAGCCACAGCTCCACTTTTGGCTTTTAGGTGATTAATTAGAGATAAGGGCCTCATAGATTTTTCCTGCCCTGGCTGGCTTTGAACTACCATCTTCAGAACTTAGCTTCCTAAGTAGCTAGGATTACAGGAGTGAACCACCAGTACCCAGCTTTGTTGGGTATAGTTTTTAGCCATCTGTGTCTTACTTTCTCAATGGTATTGTTAAATTACTCCTATTCTGTCTCCCTAGCATTTCTTTAATTAATATTCTATTTTTAAAAAGCAAAAAGTAATATAATTCCTGTCAGTAATTTTTTTTTTTTTTTGGCATGGTTCCTTCTATGCTTGATACTCTTTAAGAATTGGAAATGTAGCCGGGCTAAGTGGCTCATTCTTGTAATCCTAGCTACTCAGGAGGCTGAGATCTGAAGCTTGTGGTTCAAAGCCATCCCAGGGCACTAAAGTCTATGAGACTCTTATCTCCAATTAACCACTAGAAATCCAGAAGTAGTGCTGTGGCTCAAGGAGTAGAAGGGTAGCCTTGCACTAAGAGCTCTGAGACAATTCCCAGGACCAGAGTTCAAGCCCCAAGACTCACAACAACAACAAGAAGAATTGGAAATACAAAGATGAATAAGTTATATTCTTTGTTCAAGAGGATCGCTTATTTCCTGATAAAATTTTTTTTTGCTAAAGGATATCATATCATACAAGCTCCTAGTTATATTTTATATCAGTGAATTACAACCAGTTTTGATTTTTTTTTTTTTTTTTTTTTTGTGGGTAATGGGGCTTGAACTCTGGGCCTGGGTACTGTCCCTGAGCTCTTCAGCTCAAGACTACTGCCCTACCTTTGAGCCACAACCCCACATCCCATTTTCTAGTGATTAGGAAATAAGAGTCTCATGACTTTGTAATGCCCAGCAGCTTTGAACTACTATCCTGAGATCACAACCTCCTGTGTAGCTAGGATTACAGGCATGAGCCACCCTGCTTGATTTTTTTTTTCTTTTTCTTTTCATTCTTTCTTTTTTTTTTTTTTTTTTTTTTTTTTGTGGATCATGGGGCTTGCACTTGGCCTGGGCACTGTCTCTAATTCAGCTCAAGGCTACTGCCCTACCCTTAGTCCAACCCCCACTTCCCATTTTCTAGAGGTTAATTGGAGATAAGAGTCTCAAGTCCTTTTGTGCCTGGGCTGGCTTTGAAGCTTGATCCTCAGATGTCAGCCTCATGAGCAGCTAGGATTATAGGCCTGAGCCACCATGCCGGCTTGATTTTTTTTTTTTTTTTTTTTTCCCCAGAGCCGGGCACAGAACTCAGGGCCTTGCACTTTTCAGGCAAGGGCTTTTCCGCTGAGCTAAATCTCCAACCCCTTTTTTAAAATGCTAGTCCCTTACCCTAATGTTTAACGAGGAATTAAAAATTGTGTGTAGAGGGCCAAGAGTTTGGCCTAGTAGTAGAGTGGTTGCCTAGCATACACGAAGACCCAGATTTGATTCCTTGGTACCATATACATACATACATACATACATAAGCCGGGAAGTAGTGCTGTGGCTCAAATGGTAAAGCTCTAGCCTTGAGACAGCCCAAGGACAGTGCTCAGGCCCTGAGTTCAAGCCCCAGGACTAGTTTCTTAGTTTCTTAGGGAGCTGAGATCTCAGGGTTGATGTTCAAAGCAAGTCCATGAGACTTTTTGGGTATTTTGTTTTGTTGTGGTTCATGGGGCTGGATGCTGTCCCTGAGCTCTTCAGCTCAAGGCTACCGCCCTACCCTTGAGCCACAGCCCCACTTCCCATTTTCTAGTGATTAACTAGAGATAAGACCCTCCTGTTCTTTAGTGCCCAGGCTGGCTTTGAACATAGATCCTCAGATCTCAGCCTCCTAAGTAGCTAGGATTATAGGCATTAGCCTCTGTGCCCAGCTTGAGGGGCCTTTGTTTGTGTTTTCTGTTAGTCGTGGGGCTTAAACTATGGGCCTGGTACTGTCCCTGAGCTCTTCAACTCAAGGCTAGCACTCTACCACTTTGCCACAGTGCGACTTATGCTTTTCTGGTAGTTAATTGGAAATAATAGTCTCACAGACTTTTGTGCCCAAACTAGCTTTGAATTGTAACTCTCAGATCCCAGCCTCCTGGATAGGTAGTATTACAGGCATGAGCCACCAGCACCCAGCTTGTTTTTCTTTTTTAAAGGAGTTTTCGGTTGCAGTCGTTTCCTCTTCTAGGCTCTAACAGTTATGTAGTCTTGTAAAAAGGGAGACCACTTCTTCTTAAGTAAATTTGTTTTCTCCCCTTCCCCCTTACTCGCCAAGGGATTGAATCCAGGACCTTATAGATGCTAGACAAGAATTTTGCTACTGAGCTACTGAGCTATGCCCCAGGTCCAATTATTATTTTCAAAGTAAAAAAGGGAAATAAAGGAATGTGAAGGTGTTTTTGCTTTTTAAAAACAACCTTGACTGGGCACTGGTAGGTAGCTCACACCTATAATCCTAGCTACTCCAGAGGCTAAGATCTGAGAATCATGGTTCAAAGCCAGCTTGGTAGGAAAGTTCATGAGACTCCTGTCTCTAGTTAAACACACACACACATAAAATAGCTGTAAGCAGAGCTGTGGCTCAAGTGACAGGGTACAGGTGCTGAGTTCAAGCCCCAGCACACAAAAAAAGGTGGGGGGCACGAGTTTGGTTAGTGTACAGTGCTTGCACAAAGACCCAGGTTCAATTCCTTGGTACTACATACATAGAAAAAAAAAAAAGCTGAAAGTGGTGCTGTTACTCAAGGGATAGAGCTGTAACCCTTGGTAGAGAAAGCCCAAGGACAGTGCTCAGGCCCTGAGTTCAAGCCCCAGGACTGGCAAATTAAAAACAGAAATATTCAAACTAGGCATGATGGCTCACTCCTGTAATCGTAGCTATTTAGGAGGCTGAGATCTGAAGATCTCAATTCAAAGCCAGCCCAGGCACTAAAGACTGAGAGACCTTTATCTTCAATTAATCACTAGAAAACTAGAAGTGGTGCTGTGACTCAAGGGGTAAAGCAGTAGCCCAAGGGGTAAAGTAGTAGCCTTGAGCTGAAGAGCTCAGGGGCAGTGCCCAGGCCCAGTCTAAGCTCCACGACTGAGAAAAAAAAAAAAAATCAGAATTATATTTCCTTTGTGAAGGTGGACTCTTCTCTTTTTTCTTGTGGTACTAGGGATTGAACTCATGCCCTCACACTTGTCAGGCAGTCCATCATCTAAGCCAGGCTCCCCAGCCCCTTTTACTTCTATTATTTTGGGGACGGGTTCTTTAATTTTTGCCCAGATCAGCCTGGACCAATATTGTCCATTTATACTTCCCCACTTAACTAGGATGACAGATGTGTGCCACCATGCCTAACTATAGTTGAGATGCATTCATGATCAGTTTTGCCTAAGCTCATTGACCTCCTCTTCTCTCCCTCTCCAGTCTTTAGGATTATAGGCGTGAGCCACTGTGCCCAGCTCATCTTTTCCTTTGTAAAACTGACATTTTTTCTTCTTTGCAGGTGGTCTCTTCCCATGGTGATGTCTGTTTTCCACCGTGGTACTGGTATAGCCATGAGTGGAGGTATGTAAGTATATTTTTAAATAAATGTGTGTATGTGTATGTATATATATATAGGTATATATGTATGTGCATTTTTTTTTTTGAAGAACAGCTGTTTCTGTGGCTTGTTAGTGACTCCTTTACAACTCAGCAACTCAGAATGATGAGTCCTTCTAAGCTGTTGAATTGAATTCAAGCTTAGGAATTCCCATTATATTGCATTTCTTTTTTGGGGGGCGAGGGGAGTGGGGGGAGTCCTGGGGCTTGAACTCTGGGCCTGGGTGTTATCCCTGAACTCTTCTGCTCAAGGCTACCACTCTACCCCAGGGCCTGGGTGTTGTCCTTGAGCTCTTCAACTCAAGCCTATGCCCTACCCCTTGAGCCTCAGCCCCACTTCCAATTTTCTAGTGGTTAATTGGAAATAAGAGTTCGTGGACTTCAGTGCCCAGGCTGGCTTTGAACCTTGATCCTCAGATCTCAGCCTCCTGAGTAGCTAGAATTACAGGTATGAGCCACTGTGCCTGGCCAGATCCTCTTTTTTTGTGTGTGGGTCATGAGGCTTGAACTAGGCCTGAGCGCTGTCCCTGAGCTCTTCAGCTCAAGGCTACCTACTGCCTTACCCTTGAGCCAAGCCCCACTTCACATTTTCTAGAGGTTAATTGGAGATAAGAGTCTCAGGTCCTTTTGTGCCTGGCCTGGCTTTGAACTTTGATCCTCAGATCTCAGCCCCCTGAGTAACTAGGATTACAGGCATGAGCCACTGCACCCAGCTAAGATCCTCTATTTAACACACATTTTTTGTTACCTATAATTGCCAGACTCTGAAAGAATAATTTACTAATTTCACAGAATCTTGGTTTGCAGACTGCAGTGTTTATTCATTTATATAGTATGAGAGAAAGCATGAGTGTATCCTTTTCAGGTAGAATGCATGGAATGCAGGTAGGTAATCAGATTTCTGAAATCTGATATATATCTCTTCATAGTAGGAATGTATTTCACCAGAGGCTGATATTGGAGGATCCTAGTCTGAAGCCAGCTGAGGCAGGACAGTCCATGAGGTAGAAGTGGAGCTTTGTTTCAAGTGTCAGATCACTAGCCTTGAGCCAACAAAGCTCACAGACAGCACCCATCCCAAAGGATTGGCACATGAACAAAGGGGAGGGCATATGAAATAAAGGTGGTTTCAGATGCTGTAATCTTTGTTTTATTTAGCTCTATTCCCATCCTTCTCACACAAAATCCTTTGAAAGTGTAATCAGCTGGGCACAGTGGCTCAACACCTGTAATCCTAGCTACTCAGGAAATTCGAGGATTGCAGTTCAAAGCTAACCCCAGCAGGAAAGTATCCATGATCCCATGAGACTCTTATCTCCAAATAACCAATCAAGAAAGAAAAAGACAGAGAGAGAGAGAGAGAGAGAGAGAGAACGCACGCGCGCACGTGCAAGCGTGAGAACGTGAGCACATTGTGGCTCAAAGTGGTAGAATGCTAGCCTAGAACAAGAGTTCAGGACAGCACCCAGTCCCTAAGTTAAAGCCCCAAAAAGTCAGACTCAGTGGCTCATGCCTGTATTCCTACCTACTCAAGAGGCTGAGATCTGAGGATCTAGGTTCAAAGCCAGACCAGGTACCAAAGACTGAGATACTCTTATCTCCAATTAATCACCAGTAAACTGGAAGTAGGGCTGTGGCTTAAGGGGTAGGATGGTAGCCTTGAGCTGAAGAGCTCAGGGACAATGTCCAAGCCCAGAGGTGAGATGGTAGCCTTGAGTTGAAGAGTTCTGGGATAGTGCCCAGGCCCAGAGTTCAAGTCCCATGACCAAAAAAGTGGAATCACCTTATTCTCACCCAGTCTCCGAGTTCAAGCCATATATATCCCCATATAGATAATGTGGGTCTTATCTATGTGGGTATGATTATGAAAACTTGTATTCTCTAAATAATGAAAGAAAAATGGTTTAGAATTGTAAGAAGTGCCAGCGGCTATCCTAGAAGCCCACTTTTACCCTTTGTATTATTGTAACTGGTGGCTATTCGTGATAGGTTACTTGCTTTTCTCCTCAGTGATCTCTCTTGTTGGCTTATCATCACTGGTGCTCCCTTGGAACTTTGAGACTTGTTTGGAGTTTGTGAAGTCGCTGAGTCTGGGGCCAACACTGATCTATACAGCTAAGTTTGTGCTGGCCTTGCCTCTCACATATCACATGTGGAATGGGATTCGACACTTGGTAAGTTAAATGTAGATTTGTACATTTTCTGGAAGAAGAGAATGGGATAGCCATTGTTGAGCTTAAAGGTCTTCTACTTCTGTGTGTGTGTGTGTGTGTGTGTCTACTTCTGTGTGTGTGTGTGTGTATTTGTGTGTGTGTGCTGAGTGTTGAACCCAGAGTCTCGTATGCTAAGCCTATGTTGTATCTCTTAATTATATCTTCAGTCGTTAGTGTTCTGAGGATAGTTGTGAAAGATTTTAGGTGTTCTTTGGGAAAGATCCCTCCCCTATTCCTTAATGGGTATAAGCCAAGCAGAGGCTTCAGTGTTATTAAAAGATACTCCTTGGAGCTGGGAGCATGGCCTAGTGGTAGAGTGCTTGTTTAGCATGTATGAAACCCTGGGTTCCATTCCTTGGTACCACATACACACAAAAAGCCAGAAGTGGTGCTGTGGTTCAAGTGTTGGAGCTCTAGCTTTGAGAAAGCCTAAGGACAGTGTGCAGGCCCCAATTTCAAGCCCTAGGACTGGGAAAAGATACTCCTGAAGTCAAATCATTTATTAGGCATAGAAGACATTTATTAGGTAAATATGAACTAATAACTATTATGTGTCCTAAACATTAGTCATTCTATTATGATCCTAATAAACACAGTTACTGCTTTCAGTCTACCATTGCTATCAACTCAGAGTGACAAGTCTGACTGGATACAAAACAATATTAAGGAAATGGCGCTGTGGCTCAAGTGGTAGAGCACTTGCCTTGAACTGAAGAGTTCAGAGACAGTGCCTAGGCCCAGAGTTCAAACCCCACAACTGACCAAAAAAAAAAAATCTTTTGTCCTTTTTTATTTTTGGCCAGTCCTGGGGCTTGAGCTCAGGGCCTGAGCACTGTCCTTGGGCTTTCTCTACCAAGGGCTAAAGCTCTACCACTTGAACCACAGCACCATTTCTAGCTTTTTTCTATGTATGTGGTACCAAGGAATCAAACCCCGGTCTTCATGCTTGCTAGGCAGGCACTCTACCACCAGGTCAAACTCCCTGCCCCAAACTTTTGTCTTTCTTTTTAACATTCATTGTCTTAACAGCATATTGTATAACTATTTTTTATTGACTAATTGGAAAGAAAGACAAAACTTTAATAGAAGCTAGATACTAAGGATATCCTAGGTTTTAATCTTGATTTGGAATCTATTAGTAGATTGAAAATTATCTGTGTTCATACATTAACTTTGGTATCAATTCAGTCTCTTGCTCTCCAGCTTTCTTGTTTTGTTTTGATTTTTGGTGCCCGTCTTGCTACTTTTGTTTAAAGCTAGTGCTTTACCACTTGAGCCATAGTGCCACGTCTGGCTTTTTAGTGTTCAGTTGGAGATAGGAGTCTTATGGACTTTTCTGCCTGGGTTGGCTTTGAACCATGCTTCTCAGATCTCAGGCTTTTGAGTAGCTAAGATTATAGGTGTAAGCCACTGGCATCCAGTTAGTTTAGTCATTCTTTGAAAACAGTGTCTCACTTTTTGCCAAAGCTAGCCTTACTACTATCCTCCTACTTATGCAGCAGGGGAGAGAGGTGCAAAGCTAGTGCATACCCAGTATTTTTTTTATCAGTTGAAATACAATGAATTTTTGTTTTGTTTTGTTGTTGGGGTCGTACATAGAGGGGTTACAGTTACAGTTACATTCATCAGGTACTGGGTGCATTACTTCTCGCACATTTATACCCTTTCTCATGTTTTTGTTGTTGTTGTTGTTCTTCTTCTTTTTTGTTTTTGTTTTTGCTAGTTCTAGGGCTTGAATTCAGGGCCTGGGCACTGTCCTTGGCTTTCTACCATTTGAGCCACCACACCACTTGCAGCTTTTTCTATGTATGTGGTACTAAGGAATTGAACCCAGGGCTTTGTGCATGCTAGGCAAGTACTCTACTGCTAGGCCACACTCCTGGCCCCATGTTGCAGGATTTTTTAAAATTTATTTTCTTTTTTTAATTTTTCCCCTGGCTGGCCTCCAATTTTAATCTTCCATCTCTGAGCTGAAATCAAACCATCCACCTCCCAAGCAGCTAGTTGTAGACATGAGCCACCTCACTTGGCATCTATTCTCTTTATGAAGGAATTAAAACACAAACAAACTTGCCCTGGGTCAGAGGTTAGTCCCTCCTCCAGATTTTTTTTAATATTTCATATTTTCTAGCTTTATTGCCCATAACTTTACATCCTTCCCCAGGAAAATGATTAATTTTGTTTTTCTCTTACCCATTACTTCTGAACCTGAGCCAACTGTCAGATGGAGGCTTTTGTCCTGATTTAACCTTTCATAGCTTCCACATCAGAGCTTTAGAGACAAATACTTTATGGATTTTGGTCTGGTCCAATAGACAGTTTAATTGAAGAAAAACAAAGTGAGACCAAGTGACCCATTAAATTTATCTATTAGTGCTTCCCATGAGCAGTGGTAAGTTTGATTTAAAAGGAATTTTCACTTTCCTGAAAGGGAGAAGGGAATGGAGAAGGAAGGCATTATTATTCTATAAAATAAAGCTCTCTTAAAAAAATAAAATTAAAAAGCCTGGAGCTTGCCTTGTATTTGCTTTTGTCTCAATTTGGGGTATTTTGGAGAGAGTCAGTTTACAAAATCTTAGGACTAAAGCTTTTTTGCTCTGGTTCCTGCTAATGATATTCTCCTTGTTGAGAGATGTGCGGAACCTTATGGCTTTACTGAAGCCCTTAAGTCTTTTGTTTCTTCTTCTAATAAATATTAGCTTTGGATGTTGGTCAGATTTTAACAGCTTCCTGTGACAATCTGCAGTTTGGGGCCTCTATAGTTGCCTTACTAGAAGTTCTAATGGGTATTAAGAAGAATATGAATGTAAAAGAGAAAGGGATTATAGGGCATTCTATAGATTCCTCTCTCCTGCCAATACCCAACATGGCATTTTTTCTTCACCAGTGTTTTGGTTTTTTTTTTGTTTTTTTTTTTGTCGGTCATGGGACTTGAACTATGTATGGGTCTGGGCACTGTCCCTGAGCTCTTCAGCTCAAGGCTAGCACCCTGCCACTTGAGCCACAGGGTTCAACAAAAATAAGCCAGAAAACCAGACACCATGGCCCAGGCCTATAATTCTAGCTACTCAGGAGGCTGAGATCTGAGGATCAAGGTTCAAAGCCAGCCTGGGCACAAAAGGACCTGAGACTCTTAGCTCCAATTAACCTCTAGAAAATGGAAAGTGGGGCTTGGCTCAAGGGTAGAGTGCTAGCCTTGAGCTGAAGAACTCAGGGACAGCACCTAGGTGGAGTTCAAGGCCCATAACCCATTAAAAAAAAAAATGGTAGAGCACTAACAAACAAAAAAACTAATGGACAGCACCCAGGTCTTGAGTCTAAGACCTACTACTAGATCCGTGTTTTTAGATTTTTTTTTTTTTTTGGCCAGTCCTGGGCTTGAGCTCAGAGCCCGAGCACTGTCCTTGGACTTTCTCAAGGCTTGAGCTCTACCACTTGAGCCTCAGCACCACTTCTGGCTTTTTTCTATGTATGTGGTACCGAGGAATTGAACCCGGGTCTTCGTGCATGCTAGGCAAGCACTCTACAACTAGGCCAAACTCCAGGCCCTAGATTTTTTTTTTTTTTAACAGAATCTTGCTATGTAGTCCAGGTTAAACTTGATTTTCCTGGGTTACCCTTTCAAGTGCTAAGAGCATTGAAAAGTTGTTTATTCAGTTTAGTCTAGAAGCTTCTTTATGTGGTATCTGTGATGTCTCAGAAAATATTCCAACACTACCACACAATAGGACTTCATTCTGTCTTTAGGGTAAATGAGTAAAGGGGCCATTATTGTGGGTTTTGAGAAAGGCGAAAGTAGGATAGATACTCTTCTCTGTAATCATATAGAGGTACCTATTTTAAAGGTAAAAAAATCCTTTCTGAGAAAGGAGTTGTGGGAGTGACAATGTTTTTTCTTCCTTTTTCTACAGACATGGGACCTAGGAAAAGGCCTAAAGATTCCCCAACTCTACCAGACTGGAGCAGCTGTCCTGGTTCTTACTGTGTTGTGCTCTCTAGGGCTGGCAGCCATGTGAAGATTTGAAGTTCTCATCATCGTCTTCCTACAAATTATTACCCTGACATATCTTTCTGTCACTCCTGCCAATAAAGGTCTTCTGACCAGTTTAGTTCTTTTGCAGATTCCCTTCGGGCTTGACAGAGAAGCTCATACAATTGGAGTAGAAAAGGTATAATTTCCCCCTTTCTAAGAGTAGCTATAAAAATTCTCTTTTCCTGCCCACAGCTTATAGCCTACAGTAGACCTAGGAACTCCCTTTTTTCCCCCCTCTTTATATTGGGCTCTGATTTGTGCTGAGAGTCAGCTTTTAGTTTCTTCTTCCCAAGACAGTGGAAACAATGCCACCTCTGTGGCTGCCCTAGTGACTGAGGGAAAGGCTTGGGTGCCACTGCCTGTGGGTTGCTGGTTTAAAGGACAATTCTGTTCATTGGTCAGAGCCCAAGGCCTTTAGCACCCACACAGTGTAACTGAAAGAAGGGAGATGGGGGTGGAGGGGAATTATGCTTCCCACCTAGAGCAAGATAAAGAGTTGTTACTTAGAGCTGAGGCTTTGGAAAGAAGACATATAAGTTTGATTCAAGAAGACCTAGAAATTACTCTTGGCTTTTTTTTTTTAATGGAAAAATAAACCTCTTGGTGTCAGGTTTTCTAATTAAAGTTCATGTACCAACTTTTTCTAAAACTTCAATTAAAAAACTAATTTTATCCTTGGCTTTCTTTGAAGTCTAGAGAAACCAAGAGGAGGGCTGCTGAGGAGTAACCAATTTCCTCCCCCTCCTCTGGGTTTCAGGCATTTACACTTGTCAGTATGGCCTTTCCCAGGGGAAAATTTTGTCCCACAAATGACCATAAGAAAAATTTTAGAGGATTAAATATAAGTAACCAGAGATTTGAATATCAATCACAAACCATAGAAAAAAAAAGGGAAGTTAAACATTGAGAGTTTTTGTTATTATAGGCTTCAGAATCCCACTGATGGCTCATGTATGCCTCATGACAGCTAAGGGATGATGAGCAGCTAAGAGATGACTTGAGGATAAAGATGAATAGAGGGACAGGGAATTTGGCCTAGTGAGTAGAGTGCTTGCCTAGCGTACATGAAGCCTTTGGTTCGATTCCTCAGTAACACATACATAGAAAAAGCCGAAGCTGTGCAAGGTGGCTCACGCCTGTAATCCTAGCTACTCAGGAGGCTGAGACCTGAGGATCAAGGTTCAAAGCCAGCCTGGGCACAAAAGGACCTGAGATTCTTATTTCCACTTAACCTCTAGAAAACGGGAAGTGGGGCTTGGCTGAAGTGTAGGGTGGTAGCCTTCAGCTGAAGAGCTCAGGGACAATGCCCAGGCTAAGGGGTAGGGCGGTAGCCTTGAGCTGAAGCACTCAGGGATAGTGCGCGGCCTTGTTCAAGCCCCATGACCCATAAAAAAAAGGAAAAAAGGCCAGCAATGGTGCTATGGCTTAAGTGGTAGAGCTCTAGCTTTGAGAAAACCTAGTGGTCAGACCCTGAGTTCAAGCCCCAGGACTGGCAAAAAAAATAAATAATTAAGAAAAAATGAGGTATTATTGAAATCCTAGCAAACAAATTGCAATGAGGAAACTTGTTACTTTTATATTCATATAGGCCAAGCTAGTGGGACCCTAAGTCGCTTTATAGGAGTACTGTTTTCATAGTTGTTGCAAACTCAGGAGTAAGAGTAATCACCTGTCACTCTGAGTTGTTGGTAAACTTGTTTATGGGTTGAAGAGTAACAGAAGGTCTTATGGAAGCTGTCCCAGCTGCCAAAAGCTTTGGCTTTGAGTAATGCTTACTTGGCCTTTTTTGTGCTAGACTGATCCCTAGGAAGTCTGATAGCCTCCATCAAGGTAAACTACCCTAAATTTTGCCTTTAGAATGAGGGACAAGTAAGTGTTCAGGAGGAAACACTGATACTGAGACTTGGAAAGATTTGATTAGGGTATTTATTATTATTTTTGCCAGTCCTGGGGCTTCAACTCAGGGCCTGAGCACTGTCCTTGGGCTTTCTCAAGGCTAGAGCTCTACCACTTGAGCCACAGCACCATTTCTGGCTTTTTCTATGTATGTGGTACCATGGAATTGAACCCTAAGAAAGCACTCTACCCCTAGGCCAAACTCCCAACCCCAGGGCATTAAATTTAACAGGAAGATACAGAATGGGGCCAATGAGAAATAGCTGTAGGAACCTAGGGAATGGATAGGGAACTTTCTGGCTTTGGGGGTTGCTTCTTCCTATGCCATTTACTGAAGGAAGAAGAGAGAAGAAGAGCATGAATTCATTTCTGTTCTAAATTTCAACTTGTTTATGTCTTTTAATCACTTCCACATCTTGTTTTCATATGGTATATATTTTTGTGTAACTTTAGATCTTTATCTTTCCATACCTTTTCTTTCTCCAAACATGCATATGCATATACTCAATTCCTACTTTTGTTTTTTAAATTATTAGCTGCACATTGTCTGACAAACAGTAAATGATTGGTTCTTTGAGATTCTGCCCTTTTCCTTCAATTCAGACCATGTTTTCCTTGGTCATTTCCGGAGGTGGAGCTGACTCAAGCATTACAAAAATGAGTTGCATCCCATTTTTATTAGTGTGTATTAGTTGTAAAGGGGTATTCCATTATGACATCTCCATTCCTATGAGTTACAAGAGAGCTGTAGCAGGAAGAGAAAATCCAGATCAGCAAAAGATTCAACAATGTTTATTGGTCAAATTTGTCTTAATTCCTACCCCATAACTTTTCTGTTCCACATTTCTGACTGTGAAGTCTTGTTTCACTCATTCTCAAAGACTTTTTTTTCTCACTGTGGCCTCTTGGGCTTCTGAAGTTGTAGGCTTGCATTTCTGGGTTGTGGTTAGATGAAAGACATGCTCAGCATTCTAGCACACACATGCACTTCCAGTTACACTCTTAGGGGAATTGTTAGGGCTTTGGGGACCTGGAGTGTGACCTGCAGAAGGGTGTGGGCTTTGGGAATTATCTGGGGAATTGTGTTCAATAGCAGGGGATCTTGGAATTACAGTTGGACTTGGTGCTTGCTGTACAGTCTTTGTGACAGACTCCGTGGGTTTCTTCTGATTGTCTGGATCATGGAGCTGGTCAAAGTTGGAGTGAAAGAGACAATCATGTTTCTGATTAAGCCCAGGCTGTTCCCACTTTAGCTTAAAGTTCTAACTCCCTTCTCATACTGTAAACATATTTCATGCAAGAATAGTTAAACCTCCCCTTGAGACTAGATTAATACATTGTTTCAGGACTCAGAACATGATTAAAATGATTAAAGATAGAGCAGGAAAAGACATGGTTAGCCGTTCCCCCTGCTGGGGTATGAGTGGCATAACTACACAATTTTTGAAAATACAATAGTTTGAGGTTAGATGGAATGAATGGATACCTTGCCTACAATTTCAGGACGAAGGCCATTAGAAGCCTTAAGTAGATCCGGATTTTTCTGTATCCATTTGGTAAGGGAGGCAGCACCAGCAGCTGTTCTGCCAGTCAAGTTCACCCGAGCAGGAGGTATCTTCAGAGGCATTTGCCAGGTGCCCATGTAAGAACCCCAAGGACTTGCCTAAAAGGAAAAGGGATTCCTCAACAAGACTTCTCCCTGCCAGAAGCTTTCCTGTTGCAAAACCTTTTTTGTTTTTTTCCTGTTTCCATCTCCTCCCCCCACCCACACACACACACTTCTTTTTGTGCTGGTACTAGGGCTAGAATGCTCAGGGCTTAAGCACTGTCCCTTAGCTATTTTTCTGCCCACAGCCAACATTCTACCACTTGAGTCAAACATCTACATCTGGCTTTTTGTTGGTTAATTGGAGAAGAGTCTCTTTGCTTTAAACAGTGATTCTCAGATTTCAGGCCTCCCAAGTAGCTAGGATTTATAGGCATGAGCAACCTGCAGTACCCAGCTTATTTCTATTCTTTACCTTTGGGAGTGCTTGATAATGAAATAAGGCCAATCAGGGGTTGTAGATGAATAGTAGTATACTTGCACAAGGCTGCTCTGGAGTTTGATTTTCAGCATCACAATCAAAACACATACCTCTCTCATCCCACCCCCAAAAAATCCCAGTTACTTCAACATGAAACAAGGCTGAAAACAATCTCATGTTTTGCAATCACTCCTTTGCCAATTCAATATGCATCCTTAGGTAAGTGTGACAAGAGACCTGTGCATAAGTATCATCTGCAAACATTTGCTTATACAAATCACTCATCAGTTTAAGGATTTGTGTGTTAAACCAAACTCTTCTGTTGGAAAAACTGATTGGAAGTTGGTTGACAACAAAGTTAGATTGAACTTTAATTTTCTACATAGTGGCTGCGATCTCCCAAGTGCTACATGCCTCAGTTCTTTAACTTCTTGTTAGAATCCAGATGGCTTTCTCACCTTAGAACGGGGCACTGAAGGTAACAGATGACCCTGGTCATCGGCAATAATCTGAGTATAGCCTTCCTGGGGAGAAATCCTCTGTGGTGAAGGCAGGAGAAATAAGTTATTGAGGTAAAAAAGAGGAAGGGGAAAAAAGTATCTGATGGTCTTGGGATTAAGGTCATGGGGAAGGTGAAGTATTGAAATTTAGACAAGGCCAAAAGGGGGTTGGCTATGGGAATTAATGCATGAGATAAAGTACCATAAACTGGCCTTGTAGAAGAAATGAACACGAAATACCTTTTTCGTTGGGTTGGCAGGAGACCAGTTCTGCAGATAAGTGGCTGTGTAGGGTTTTTCATACTGTAGGGATAAAGATGAGAATCCTTGCTTGGGTCAAAGGCCTCAAACCCAGGAAATGATAGTAGGTACATAGTTCTCAAGATTTGTAAAACAAAGGTTTGAACAATCATGTATGTTCAAATTAAAAATGAGGATACAGACGCTGGGAGTGTGGCCTAGTGATAGAGTGCTTGCCTAGCATGCACGAAGCCCTGAGTTCAATTCCTCAGTACCAGAGACACAAAAAAGCTGGAAATGGTGCTATGGCTTAAGTGGTACAATGCTAGCCTTAAGAAAGCTGAAGGTTGATGTAAACATAAGCCATATAATTAATCATTGTTGTTCTTAAGGCACTATGTTATCTCTCATCACTTCTACTGTCCCTTGGTTATCTCATATTGTTACACTATCTCACTTTGTTACCTGATATATCAGATATAATTGTATTTGGTTATCTGAAATTGGATAGGGAAGGGGGGGAGGGGGAAACAAGATGAGGGGTGGGGGAAGGGGGAAGGGAAATGGGGACCACTACATGTGAAAGGGTATCAATGTGTGGTAATTAAGGCACCATTTATCTGGCAAATACCATGTAACCCTTCTATTAATTACAATAAAAAATATATTAAAAAAAAGAAAGCTGAAGGACAGTGTCCAGGCTCTGAGTTCAAGCACCAGGACTGGCAAATTAAAAAAAAAAAAAATTCAAGCCAGGCACAGTGGCTCACGCCTGTAATCCAGTAGAGGGGGGGTGGAGAGGGCGAGGGAGAGAGAGAGGGAAAGAGGGGGGAAGAAAGAAAAAAGAACACAGGAACTGGTTTAAGGTGGTAGAGTACCCAAGACATGTGAAAGGGTATCAATGTATGTGAATTAATGCACCTTCTATCTGGCAAATATCATGTAACCCTTTTACTAATTACAATAAAAAAATTAAAAAAAAAAAAAGTGGTAGAGTACCAGCCATGAGCAAAAAGGTCAAAGGAGAGAGGCTCAGTATCAGTTCCAAAAAAAAATGTTTATATATATATATATATATATATATATATATATATGACAAAAAGGCAGGGGCAGATCTCTAATTCCAGCACTCAGTAGGCTGAGGTCAGAAGACCTAGAGTTTGAAGGCAGCCTGGACTACATCAGTATTCTAATCCAACCAATTAGATAGAGGAGTCCCTGCCTCAAACAAAACAACAACAAAATGAAACCCTACTAACTTTATTGCTGTTAGCTTTTTACTGTTGTTTTTTTTTTTTTGCCAGTCCTGGGGCTTGAACTCAGGGCCTGAGCACTGTCTTTGGGTTTTCTCAAGGTTAGAGCTCTACCACTTGAGCCACAGCACTACTTCTGGCTTTTTCTATGTATGTGGTATCAAGGAATGGAACCTGGGTCTTGGTGCTTGCTAGGCAGGCACTCTACCAGTAGGCCAAACTCCCAGCCCCTAGCTTTTTATTTTTTTAATTAGTGTATTTTAAAGCATAGAAGAGGAAATTTCATTGTGACATTTCTATGCATGTATACAATGTATCCTAATCATACTTACCCCCCTCTATCACTCTCCCTTACCCCACTTTCTCTTCTTGAAATAATTTCAAGGGACAGGAGTTTGGCCTAGTGGTAGAGTGCTTGCTTGGCATGCACCAAGACCTGGGTCTGATTCCTCAGTACCACATACATAGAAAAAGGCAGAAATGGTGCTATAGCTCAAGTGACAGAGGTCTACTCTTGAGAAAGCTCAAGGACAGTACCCAAGCCCTGAGTTCAAGCCAGGACTGGGGGGTGGGAAAAAAGAACAAAGTGAAGAACACTTTGATTTTTTTTTTTTGGCTGAGTTCTAAACCAATAAACTAATAATAATAATACTTCCAAATTAGTATGGCAAAAAATACTTACTGGAAAGCTTTCATCTTATGTAGATATCTACAAAATATCTTTTGATTTTTATATCTGGCCACAAAACCTGAAATATTAACTGACTGACTTCTGGTTTACATCCTAAAGGTTCCTCCTAGCCCCTCCCAATCTTGAGGTAAAACATAATCGCAACCCATTCTCAGGGTCTGTTCAAAGATTAGAATCCTATAGGATCAGTCCAGAGATAGAATCTGGAATTCAGAATTAAATGTTGAAGAAGTGGAGAAAGAACATACCTGGTTAGCACTGTAGTTACTGGCCATGACGGCTGTTTACACTGGTTGCCTGGTAACCGCAGAAGGCAGCCCCTTTGGACCGCCTCTTTTTCAGCAAGGGATCTCCACCTATCACTTCTTGGCTCACACTGCTCTCATGCTTTCTCCCTTTTGAAACAGGTTAATGTTCATTTTAGAGATATGATGGACTGAGTAAATGTAAGAAAATTAGCTCTCTCCCTCCCTCCCTCCCTCCCTCCCCCTCTCTCTCTCTTTCTCTCTCTCCCCCCACCCTCCCCGCATTCCCACAGCATAATTTAGCCTTGCTTAAAAACCTTTAGGTTGTCCTTGACCAGCAACTTTAACCATTGTAACAAACTATGAAACACCAAAAGTTGGGTTCCTTTGGCAGTGTGCGATTATGAACATAGGCTGTAGAGCCAGAACCTGGGATTTGAGTCCTAATTAAAAATTAAAACAGGGCTGGGAATGTGACTTGGTGGCAGAGTGCTTTCCTAGCATGCATGATGCCCTGGATTCAATTTCTCAGTACACATAAACAGGAAAAGCAGGAAGTGGCTCAAGTGGTAGAGTGCCGGGCTTGAGCAAAAAAGTTCAAGGACAGTGCTCAGACCATGAATTCAAGTCCCAGGACTGGCAAAAAGAAAAAAGAAAATTAAAACACACACATTACAACACATTACATAGCACAAAGGAACTGGCTTCCCTTCACTAAATGTCTGTTGACTCATTTGTGTTTTGAAATAACTTGTTTGTTACAGAGTGAGATAAAAGTATCTAGATAATGTCAAAGGTAGTCAAAACTGGTAAGATGCTGTTAATAGGACTCAGGCCTAGCTTTCTCTGGTAGAATAACAATGGAATAGTGTCTAAAAAGTAAATGACTCAAATTTGCTCTCAAGGAAAAATATATTTGGTCCGTGGTCCTTAAATAATTCCTGTCTTAAGCCGGGTATGTGGCTCACACCCATAATCTTAGCTACTCAGGAGGCTGAGATCTGAGAATTGAAGTTCAAAGCCAGCTTGGGGACTAAAGTATGTGGGACTCTTACCTCCAATTAACCACTAGAAAACCAGAAGTGGCTCTGTGGCTCAAAGGGTAGCGTGGAAGCCTTGAGCTGAAGAGCTCAGGGACAGCATCCAGGCCCAGAGGTCAAGCCCCACAACCAAAAAATACATAAATAAATAAAATTATTCCTGTCTTTTCCATTACTCTAAAAAATCACGGAATTTAAAAACACAGGTGCCTAGTGTTGGCTGAGATTAGGTGAAATCAGGAACTAGTACAGGGAAATTGAGCCTGGAAAGTAAGGTGTTGATGCCAGAACACAGTCCCAGGCAAGCACCCTAGTGGTAGAGTGCCAAATTCAAACCCAGTACTGCCAGATGGGGAAAAAAGTGATTATAATACCCCTGTTATGTTTGTTAATGGAGAGAAAGTGTGTTTTGTAATTTTCTATAAAGGAGTCAAGATGAAGGGGAAAACTAGGAAATAAATAGTACAATGAAATAGATAACTAAAAATGGGTGCAGCAGCAGGGGCCTATGAGCTTAGGACCAGGGAGAATGAAGCACAAAGACTGAGAATTCCAGGCGAAGATGTGCTTCACAGCAAGATGCTGTCACACACACACACACACACACACACACACACAGCCATTAATAATAATAAATTTAAAGATAAAACTGAGATAAGAAAAGCACTGTAAAGGATAATTGTTCTTTTCTTTCCTGGCCATACAGGGTCTGCAGCATAGTAGGCAAAACGCTTCACCTCTTGAGTCATGTCCTCAGTCCTTTTGTCTGTACTTCTTGTCTTTAGCAGAGTTTTGCTACCTTTGTTAGAGTTAGCCCTAAATTTACCATCTTCCTGCCTCTATCTCCAGAGCAGCTCATATTAACAAGAATGTACCACCGATCTCCCTCTAGTCCCTTTCTCTTTCCCTGGAAGTTCTCATCTCAACCAAACACACCTCACACTTTTAGAACAATCGTTATCTAGAGATAACTTAGCACCTGCCAGTTATCCATTGCATAATGTGAGGTTAGATGAGGACTCAGGTACTTTGGCTTGTGATTCTCATTTCTCTCTGGAGTCATAGAAGAGGTGGGGTTATGGCATGTAAAAATTTTTTTTTAAACTTCATATTTTTTATTTTGCTTTCAGACTCTGTACTATGTCTTCCAACACTTTTTCTTTTGCCAGTCCTGGGCTTGAACTCAGGACCTGAGCACTGTCCTTGGATTTTCTCAAGGCTAGAGCTCTACCACTTGAGCCTCAGCATCATTTCTGGCTTTTTTTTTTTTTTTTTTTTACTATATATGTAGTACGGAGGAATCGAACCTGGATCTTGGGTCTTGGTGCATGCTAGGCAAGCACTCTACCACTAGGCCAAACTCCCCAAACATTCTACCATTAGGCCAAACTCCCGGCCCGTCTTCAACACTTCTACAACCATTTGCACACCTCAAAAAATACATTTGAAAGCCGGGAGTTTGGCCTAGTGATAGAGTGCCTGCCTAGCATGCACGAAGACCCAGGTTCGATTCCTTGGTACCACATACATAGAAAAAAGCCGGAAGTGGTGCTGAGGCTCAAGTGGTAGAGCTCTAGCCTTGAGAAAGACCAAGGACAGTGCTCAGGCCCTGAGCTCAAGCCCAGGACTGGCAAAAAACAAAAAACAAAAAAGAAATGTATTCTTCACCTGGTTTGTGTAACTGTAACCCTACTGTATATCACCTCTGTGATAACAAAAAAAATTTAAACCCACATTTGGTTATGTCATGAAGACATTCAGCACTCTGCCCAAGGTAGCCTTTTGAAGACCTAGAATTACAGGCTCCAGTATCTGGCTTACCTATGGGTAGATAAACTACCATTTACTAGTTCATAATAGCCACAAAGTCAGCAACTTCAACTTTTAATACATTTTTCTTTGCATGATAGATTTTTTTTTTTTGCCAGTCCTGGGCTTGAGCTCAGGGCCTGAGCACTGTCCTTGGGCTTTCTCAAGGCTAGAGCTCTACCACTTGAGCCTCAGCACCACTTCTAGCTTTTTTCTATGTATGTGGTACCGAGGAATCAAACCCAGGTTTTTGTGTATGCTAGGCAAGCACTCTACCACTAGGAAAAACTCCTGGCGCATGATAGGATTTTAAAACTAGTAAAATGAGTTAACAAATTGTTAAAGACTTGAGTATCTATTTCAGGTATGATCCAGGAGACAGGCTGACCTTGTGAATCACTGTCACTAGCAATATTATCAGCTTCCAAGCTATAGCACAGCTAGTAGCCTCCACATAATTCCATGCTACTTCCCTGGTATAGGTGTTAGCTTGGAGATCTGGCTTTTACTTCTTTCCCTTTAGCTAAGAGGATTATATCCAACCAAGTTACTAGTCAAGTTTTAAACTATTCCTAGGCCCTGTGTCCTATGGCCTTTCATAAGAAATAAAAACACAGCCAAGCACGGTGGCTCATGCCTGAAACCCTAGCCACTCAGGAGACTGAGATCTGAGGATCTAAGGATGGAGGTTCAAAGCCAGCCTGGGCACTAAAAGTCCAATTAATCACCAGAAAACTGGAAGTGCCACTGTGGCTCCAGGGGTAGGAAGGTAGCCTTGAGCTGAAGAGCTCAAGAACCAGTGCCCCAGGCCCAGTGTTCAAGCCCCACACCTGACAAAAAAGAAATGAAAACACAATTCTGAGCAAAGTATGCAAGTACATAAAGATACATGGGCACACACAGATTTTGTATAGCTGAGCTAATTTTTGTTCCTGAGCCTACAGCTCCCTCTAATGGAGACTACTATTACATCTTCCTTTAGCCCCCACATACCCAAAGTATTTTAAGTTTTATCAAAGAGTTTTAGAATAATAAGTCTAAAAGGGCAAGAAATGAAGAAAAATATTTTCTCCTAGCCATGCAGGAAATGCGTTAAAGATTTCAAGAATATTCTTGGTAAGAATCCTCTGTGAATGTGTGAGTGTGTGTGTGTGTGTGTGTGTGTGTGTGTGTGTGTGTGTGTGTGTGTGTGTGTGTGCATGCCCGAGTGCCAACCCTCAGGCTTTTGAACTCAAGACCTGGGCTCTATTAAGTTATTTTGCACAAGGTAAGCCATCTCCTATTTGGCCGCAGCTCCACCTCTGGCTTTTTGGTTAATCAATTCAGGGACAGAGTCCAGGCCCTGAGTTCGAGCCCCACGACCAACAATAACAAAAAATCCGGGGACAGGGAGCGTGGCCTAGTGGTAGAGTGCTTGCTTAGACCCGGGTTCGCTTCCTTGGTATCACACACACAAAAATGCCGGAGGTGGTGCTGTGGCTCTTTCCAATGATAGAGTCCCAGCCTTGTGAAAGCCCAAGGACAGTGCTCAGGCCCTGAATTCAAGTCCTAGAACTAGGGGGAAAAAGGGAGGGGGGTAGTACAATCTGAAACACTTGATCTCATCGCACTTGATCCTAGCCATTTCTTCATCTATAACATTTTAGTAATGGATGGTTTACCAGATCACTAAAATATATTCACTCGACTACATTACTTAGACTGATGCGGAATGAATGTAAAATGTATAAATAGATATGATTAGAAAGTGCCTATGAGCAAACTGAAGATTGAAAGCTGCTTAAAGAGAATAGCATATCTGTGGAGCTCAGAATTTCCCGCGTTGACCACTGGGACGGGAGGATTAGGTTGGGGTGCGGACCCCTGAATGGCCGGGACCAGCTGGCAGACCTGAGGCACGACGTGTTCGCCGGCGGGCCGCAGCTCTCCTTTGGGGAACAGCCGGCGGGCTTCCTCGCCCCGGTGGGGGTGGAGCCTGACCGCTAAGCCAGCGGACCCGCCCGTTCCCGGCTCCCTCACCGCGCCCGCGCTCGGCCCCGCCTGTCTCCCACGGTGACCGACCACGTACGCTCCCTACTGTCCCGTCCTGCTCTGCTGCCGGGAAATGAGATCAGCCCGATCCGGTCTTCCGGCCGCACTTACCCGGAAGCTGTAGACCTCCCTCTGGGGACCCAGGGTTAACGGAGAAAGGGGCGGGGCCGCACGCGAGCAAGAAACGGGGCTTGGCCTGGGCGTAATAGGGCGGGACCATCCGCGGACAGGGGGCGGGGCTATGGCGGGGTTAGGGCGGGGCGGGGCCATCCACAGGCCAGCCATTGGCTACCGGAAAAAACCCTGAATCTGCCTGGTCTCAGGCCTCAATCCTCTGCTGAACTTGAGGGTTTGTTTTGTTTTAATTAAATAATTTATTAACATTGATTTTTACATCATATTTCAAATGTCATGTTTAACAAATAAGTATTCAAGAAGTGAATCTCGGGGGGTGGGGGGAGGGTAATGGGTACCAAGACATGTGAAAGGGTATCAATGTATGTGAATTAATGCACCTTCTATCTGGCAAATATCATGTAACCCTTTTATTAATTACAATAAAAAGAAAAATATAAACACCAAAAAAAAAGAAGTGAATCTCTATATACAATCACTGGCACTTGGGTTTTAGAACATAATTAAAATTAAGCTGAGGGTTTGCATGTCATAGATACAAATTAGACTATGTAAAAAAACATTGTCTATAGAGTATATAGTCCATCATAGATTAGAGTATATAGCCCATCATATATAGAGTATATAGCCCATCATAGTTATGTTTATATCGCCAAGACCATGTCCATAACCTTGGGTACTCAAATATTGAGTCATCGCCATTGTACTGTTTGGATCTAATTGAACTTGACGATTTTGTAACCTAAAGTTAGCCCAGTGAAGTTGACCGGTGTGCAGGGTCAGTGCCCAGAGGGTGATTCACCAACTGCCCAGGCCACAGTCTGTTAACCCCCATACACCATCAGGCACACGCAAGCCCACACACCCAGACATAATCCTAAAAGACACTTTTCATAACTCCAGAGGCTTCATTCACATTTCCTTATAGTTGTGGTCATATGTCCTCCCATTTCTTGGAAAATTCCATAATCATGTCCATACTCAGCATAATCATTAAATTATATCTATAGAAATACCTGAGATCCCAGAGTTTGCTACACTCGACTGCTGTGTGTGTGTGTGTGTGTGTGTGTGTGTGTGTGTGTGTGTGTTGGTACTAAGGCTTGAACTCCAGGGCTCTGACTCTTGGCAGCTTCTGCCCCAATCTCCACCACACTGTTCTCAGTTTTAGTTTGTTTTCACTCACAGCTAGTCTATCACTTGAACTGCAACATCCATTTTAGGCTTTTTACTGGCTAAATGGACATTGCAG